>NC_081413.1:690587829-690896466 GCF_030272615.1 Cryptomeria japonica
TATCAGGGGAGAAGACTAAAAGAGGAGAAGACTAATAGAAAACTAAGCAGACTACAGATTGGAAAAGAAGACTGAAGAAAATAGAAGAAGTCTAATGTATGGGGGAAGTATTTCAGCATTTCAAAATCACAACAATCCGAACCTTTTAAGGTCAAATCAATTGGTTTTGCCATCAATGCCAAAGGGGAAGATTGTTGGCAATATAGCATTATAACAGACAATGAAATATTGTTAGCATTTCATTAAGGATATTGAGAAGGTTGTTGATGATTATGGATATAACTGATTAAAGATGTTTACTGTCTTGATATTATTATTTTGTCATTGATGTCAAGAAATTGATTTTCTCATTCAGTATGATGTTGCCATATCTTGAGAAGTATGATTTGAAGAGTATAAAGATGTCGGTAAAAGACACAGGAAAGAATATGATGAATAAAGTATTCAATGGGCAACTATTACCGAGTCAGACAATGATGAGATCATGATGTTTAGATTGTTTTAACATCATACATATGTTGTAAATTGTAAATTGTAAAGGTTAATACTATACTATGTTATCAATCAAAGAACCTAGTTGGTAAACCCTAAGGTTATCGCTATTGGTTAATGAAGGCGGAATGTCTACCGAGTAAACTTTATTATTCACCAAGTTGTTACTGAGTTGTAACTGAGCTATAACAGACTGCATTAAATGTTTACATGCAATATTTAGTGAAGGAAGCTAATGAGCTGGACCTAATTAAATGATTGGTGAGCCATGCATGAAGTTTGTTAATGAATCTAAGGCAAAGGAAAGTCGGCATGAAGATCTATAGCTCAGATTGAACCACAATACCCTTGCACAATTTCCAAGGTGGGGTAAAACATTTTCAGATCGAAAGATGCATTGAACCTGGACAAGATTGAAGATTTGATGGCTATGATTGATCATGGGAAATGTGATCAAGGAGATTAAGCGGTTACCTAATTGTTTATAAATAGGAAACTATTGATAAACAATGTATGTGGGCAAGTGTATGGATAGGGATGTGACATAGTGATTATCAAGCACAAAAGCTTGAAGACCTATTAGAATAACAGAGTATAGATGCCCAACAGATAGACAAGATTAGTTCTATGTCTAGATTGTATTGAACAAATAGGAATCTGCATTAGCATTTTAGATGTGAAGTTGCAGATAGATTTTTATTACTGTTATTTTATGAAAGTGACAGAAAATCTCTTAATCGAGTCAACTTAACAGTCCTATTTGTAAAAACCTCTAGCAAGGTGACATTCTGATTAAGTGTTTGAAATCCTTTAACAAGGTCACTTCTAACAACGTGAAGATCCTAATAGATCTGAGGGAAATCCCTTAACCGGGTCATATCTAGGAATGTGTTTGTAATCTTTAACAGGATTTGCTTTTAACCAAGCATACTCTAGAAGAGTATATTTCTTAGTGGGTCCGAAATCCCACAGTGGATTTTCCCTATTTGAGTTTCCACATTAAATCTGGTGTTATGAGGTTTATGATGTTTATATGCTTTTGAGTTTGCATGTTTGACAGTTTTGGTTATATTACTGAAGTATATGTTACCGAGGTTGAATCTGATGTTTTTATGGAAGATTAAGTTTGTATGATTCACCCCCCCTCTCATCTTGTTGGCTATTGGATCTTTACTTATATTAAGTATCAGAACTATCATGCGCTTATCTCTATCCTCAAGCTCTTACGCATATCCCCTGCACATAAAGCCATTCTTGACAAAACTTTGAGAGACACTTCTATCCCTATTGATCTAAACATGGACCAGTTTCAAGCCATGGTGGGATACCTTTCCATTCCACATTCCCTTACATTCACAGAAGCTGATGATGCCTCCATGAGAAAACCACATAATGCACCTTTACACATTGTATCCTTCCTACACAAACATCGAATAAAATGAGTCTTGATAGATGGAGGAGCTGGTCCGAATATATGTACTTTGAACACAATAATACACTTGGGATATTCAGATAAAGTTGTGAATGCTACAAACAAATGTACCATCAAGGCATATGATGATGAAAAGCGTTCATCCAAAGGCACATTCACCTTACCTTTGAGAGTTGGACTGATAACAAAGGACGTGGTTTGTCAAGTCCTAGACCTAGATCTCACATACAACATATTGCCAGGACATCCATGGATTCATGAGATGAGCACAGTACCATCTACATATCATCGATGCATCAAGTTTCCACATAATGGAGTTGAAGTGACTGTCAAAGCTGACCTAAATCCATTCATATATTGCAACAATCTATGACCTAGATCAGAAATAACAATCCCATTCAATAGAGAAGCTATTCCTTCATCAGCATATGTGGATCTAGAATCATTGAAAGCTTCTACATCAAAACAAGCAGAGATCAAAGAAAAGTTCAAGGTTAAAGACATGGGATGTGGTGAGTATATCTTTCATGTTGATCAACTCCCACTATCTCCTAAGGTATTCAGTCAATAGGAAAAATCTACAAACAATTTTCAATGCCAAGGAATTGGATGTGAACCACCTAGTGTTGTGGCTACTAAGTTTGAATGCAAATCTCCTCTAGTGGTGCAAGCATCTTTTGATATCAATAATCCTAAGAGTGGTTCCAACAAAGAATCTATTGAGCATATCACCAGCTCTCTTGAGAACTCATGTAGCCTTACCATTTCATTTGCTCATTTGATTTCCACTCCACTTCTACACTTGGATCAACAAATATTAGAAAACCCCTTACTTATTGGGGATTAAAAATCAATCTTTGAAAAGAATAATCTAAAATTCAAAATTACAAAAAAGTCCTTTAGTCCAAATCAAAATCAAAAGCTATTGGATTTTGCAAAATCAAAGTCAAGGATAAAACTCCTACAAAGAAAAAAAAAAGCAAGAGATGATCTCCCCTAATATCAAAATAACTAGGGGCAAAAGTTCTACAATTTTAAGTCAAAAAGAATACTTGTTGATCCTATGTCTCCATCATGCCATCCTACTTTCACTTCTTTTCGCAATCATAAGCCTTCATAACTCATCTAGTTGTTCCACACATCCTTTCCCTTCTGGCGATACATCATGGACCTTTAATGGAGCTTCCTTGAAGGAATTTGTTATCAGGAATGCACAAACTTCTTTGGGTGACATGCATATGGCCCTGTGTAGTCCACACACTAGTAATTCTATCTCAGTTCCATTACTAAGGAAGACAGTCACTCGAGCTACACATCATTCAGTCAAGGAACATTGCAGTTACAATCATAAGGTAAAGCCTTGCACATTTGAGGTAGGTGACTTAGTTATCAAAGAAAATCCCAAAAATCAACAAGACAAAGAGAAGAAGGGAAAGTTCAAACCAAATTGGCTTGGTCCTTACATCATTACAACAAACTGTGGATCCAGTGCATATCAGTTCTCAACCACAGAGGGCAAACCTTTGGAGGATCCTATCAACAACATGCACCTTTGCAGGTATTACACATAGCTCTTTAGAGTATCCTAACTCAAAAATACAAAAAAAAAAAAAAAATTCAAAAATACAAAAAATAATATTCAAAATACAAAAAAAAATCATAAACATAAAAAAATGTTACTTGGTAAAAACCTGGCAAACAGGCGCCTTGTGACACAAAAAAATTAAAAATATAAAATATTTCATCCAATGGTGAAAACCACTTTGGTGGCACCCTGGGCAAGTATCGTGCTGAAAACTGGGTCACCGACGCCATGCGTAGGAACATTGCTCCTCCCTCCTTTAGGATTCCCTTTCATCACTTCACTTTGCACACACTCACAGCCTATCCATTCATAATAAACTTACCCTTTCCCATCATGGCTTGTTATTGATCTTCCTAAGATTGATTAGTCATTCATAATAATCCCTCCTTTTCACCCTTTCCATCCATAATAAATCAACTCCTATCTGTGGCTAAGGAAAATCCAACGTCTAGTGATGGGTGTGGAACTAAGAACATCACACATTCTGAGGAGTACAGTTTCTTTCAATTTTCTTCAGTCTATCCACGCACAATCCATAATAAAGTGGAAACTGCATCGCAAATCCGTAATAAAGTTTCATCTTCTCCACAATAAGGTATCAGTTTCATGGATTCAGTCAGTTTCCGATGACACGATAGCAACAATGAGCCTCAACAAATCAAATCTTTTGATAGACTTAGACAACAATATGGTTCAATGCTATCTATCCTTTTGTGAAAGTAAACATTGTGACCACAATCAAATAAGACTTATACAAGTGACAAGAGACACTAAACTTGAGGACTACAATGGATGTTGGTGTCGAGTCTTGGTTTTCTTTTTGATTTTATCTTTTGGTGACATGTCTTTTAGCTCTTCCAAGATGTCTCAAACTAGAGATTTCATCTCCAGGATGTCTTTAACTAGAAAGGCAAGGATGGGGTATCGTCACCTATTTTTCTTTGTTGTTTGTGGATTGTCTCTTAGTAATTCTATGACTTGTCCAAGGATATGAGGATACTGTGAGTCTAGCATGAACTGGGGCATTCCCTATTTATAATTGTCTTATCTCCATGCAAACAGGTACAATGACTTTCTAGGTCAAACATATGCCTTGATTGTCATAACCTATTTTGCCATAATAAAGCTCAATTATGATAATAGCACAAGGAGTTCATTCACTTCCATATCTTCTATCTTCCATCCCCCTTTCTTGATTGACTTCTATCATCCTTCTTGAGTCCGTGTAGCCCACTATCACATGACTTAGTATAATGACACAACAAAAAAATATATGCATTTCGTGTAGTTCCACCTGCATTCCCACATATTAGCATTTCATACATACATACATATAGATATCAAAATTGCATCACATCCTACACACAACACATGTTAGCACATTTTACATTCTCATCATGTAAATAGTTATTTGCATCATCATATCCATCTACATTTCATATATTCACATTGGCATAACATATTAAAAACATAAAAAAAAAAAAAATTTCATTTCATCATGTACATATTTGCATCCATATTATAAAATCATATAGAAACATCACATAGGTACACATGCATATAGATGCCGTAAGGATGAATCATCTCATATATATATAATCATAAGTGTCATGATACAATGATGTCAAATACGTACGGCTACAATCACCTGAAGGTGTCTACATCATTATACAAAATGGTACAAAACTGATACATAGGGAGCCCTCTAGGCTATGATGAACTCCCTCCCTCCGAGCCAGCTAGCCTTGACCGAGTCTGAGCCCTGGAGGGACCCACCCCAGGATCATCTCTCCTATCCCCTCTATCTAGTGGTGGTGGAGGATCCATGACCCCACCAGTAGATTCCTGTCTCCTATCTCTCCCTCCAATAGTCATCGCAGTCTGCGATGGTATATGGAAGTTCCTAGCCCATTGCTCTGGTGGCACCACTCCATTGTATAGGTCCCTCCAGTAGCCTATCTCCTCCCTGACCCATAGAACATAGGCATATCTAGCTCCTATGTCTTATGATGCCTGCCTCCTTGCCCTCAGTGTTGTCTCAACCTTTTTATAGTGCTGGATGGCTTGATCCCTCTCCCGCTTAGTATCCCTCAGCTGTCTCCCGAGCCTTGCTATCTCCCGCTCTAGATCCTAGATCTCATCTGCTTGTCCCTGGTAGATCTCCCTCAAAGCTAGTAAGTCATCCTCCTACTCTCCCCCCTCACCCTATCCCTATAACTGTGGCTACCCCTATGGCTGCCCCTGTCCCTATCCTTGTCCCTATGCCTGTTTAGGAACCTATGCTACTGGCACCTATAAAGGCAATCCACCTCTGCCCCTCACTATGTGAGCCTTCCAAGCCTGTCTCTCCTCTCCACCCTCTCTCCTCAAAGCCACTCTCCTCTCTCCTATTGCACCCTGCCTAATCCGTTGGCCTCTAACCCCTCCATCTCCATGTTAAGTATAGATGCCAATTGTAAAGCTCTAAGTCAATAGATAACAAGATGAGAGGGGGGGTGAATCATACAAACTTAATCTTCAATATATTCAACAGATTCAACCTCGGTATCATATACTACAGAAAATTGTAAAACATTTAAACTCATGAACATAGAACATCACAACACATATAACACCCGATTTAACTAGGGAAAAACCACTATGGGATTTCAGACCCACTAAGAAATATACTCTTCTAGAGTATGGTCGGTTAAAAGCAAATCCTATTAAAGATTACAAACACATTGCTAGATGTGACCCGGTTAAGAGATTTCACTTAGATCTATTAGGATCTTGCACTTTGTTAGAAGTGCTTGTTAAAGGATTTCAAACACTCATTTAGAATGTTACCTTGCTAGAGGATTTATAAATAAGACTGTTAAGTCCACTTGGTTAAGAGATTTTCTGTCACTTACAACATAAACAACAGTAATAAAATATATCTTTAACTTCACATCTGAAATTCTAAAGCAGATCCTATTTGCTCAAAACAATCTTGTCATAAGACTTATCTTGTCCCTTATAGGGCTTGCTGGGCTCCTCAATCTATTCTTCAATTAGATCTCTAAGCTTGTGTGCTTAGTAAACATTACTATAGCATCAATGTGCTTACATTTTCCCACATACATTGTTCATCAATAATTCCTTATTTATAAACAATTCTAACCTCTTAATCTCCTTGATCACATTTCCCATGATCAATCTTAGCCATTAGATCTTCAAACTTGACCAAGTTAAATGCATCCTTTAATCTAAAAACATTTTACCTTTCCTTGGGACTTGCATTCCTTTCTTGGAACTTGCACAAGGTTATTGTGGTTCAATCTGAGCTGTAGATCTTCCTGCCGATCTTCCATTGCCATAGATCCTTAACAAACTTCATGCAAGACATACCAATCATTTAATCAACTCCATCTCATCATTGTCCTTCATTAAATAATGCTTATATTCATCCAATGCGATCTGTTATAACTTGGTTGTTACTCAGTTAACACTAAACTTCACTCGGTAGACATTTCACCTTCTTTAACCAATATCGATAATGTGAGCCCCTACCCTAACTCATCCTAGCATTTCTATTATTTTCGTGATAAGACTATTATGAATGCTTTTTTTTTATGCATTATGGATTTAGAACTTATATGATTCAATGATTTGGATAACATTGATGTATATTGATGCTTCATTTTTATGCACTATGGATATGAAACTTTATATGATGCTAGAATAGAATTACTTTGAGATGATGTATGTCATGATTGGATTTGGAGGACTTTATTATGATGATAGAAATAGGATGCATGTATTATGAATGGATCAAAATTATGAGGATCATGATAATTGCGTATGTGGATTAATTGGGATATATGAGATATTGTTCTATTAATGTCAATTGTATGCAGAGTGTTTGATGTGTATTCAAATTCATGTGTTTAGTAATATATGTGGTTATTTGGAATTACTAATGTGTAAATTGAGATGCATAGGAAAATTATCCATGTGACCATGGAAATATTACGGAGAACCAAACCTAGACATATGTACATTTGTAAAGCCAGGGGTTGTCTATTTGGAGAGACAACACCCCGTTTGTATCGTATTTTATTTGTGAAAGTAAATGATGCATGTGTGCTAAATTGATTTTATTAATTTGGGAAAATCCAACAAGAGACAAATTCCATGTGTAATTTTTATAATGTATTTTATTGTGTCACTTGACACATGTGCTGATTAGTGTAATTGATTTTGACTTGTCTCTTGGAGGGAGTTTGTTTCTACCAAAGCCCATTCCAAACATTTGAGTGTGGTCCCAAATTTGCCTTGGGTAGGGAGTCTTGGGAGTGGTCAACTCAGGTTTTACCCGTAGGTTAACTTCAGTTGGGTTTCTAAGGGGTCAAATGGACTCCTAGGGTTAGTTTTAGGGCTTTTCCAAAGGTCCAAAGGGTATACCTATGGGTTAGGGGTATTTTTAAGCATGTGACTACTCCCATGTGACTGTTTAGTCACCTGAAAAAGTGGTTTTTCCAAGGTGAGCGAAAATTCAACTTAGAAGGTTCCTCCTAGGATAGACAACCTTCCTTTTTGGTATCAGACTCTCTTCCCCATCCTCTCTTACCTTTTCTCTTTCCAGTTTTAGTAACATGTAAGAGGTTGGGAAGACCAACCAATGGAAACTCTCACTCTATCCAAGGGGTTGGGAAGAGTGAGAGAGGCCTTCTTAGGCAAGGATTAGGGACTTAGTGAGTTAATCACCCACTCTTCATTGTTGGAGATTATGCAATTTTTTTGAAGAATAGTTGTAGGATAGAATTTTGGCTAAGGGTTGGAGAAGAGATTGTGTGGATTTGGGTTGCTCATCCCCAACTAGATCTAGCAACACCTTTGGGCAGATTAGGGTTGGTTCTTACTCTCTTTTTGTTTATGTTTCATATGTATGCTTGAAGAAAAGCTTGTATGCAAGAGTTGTTTATTTGTATTTTACCTTGTGAAAGAATATGTGATTTTTCCCCTTCATTTCTATTATGCATTTTCTTGTATTAGGAGTATCCAAGGCTTTATACTCTTGGGAGAGTAGGATGGTCTTGGGGTGGAAGAAGTTGGATAGCCTTGGGTGAGAGGCTCTCATTAAGAGAGTGATCTCAAGGGTGTTCTTTTGTGACCCTTGCTGCATAGCCTTGTTTATGCATTTGGGGGCCATAAGGAGAGATGAAATGGTTTATATGCCTTTGGGGGGCATAAGGATGTGGAGATGGACTTGTGTTGTATCTGGTTGCCATGAGGTGGCTTGAGATGTTCCATGCTTGCAGTCTCCCCAATGGTATTTGGTCCACTTCCACCCTTGGAAAATCATCACAAGTTGTGGTGAATTGTAGCCTTGGTTGGGAAAATTGTTTGTTGTGTGTTTATCCCGTGCTTGTTGTGGTTGTGTGTGTGTAACTCGTCTAGTGCTTGGTTCTCCAAGCTCAAAGGTGGCTTCTAGTAAGCCTAGGCTGGGAGGTGAGCACTCCATGGTCAAACTTTATGTTTTATTTGCAGGTTGCTTGGGATGGGAAGGAAAAAGAAAGATAGAAGTTGCTGGTTTTTACTTGAGTTGCAGAAAAGTTTAGGAAAAGAGATAATGTATTTAAGTTGTAGCTATGTAAAGGAAAGCTAAATGTTGTATATATTTTTCAAAAGAAAAGGAATGTATCCATTTTATATTCAAGTCCTCATTCAAAAAAAGGAGAGACTAGTTGGGTTTCATACCCATTTGTAATGTTAACTACATCCTATTCTAAATATGCTTTTAAGAAGTGCTTTATTCTATTAAGTTACTTTTGCTAAATGAAATTTATATTCTTTTATTAAGTCCCTATAGTTACTAAAATGATGTTTTGATGCATTCTTGTTATATTGGAATATATAAAAGTTCATTTTATTCCTTCATGCAAATTGAAATTTTGGAAATGGGAAAAGAAAGCATTTAGGCCTATTTGATATAGATTCAAATACAATAAATGGTTAAATAGGGTTAATATGCCTACCTCTAAATTGATTTTTAATGTTTCCTAGGCTAAAGTAGTTGTTGTTAGAACTTACTACATTTTGTCATTTCATTTACTAGCAGAAAATATATCTGATTTATTACATTCTATCATTTTAATTACTGCAAAAAAATAATAATCTAGATTTTATACCCTATCTCTAAAGTTAGCAACTAGTTGTCAAAAGAAAGATACAATGTATTATTTTAAATCTGTTTGTTTAGAAAACTTGTTGTTAAGTGTCTTTTAACAGAAAGAAGAAAAAACAACATTTACAGATTTAATATTTACATATTTAATTAGCAGAGGAAATGATTAGTTTGGGTTTAATATTTCATATGTAATAGAATTGAAAGCCTAAATATTAACATAACAAAAAATGAAAATATCGCCTTTATTATCATGCTGCTAATAATTTATTACTTTCTGCATGTTATAAAGAGTAATATATATATATATATATATATATAGACATCATGAAGTTTACCCTTATGTAAAAAAAAAAAATAGATTGCATAGATTTATGCTTATTTGATAACATTTAGCATGCTGTAAAAAAATAAATAAATAAATAAATCACATACCTAGATATATATATATATACACACACTTTGAAATGTATATATATACAAATATATATATATATATACAAATATATATATATATATACAAATATATATATATATATATATATATATATACATACATACATATATATATATATATATATATATCTCCTATTTTAAAAGTAAAAATAAAAGCAAAAAAATAATAATAATAAAATATCACTACAAACCGATGGGGGAGGGCCAAGAAACCCTACCCCACTAGATCGGGGCCCTATCTTTCCCCTTGCGGGCACCACAGTGAGCAGACGTTGCTCGCTGTGGGCCATCTGCAGTGGGTAGGGCGAAGCCCACCACTACAGGCGACCCCGAACGGCGGTGACTGCCACTGTGGTAACCCACAGTGGGTGGCAGCCGCCATTGTCAATGGATGGTAGTCACTCCCTATGGGGTACCACAGCGGCCACCACCTTCGGCTTTCCCCCTTGTGTGTTCACTCGGCCTTCCGCCCAGCGTGAGTGCTTCGGCCTCTCCGCTCCTCCCTCCATGGCTGCTGCTGGACCAGGGTCATCACCTCCTCCCTTTCCCTGCACAAAAAAAAATACTCACACATAAACACGCATGCCCTAACCCAAATTTCGGGTTAGGGCAAATTCAAAATGGGTTTAAAAAAAAGGTGTGGGATATGTAACTTAAAGTTTAGGGTTGCATATGAATAAAAAATGGATTTAGTGAATTAAAAATAATAATAAGGAGGGGAAAACCCTATTCAAATTTTGAATAGGGTATCCCATGTATTTTTTTGAGTACTAATAGTTTACAATTGCATTATTTAAGTTAATGTATTCATATTGGTATTAATAGGTGTATATTTTAATTATACATATAAGAATATATTGTAGTGAACTTAGTTAAGGCATTCCCTAACTTAGGATTATAGTTAAATATTACATATATGATGTATAAAAGCTTATAAGTGTGTAAAAGTATATATATATATATATATATATATATATATATATTAATGGGTTTAAATGGAAAACTTAAGAGTTTTATTCTATTAATATGTATTAATAAGTGCTTTGCTAGTATTTTGACCTGAGGGAATTAGTTATCTGGTCAACATTATGAGGTAAGAAAACAAATGCTATAAAAGGGTCATTTTAACCCCTAGGCGAATTTTAAATGCATTATATTTATCGCTCATTTAAAGTTAAGTTTTAATAGTCTAAATGCTAGTTTTGATATAACTAATGCATCGAGTAATTAAAAGATTACTTGGGAATGATAATATCTCATGTCAAGTTAATTGAGAGCTTTTGTTTTAGTGAGTTTATTTATTTATTAATTGGAGAGATAATAATAACTCTTTTGGAAAATTAATATTCCGTTTTTAAATTTAGAATTTCTTTTTACCAAATTAATTTAGTTATTAGATTAGTTCAAAACATAGTTAAGACTAAACTTGTTATTGCATTATTTTAGCAAGTTAGTTTTATTAGGTTATGTATTTAATAAAAAATAAAAAATATTATTCCATTTGTGCCCAAAAGTTTGGGCATGACAGATAACCTTAGGGTTTACCAACTAGGTTCTTTGCTCGGTGACATGGTACAATATTAAACATCATATTTAGGATATCAAAACAATCAAAACAACATGATCTCATCATTGTCTAACTCGGTAATATTTTCCCATTGAATAACTCATTTCTCCCCTTTATTATCACATTCTTTCTGTGTCACTTTACCAACTTCTTAATTTTCATCAAAACATACTTCTTAAGATATGGCAATATCATAATGAATCAGAAAATCAATTTCTTGACATTAATGACAAAATAATATTATTAAGATAGTAATCATCCTTCTTCAGTTATATCAACAACCTTCTCAATATCCTTATTGAAATGCTAACAGTCTTTCTTTCTACTGAAATGCCAACAATCTCCCGCTTTGGCATTGATGGCAAAACCATATTGATTTGATTTAATTGATTCAGATTCAGATTGTTGTATCAACTTCTTCAGCTATGTCTGAAGTCTTCTCTGAAGTCTTCTCCCCCAGTCATTAGTCTTCTGTTATCTTCTCCATTTACTCCATTTAGTCTTCTCCCCCTTTGACAACAATGCCAAAAAGAAAACTAATTCAGGGTTCCTTCACCTATGAAGTGATTGCCTCACTGTGTTAAACATGTATCATCTCAGACTCGATTAGAGAAACTTGTCTCTATTCATAATTCCCTGCACACCTTTAGAAAATCTCCTAAAGTGCATAAATTAGCATCAATCCACAAATAATATTCTATGGAATCAGTTAATTGATGCTTTCACCGAACTCTGCCAGTGAGTAGAAGATAAGGGTAGGACCCCTAACTTGCTTCTGAGATACTCAAAAGTGTCTTTTGGTAGTGGCTTGGTGAAGATGTCTACAATTTGCTCCTTTGAACTGATATATTCTAGCACAACATTCTTCACTTGAACTTCTTCTCTAAGATAATGATACTTTATAGAGATATGCTTTGTCTTAGAGCACATTACCAGATTCTTTGAAAAGTTAATGGCACTAGTGTTATCACAAAATATAGTTACTGGCTCAGTAACCTTTTCATTTATACCTTCCAACAGTTGTTTGATCAATGCTATGTTGGTACAATTCAATACTACAGCGACATATTCAGCTTCAGTTGTTGACTATTAAATGCATCCTTGTTTCTTGCTAAGCCAACTTACTAGTCTATTTCCTACGAAGAAAGCTCCACCACTTGTGCCTTTCCGGTCATCAATGTTCCCTGCCCAATCAGCATTAGTATAAACTTTTAAATCAAAATCATTCCTCTTTTCATATACTAATCCATAATCTTCAGTGCCTTTTAGGTATCTGAAAATTCTCTTGATTGTTGTCATATGGGTTTCTATAGGATCTGCAGAAAATCTTGCAACTATACCTACTGCACGTGCTATATCCGGTCTGCTATGAACAACATATTGCAACTTTCCAATTATAGATCGGTAAAGTGTCTCATCAACATATGCAGATTCATCATTCTTTGAGAGTTTATAGTTGGTAGTCATAGGACTACTTACCGGTTCAGAATCCTCCATTCCAAAATTCTTCAGGATTTCCTTTATATACTTGGATTGAGTAATGAAAATCTCATTTTCATTTGCAGTATTTGTAGACCTATTAAATACTTTATCTCACCAATTAATGACATCTCAAATGCTTTGCACATTTCATTTCCAAAGTTCTTGCATTGAGAATCATTTCCACAAAAAATAATATCATCAACAAATATGGCTGAAAGCAGTATACCATTGTTCTCATCATTCTTCATATACATGTTGATGTTTTCACTTGTCCTTATAAAACCAATCTTGATTAAGTAAGAGTGCAGTATTTCATACCATGCTCTCGGTGCTTGCTTTAGACCATATAAAGCTTTGTTCAATTTACATACTTGATCTTTATTCTTGTCTTCAACAAATCCTTCAGGTTGTTCAATGTAAACTTCTTCTTCTAATATACCATTCAAAAATGTAGATTTAACATCTATCTGATATACTTTGAAATTTTTGAAAGCAACATATGCCAACAATGTTCTTACTCCCTCAATTCTAGCCATAGGTGCAAAAGTCTCACCATAATCTATTCCTTCTTCTTGAGTGTAACCTTTGCAAAATAGTCTTGCTTTGTTTCGAATGACCTCACCTTTTTCATTTATCTTGTTTATGAAAATCCATTTTGTACTGATTATATTTTTGTCCTTTGGTCTTGGAACCAATGTCCATGTTTCATTCTTCTTGATTTGATCAATCTCTTCTGTCATAGCATTTACCCAATCTTCATTGTTAAATGCCTCTTTTACTATTCTCGGTTCAAATTCAGATATCAAACATGTATTCTATCTTAGTTTGTTCCTTGTCATTACCAGATCATCCTTATCTCCTATAATTTGACTTGATGCATGATTTCTTCTGACATATTTGGCTA
This sequence comes from Cryptomeria japonica, assembly GCF_030272615.1. Classification (NCBI taxonomy): domain Eukaryota; kingdom Viridiplantae; phylum Streptophyta; class Pinopsida; order Cupressales; family Cupressaceae; genus Cryptomeria; species Cryptomeria japonica. The sequence continues at coordinate 690,601,899 of NC_081413.1, forward strand.
ATGTAGGCTTGGTAGGCTCTGTATGATCTTCTCCATCACTCGGTAACTCTTCAAGTTCTTCAACAACTTTCTTGATAGGACTTCTTGGTTGAACATACACAAATTCTTCATAATTCTCTGGTTCTTTGGAATTTCCTTCATCATTTCTTTCAGAAAATTCATCAATTTTCACATTTGTACTTTCCACTATTTTGTTAGATAATTTGATCAGACATTTAAATGCTTTACTTCTAGAAGAGTAACCAAGGAATGTTGCTTCCTTGCTTTTCTGATCAAATTTCCCATTTCTGTCATCTTTGTGAACATAGCATCTACATACAAAGATTTTAAAGTAACTTACATTAGGTTTCTTGTCATACCAGATTTCATTTGGTGTCTTCATAGTTCCTTTCTTCAGTTGTACTCGGTTCAAGGAGTAGACTACAGTGCTTATTGCTTGTCTCTAGAATGTTTGGGGTACCTTCTTTTCAATCATCAAGGTTCTGGCACAATCTACAATAGATCTATTTCTTCTCTCAGCTATCCCATTTTGCTGTGGAGTTCTCAGTGTAGATACTTGCCTTTTTATACCATGATCATTGTAGTATAAGTTAAATTCGTCAGAAGTGAACTCTCCTCCTCTATCAGATCTGAGACATTTCAGCTGTCTTCCTGTTTCATTTTCAACTCTTGCCTTGTACCATTTAAACATTTGAAAAGATTCTAATTTTTCTTTTAAAAACATTACTGACATCATCCTTGAGTAATCATCCACAAATAATATGAAATATTTATCACCATAATAACTTTTAACTTTCATGGGACCACAAAGATTAGTGTGTACAAGATCTAAAATTCCTTTAGAGGTGTAGGACTTACTTGTAAAGCTTGATCTTGTCATCTTACCTATCTAGCATCCTCGGCACATAGCATTCTCAGGTTTTTCCAAGCTCGGTAGACCTCTTCCAAGATGCTTCTTACTTATTTTGATCAGATTATCAAAATTTACATGACAAAACCTTTTATGCCATAACTAGGTTTCTTCTATTTTATCATATAGACATTTGTTCCGAGTTGAGACAAGATGAAATGTATTACCTCTTGTTTGAGTCTCGGTAGTAGCTAACTTTCCATGTTTGTCATGAACTTTGATAATTCCCTTTTGAAATTCTATTCAGTAGCTTGTATTGTTTAGCTTTGCTACACTCAACAAATTGTATTTCAAACCTTCAACCAAGTATACATCATTACATTTAGCATTGTCAAGAAGTGTGATAGAACCTTTACCTTTCACCAGACATGGGGCATCATTACCAAATCTTACATAACCTCCATCATAGTCTTCTAGTTTAACAAACTTGTGTTTACCACCTATCATGTGATGAGAGCATCCACTATCTATGATCCAAGAATCATTATTATTTATGTGAGATACTAGGGATTTTTCTTCATACCTTTCTTCATTTGATCCATCTTTAATAGCCACATAAACAACTTCCTATGTTTCAGTTTCATCAGATTTATCATCATTGGATTCCTCATCAACTACTAAGCATGTCTTTCTATCTCTCCTTCTGAAGTCTTGGTGTCCTCTATAGTGATTGTCTTTCTATCTATCTTCTCAATATTCTCTCTTTTCACTAGATTCTCTATCAGGACAGTTAGAAGCCATATGTCCTATTTTATCACAATTGAAACATTTCAAAGGTAGCTTTCCTTTATACTTACCTTTGCCTCTCGGTAACCTCTTGGCCAATAGTTCCTCAAACTCTTCTTTCTTTTTAGCATAAGCTACTAGAAGGGTTCTCGATAACTTACTTGTTACATCCTTTTCTTCAATAGTTCCACCTGCTCCTTTAATTTGATTGAAAATCTCTTTTAACCTTGTACTGTATTGTGTTATGTTTTCTCCTTCATTCATTCTCATGGATTCAATTTGTCCTCTTAGACTATCTACCTTTTCTCTCTGAACATGGTCATCACAACCATACACAGATATGAGCTTAGACCACATTGCCTTTGCATCATTACAACCTTCTAGATCATTAAACTCTGAGTCGGTCAATGCTGATGTTATTTCAATCATAGCTTGAGTATGTTCTTGCTTTGCTTTTATCTCCTGCATTATCATAGGGTAGGTGCTCGGTGCAATGTAATCATTCTCCAGATAATATGTTACATATTCTCCAATTCCCGATAAGTGCAGCTTCATCCTTTTCTGCCATGTGGAGAAACTTGACTTGTTCAGCTTTGGTGCATCCCTTTTATACATCTTCGGATCTTTGCCTCAAGTTCCTTTAAAGTTTTCTTCCTGAGTCCAAAGCTCTGATACCAATTGTTAAGTATAGATTCCAATTGTAAAGCTCTAAGTCAATAGATGACCAGATGAGAGGGGGGTAGTGAATCATACAAAATTAATCTTCCATATATTCAATAGATTCAACCTTGGTAGCATATACTACAGAAAATTGTAAAACATTTAAACTCGTGAGCATAGAACATCACAACACATATAACACCTAATTTAATATGGAAACCCAAATAGGGAAAAACCACTGTGGGATTTCATACCCACTAAGAAATATACTCTTCTAGAGTATCCTTGGTTAAAAGCAAATCTTGTTAAAGATTACAAAGACATTGCTAGATGTCACCCGGTTAAGGGATTTCCCTCAGATTTGTTAGGATCTTGCACTTTGTTAGAAGTTACCTTGTCAAAGGATTGCAAACACTCATTTAGAATGTTACCTTGCTAGAGGATTTAAAAATAAGACTGTTAAGTCCACTCGGTTAAGAGATTTTCTATCACTTACAACATAAACAACAGTAATAAAATATATTTGCAACTTCACATTTGAAATGCTAAAGTAAATCCTATTTTGTCAAAAGAATCTTATCATAAGACTTATCTTGTACCTTGTAGGGCTTGTTGGGATCCTCAATCTATTCTTCAATCAGATCTCCAAGCTTCTATGCTTGGTAAACATTACTATAGCATCAATGTGCTTACATTTGCCCGCATACATTGTTCATCAATAATTCCTTATTTATAAACAATTCTAACCACTTAATCTTCTTGATCACATTTCTTATGATCAATCTTAGCCATCAGATCTTCAAACTTGACCAGGTTCAATGCATCCTTTGATCTGAAAATGTTTTACCTTGCCTTGGGACTTGCATTAGGTTATTGTGGTTCAATCTGAACTGTAGATCTTCCTGTCGATCTTCCATTGCCATAGATCCTTAACAAACTTCATGCACGACATACCAATCATTTAATCAAATCTAGCTCATCATTGTCCTTCATTAAATAATGCTTGTATTCATCCAATGTGATCTGTTATAACTTGGTTGTTACTTGGTTAACACTAAACTTCACTCGATAGACATTCTGCCTTCTTTAACTAATATTGATAACCTTAGGGTTTACCGACTAGGATCTTTGCTCGGTGACATAGTATAGTATTAAACATCATATTTAGGATATCAAAACAATCAAAACAACATCATCTCATCCTTGTCTAACTCGGTAATAGTTGCCCATTGAATAACTCATTTCTCCCCTTTATTATCACATTCTTTCTGTGTCACTTTACTGACTTCTTAATTTTCATCAAAACATACTTGTTAAGATATGGCAACATCATACTGAATCAGAAAATCAATTTATTGACATCAATGGCAAAATAATATTATTAAGATAGTAATCATCCTTCTTTAGTTATATCAACAACCTTCTCAATATCCTTATTGAAATACTAACAATCTTTCTTTCTACTAAAATGCCAACACTCCATCATCATCTCCATCACCTTCGCCATCTCCATCTATCGACTCCCCTAGATGCATCAGCCATGGAAATGGATGCTCTACCTAATATGTAGTATACTATACATCCATCTATGCATCCTCTATCTCTGGCCACATATCCCAAGGCAAGGGAATCATCTCTACCAACTGCATCACTACCTGATCATAAAACAATAATGGCCCAAAGTGCGCCTAATCTCTCACTGTCCGCGCATACATCCCAGAACCCCATGGCCTCTATTGTATCCTGCCAAACTACCTACCTACCCTATCCTCCAACTGCCTCTCAAGAACATATGGCATCTGCCCAATCAAATATCTACTCCTAAACACATATGGAAGCTCCACTACATCATCCTCCCACTCCTCACACTCTCGGTACGACCTCCATACTACACTATCGAGCTCATCAAAGACCCAGCACCAGTACTCTAATCTCCCAATCTATGGTTGAGATGTAATCATATCATACAAATGCACAAAACTATGCCCATGGCCCCTACCTCTGAAATGAATCGGTCATGTCACCGGAAGATGCTCATATGCCCACACCTACAACAATCTAACTTCACAGCCCAATCCTGTTGATCCATGGTATACAAACTGATGTAACTCATAGTACAAGTGTGCCAGCAAACATGGTCCCCATGCAAACTTGGTGTGCTCTGTCACTAATATCTCTAGTGTACTCCCCCATCATACAGCCAATCCTCATATCACCCTATCTGAATAGAGGAATCCACTAATAACTCTTGCCAACATTGCTGGTAGTGCTAATTCTATCCATGTCATGATATCCCAAGCCAAGTGTCCAGCCCTCATCTCCAATCCTAGATCTTGGAACACTTATCTCAGTGCATCCATGTCTCCATCTCGATCGTAACGAACTAACTCCCCATCTATCGATATCCATAATATCTTATATACATCCTCCAAGGTGACTGTCATCTCACCCATAGCCAAATGAAAAGTACAAGTCTCTGAGTGCCATCTCTCAGCTAGTGCAATCTCTCAGCCAGTGTAGTCAGCAACCCCATGTTCGCCCGTAACTCAGGTACATACAAAATATGTCGTAGGCCCATAGCCTAAATTGTGACTCTCTCCTCGACTGTCAGCTCTGCTTGCAAACTCTGAGTCGATGGAAATCTCTCTCGTGACTCCAGCATAGGTAGGTCCTCTTGTAGTCAAACAAATCAACTGTGTCAGTTAAAGTGGCATTCCCTATTCATCACAAATTGTTGCTTCTTATCATAAGCTCTTATGGCACTCTATCTTAGCAATACTCATTGTTAATCACAAAGTGTTGCTTCCTATCCTAATGGTACTTCCTGTTCATCACAAAGTACTACGTTTTTGCACTCCCTGTTCATCACAAAGTGTTTCTTTTTTTAGTACTCCCTATTCATCACAAAGTACTATGTTTTGGTATTCTCTATTCATCACAAAGTGCCTTTGATCTACCTAGAAGTGCTTATACTACACAGATGCACCTGCACAATATAGACATGCTCGCATCTGACATAGACATTATTGCATTCATAGACGCGCCTGCCAAAAACATAGATGCACTTAGCCAACCCAGACACACCTAACACCAATAGAGATGGGCCTTAGCATTTTTTTCCCCCTGCTTGACATACCTAAGATGCATTTATTGCGCTACCTATCATGCATTTATGACAATATATAATGCGACAAAGTACAAGGAGGTTTTGTGGTCCTTACCAGCTCTCCTACATCTGCTGGCCTCTCAAATCGGCAAACACAATCGAATCTATGAACCAATGCCATTACTGCTGACTATTGTTGCTCTATGCTCTCTCTGCACTCTAATCTCTTGGATGTGTGGATGACAATGAGGATGTTTCCCCTCATAGTCTATCTTATAGACTACCCTAGCTCTAGTCTCCTAAGTCAGTCTTCTTTATCCCGTGAATCTGTCACTCTATCCTATCTGGTCAGTCCATTTTATAGCCTTTCTCTCTTATTGAGAGATTGTTTGTGATCTTTTCAGACATTTTTATCCAATCTGTTGAGATGGCATATCATTCCCATCTTGGGGCAACTTTGTATTAGTTCATCTTATCTTCTTTGAAACAATGCAACAAGCTGCATTGTCTCAAAGAGGGGCAAAATGTAGACACCTAAAATTGTTCAGTCTAGTTAAATAAATATCTTTATTTATTTAGTTATTTGAGCCTAATTCTTCTATTAATTGAATAAATCTTAATTTATTTAATTAATTCATTTATCCTCTTCTAGCCTTATTTCTCATTTAAATAAATACACTTATTTATTTTAATTATCTTTTTCTAAATTAAATAAATACTTTTATTTATTTAATTGATCACACTTCTTCTATTAATTAAATAAATCTTTATTTATTTAATTAATTCATTAGCCTTTTCTACCCATGATACATGTCATTCATCTCTTAATTCATACACTACCTACCCTCTCATTATTTTCTTATTTTCTTTACCTACCCTCTAATCATATCCGACCATTTATCTTTTACACCTCTTAATCTTATCCCTCCGTTTCTTATAGTGTCTTCTATATAAGGCGATGCTTCCTTTATTATCAACCGTGACTATTCTTTCAAACTTTCATATACGATCAAGCCTACTTGTAACCATATTTATGTTCTTTGTTGAGCTCTTGTGCACACCTAAAATCTAAGAGCAAATATATCAAGCAAGATCAATGGAGATAGGAAGAATGGAGATCCAAACCCTATTGGACATGTGATGGTATAATCTTTGTGATTAAATTTGATTTACATTGTCTTAGGTAATCTTCATATGTTATGGTGGATCTTTGTTGCTGTTAGGCTAGGGTTTTGTGGTTGAATTCATTTAGTCTTTCAATATCATTGTTTCTACTTTCACCATATACACATCTTTCCCTTTTCTCATAGGTGTACCGGCTACAAATGCTTTAAAAGATGATTCAGATGTCTTAGAAATATTGTTATCAAAATTATTTAATTCAAATGCAGTCAGTTTACCAATAAGAGATCAACAGTGACTTTATCACTACTTACTGACCTTAACTCTTTAAAAGCATAAACTCTTATAGCATAGGCAAGTAAAAGAGTTCTTAACTTCTTACTTACAACAATGTCATCTTCAATATTTCCTCCAACACTCTTAATACCACTGACAACCTCTTTAATCCTTTGTCCCTACTAAGCTATATTTTCACCTTCTATCATTCTCATATCATCAAGTTTACCTCTAACACTCTCTTCCTTATATTTTTGAACATGCTTGTCACCACCATAGATTAGTTGTAATTTCTCCCAAACTTTAGATGCAGTTTCTAATCCATTTACATCAATGTATTCAGTATTAGACAATACACTTAAAATAGATTCCAGTGCTTGATTGTTTTCCTACTGCTCCTTAAGTTGATTTGGAGTTAGAGGACCCATAATGGGTATATATTTAGTAGTAACATGTTACCAAAACTAAGAACCATACCTTTGATATAAATCTTCATTCTATATTTCCATATTGTGTAGTTGTCCTTAGTAAATTTTGAACCCTCATTCTTCATCATTTTCCTCCGGATCTTTTCCTCAAGTGGTTAAGTAAAGCACATAGAGGATGAAGGCTCTGATACCAATTGTTATTTGTGAGGAACTGGTTATTACTGAGAGGGGGGGTGAATCAGTAATAACATAAAACGTAAAAAATTTAACAACCACCAACAACTTCTTTCAAAATAACTCATAAACAATACTAGTAACAATAAAAATCATACTGCTAATCAAATTTATCAAAATGCTCATTTAAGTGTTCCATATCATGCATGCAAAAGAAATATATCAAATCAACACATAAGAAATCAATCAACACATAAACACCAAGATTTCATGTGGAAACCCAAAAGGGAAAAACCACGGTGGGAATTTGTACCCATAAGATTTTTATACTCTTCCGGAATGCACCCTGTTAAGAGCATAGCCTAGTTAGGAACAAACCATGTTAGGATTCCCTTGCTTAAGGGATTTACCTCAGCCCTGTTAGGAGTCACATTGTGAAAGGATTTAGAACCCAAGCTAATGAGTCACCCGGTGAAGGGATTTTACACTCACGCTTGTCAAGACCTACCTGATTAAGGGATTTTGAGTCTATTGCAAGTTTTAGGGAACACCAGATGTATAATCTGAAAATAACACTCTCTTCTTTCTTGTACAAATCTTTTCCCATTCCAATATGCTTCTCTCTTGCAGACACACACTGGTTCGGCCACACACTCTTCTCTTGATCATCAACAGAATAAATCATCATTGACTTACCCTAAATAGACTTTGCAACTTAGTCAGTTACCAAAGCCTAAGATTTACATCATATATTATCACAAATATTTACAACTCATTACAGATAATCATGTGGATGATTACAATCAATTACAGACATTGAGTGATCAACGCACATCCATTTGATACACTTTCAAACCCTTAGCTCATTCTACTAAGTACTTCGCACATTCCCAAGAAATTTTCTCTTTGATCACGCCAAAAAATCATTTAAACAATTCATGCAGATTCAGCCATGTTATCACAATCTTACAAACATAATGAAATATAGCAATGGACTCAAAACAATTACTTGTTATAATATTTGAATATCGGTTCTTAAACCCTACTAAAACCCTATAGAAAATACATCACTCAATTACAAACATGACTTCCCATAGCCAAAATATAATGTGTTTCCGGTCATAACCTAATTACAATGTTACCAACACAAATTCCAAATGACAATACCAAATTCTTCATCAATCTCAAGATCCAATTACTTAAGCATAACATAGTTTCACATTTACCAGTTAAAGTCCTATTTGCCAGTTAACTGCCAAATCCATTCCAAATCTTTCAGGTCAATCATAGACAACTTATAACTTAGATTACATGATAAAACAATGTAACCATAGTTTCCATCAATGAGAACACAAACTGATCATCAAGTCATTAAACAACATCTCATCTAAATCATCACCAACAATCCTTGTACTGGTTCATCAATATCATCATATTATCAGTTATGCCAATATGCCAACAATATCAAAAAAATAAAAGAATACATAAAGTTCACAAGACATGATTAAAATTACATACACATGATAATGACTACATTGAGTACAACCAAGAAATTTTAAAAACTCAAAAAAGCATATTTTTAACATCAATATAGTAATACCATGTAACCTAGAAAGCTTGAAATAGAATAAATAAATCTAATATCACATGAAATATCAAATTTATTCTCATTCACTAACCATAATATTAAATCCTAGTTGAAATTAAATTTTCATAGTTCATCTAAGGGTAATCAAAATTAGGGGGTAGGAGTGGAATCATTAGGACCACAAAAGGTAAAATGGTGGTGGCCTATGTGGTAAATCTATGCATCCAAACCTCAATTTTTTCTAAGTGACAGTAGCCTTCTATAGAATATCTATCATAAGGATATATTACTATTAAATATTAGAATCATAGGGGATTCTAACAATGTTATTATGATTCTTTATGGAGAAGTAACCCTAGGCTAGATCATAAAAGATCTCATTGAGAAATTTCAGCTTTTTTTTTTAACTTTTGAACATGCCAGACTCACCAACACCCTTTGAGAGGGGAATAAATTTTCTAATAGGATGGCCAATTTTGGGCCCTTCACTAAACTCGTTAAAATGTGAATTACTTTGCATGAGCTACCTAAGGAGATATATTCCATGAGCTAGTATCACATAACATCTAATGTGCTATAAAAATCTAAGGACTTCAATATTAATTGTCCCTTTTTTTGAATTTTCTATAATCATTACATGATAGGGAAATGGTCTATTACATTGGGAAAAAGGAATGCCTTTCGGAAAACCACTATCATCTATCATTTTCCTAATTTATTTATTTTTTACCCTTTTTAAATAATTGTAATTGATTATCTTGAGAGTTTTCCTACCATGGAGGAGATCTTGTATAGATTAATATAAATATTCATGATATTTTAAAGAAGAATAAGGTAGTCAAGCTTGTGATAGAGTAGAGAAATCTTGCTTCCTATGCTGAGGGCATGAAAGGTTTTAGTCCCTACATATTTGAGTATTTTTCTCCCTCTTTGTGGAAGGAGTCTATTTTCCTAATATCTTTAAGGGCATGATAAAGAATATTTCAAGAGGTTTTTGGAGGTGAAAGAGAAAATCACTCATCTACAAAATGAATTCAATAGGGGAGGTTGTGTTGGTTTTGATAAAATACATCACCCTAGATGACAAGTACAAGAGATTCTACATCTAATTTCTTCCTATGTTAAAATTATTTTATACATGGTGCTAAAATGAATTTTCCCTTATAGATATTTTCTTCCCTATCTTAATCTATCGCTATGATAAGACTAAGGAAGATCTCCCCCTCCACAAAGGGTTTATTACAAGGATCTACAATTTCCATTTGGCTATGTCCCCTACTTGCTAGCCCTCTTTAGACTCTACTAGTCCCCTTTCTAACCCCACCTTAGTTGTAGAACTATCAAACACTCCTAAGAGTAGCTACAAAGGTGTCTCTATCTCTACTTTGTCTACCTCCTTGTCTAAACTAGTAGCTACCTAGGTTAATCCCCAACACACTAAAAAGATAAAGAGCATTGTTCACCTCATTCCCATAATCAAAATAAGAAAATTGTCAATCAGGTGGTCATCTAGGAGGTGTACTCTAAGGTTTCCTCTTTGTCTTGGTCTATGGACTCAAAATGGAGCCTTGAAAATTATATCCTCAATGTTATTGTGTCAGCCCTTAAGTCCTATACAGTGACCTTCAATTTCCCTCCCCCTTTCCCTATTTCATTCCCGAGACCTTGAGAGTTGCCAAAGATAGTTGAAAAGTTCAATGAACTATGAATAGTATACAACAAGTGGAATAAAAATTGGATTTTTCCACTTGTTGCCTAGCTCAATACTAGCAAAATAAATAATAATAGACTAGAGGCTCTAGCCAAGGAAATGGTTAGATCTACTTACTAGTTAGTTGAGGATAAAGATGAGATAGTCTACATGGTGGTTAATGATCCATCTGAGAGGCTTATGTGATGGGATAATGTAGATGAGGAAGTTAAATCCTTGAGTGTTAAGGTGACCACAATAAAAGAAAGAAAATAAATGGTTGGGGATATCACTAAAATACAATACAATTAGGAAAACCTAAAAAGAAAATTAAAATAGATGAAAAATAACAATAGGGATATGGTCTATAAAATTTTAACTTAAATTAGAGCTATTCAACAAGATCTCAATCAGAGAAATACAAATAAGAAGTGGTCTATGCAAATTGTAATTGGTACTACTATGGAGCTGACTATGACCATCAACAATGCAAAAATCGAGTCCCCTATTACTATTCTCACTAGGTGTATGATCAAAATATTGTCCTTCCATGAGAAGGTAAAGTAACTTAGCCAAGATTGAAAATCTATTAAAACATCCACAACATAGACCATTGGTTTGTGTCTTGTATGGGTGGTGTTTCTGGGTGCTAGTCATTATTAGTTTTGTCTAGTTGTTTTCATCTATTTTTATTCATTTTCTTCTAGTATTTTCTTGTCTACTAGTTTTGATGTTGGGTGTTCTCAATTCTCATGAAAACCCTTTTTCATATTGTGTGGCTATTATGTATGAGTGTAGGCCTACTTTCATCTTATCTAATCAAAACCATACTATTAAATCCCTCTTCAAGTGGCGTGCCTTAGAAAAATAAACATGGTTAATGAAAGATGGAAAGCATCCTATGTAATATGTATCATTATCTTCATATGTCATTTCATATATGTATAACCAATTTAAAAAAATTATCACACAAAAAAATTGGCATTCACCAACATATATTATAAAATACATCATTTAAATTCATAAATAAACATAACTAAAATACATATAAGCATCTACAAATAAGTCAATATACTAGGCATAGAAGTATGTGAGGCGAATAATACATGAAAATAGGACCAAAGAACACAAGGATAATGGAAATAATATAACCAAGCCCTATTAATCAAATATTAATACCACACTAATGATTTATTTTTAAGTATTAATATTTGTCTATACAAAATACAAAATATAATTGACAAAAATAGGAAGTTATAAACATAGACTACAACACAATGTCGAGATTTATCCTCTAGTTATATTGTCTATACCAATTGGAGCCATATATATTTAATAACTATTTCCTAGAACTAGTGATAAAATTGGATACATTATTTATAACTTCACACAAATCATGAAACACTTCATTCATTCAAACCACTAAAATAAATGTAATCTGAGTATAAGTTGAGAAGAGTCTTTGGTATCTCTTACAATATTACATAAGAGGATAATCTATTAAAATATATTGGATAGAGGATTATAGAGTATTATGATAGTTGAAATCACCCATAATACATCTAATTTCTCTCAATCTACACTAAACCTAGCACCTAAATGACAGCCAGAGTAAAAAATCTACAAAGTGATCTCTAGGTGCATGTAGTGGACCATGGAATAAACTTTCAGTTACACTTACATATGTACAACCACATAACATAAGTGATATAAAATAAATGAAATGTAGGTGTACATATAAGCATGATCAATCATCCATCCTAACTTTCTTATCATATAATCATTTATGTTTATTTTATCAAATATATTTACAAACAATAGCCATGACTTTCTCTAAGCGTACCGGTTGTTAGTCCCATAAAAAATAGAAAGATGAAAAATATTATATTATATATAAAAATATTTTTTCATAAATCTTGATCAATGATATTATACAAGTGTTAATTTCTCTTAGAACACTCATACAGTTTTTAGGGTGACAGCATGAAATTCTTACACTTCTCTATTTTTTAAACAACAATAAAAAATTTGGAAAATTATCTATTTTTTCTAATGATAATGAAAATGTTCTAAAGTCTTATAAAACTCATAGTCATTTTTCATATAAAATTATATAAATATATTTCCCAAGGAGATTAACCATATATATTTATACAATACACATAGGAATGTCATACAATTTATAGAACATATAAGACCAGTGGAAGTAGTTTATGAATTCATATAAAACTCTACAACGTTTAAGATTGTTTCATGTTTTCATACAAAATGATTTATATATGAAAATTTATATTTTAAATAAATTTAATATTTTAATTGTCCAAAAATTAGATTCACATATAGAGCATACACTTGTTTAATGAGTGCCTCTTTAATAAGTTCCAATAAGTAAAATAGAGATAATAAATAGTATCTTCCTCTATTATAATTTTTTTTTTAAAATAATACTAATGGATCCTCTTGTTGTATTCATGGATTTGTAATAATATATGGATTTGGAGTAGATAATTTATTTCTTTAATTATGTTTCTAAGGATATTGATACCAACAATCAAATGGAGGATTGCACTATCCTTATGGCTCTCTAGAACTATTGTCTTGAAGGTTAAAAGAAGAAGATAACTTGTGATATAGATTCTATGACATTGAACACCCCTGTAAAAAAAATACTTTAAGAGTATTATTGTAAGTTTAATTATTATTTTGATAAAATAATTTTTTATTTATAAATAATTTAATCTATCCCTTTTACTCATATTCATTGATATTGGAATGTTTTGATTAGGGGTAAATAGGTTTTGAGGGGACCTGAAACCCCACAGGTTTTGAAGGGACCCGAAACCCTCAGATTTTACCAAGATCTGGAACCCACATTATAATGCTACTAAAAGAAAAGAACATCAATGAACCAGCAGCCAAGGCAGAAACTAGACACAAAGCATCCCTAACACATAAACAAGGGTTTTACAGGGCTCCCTTAACCTACAGAATAATGGGGTTTTGAAAGGCTCCCCTAACCTTTATCAAGGGTTTTAAACTAGCTACAAAAACTAGAAAATAAGGGTTTTCTTAGTTTCCCATAACCTGTAACAAAGTCATTAGCTTACCAACATCACAACTAACCCTTAACCAAAAACCATCACTTGCCAGACTAGGCCCTTTAAAATTGCTAGCATCCAGCATGCTTGAGGAACGAACAACATTCCAACAACCAAAATGAAAGAACACATGGGGGTTTTGAAAGGATCCCCTAACCTTCATGACATACAAAAGGAGGGTTTTTGAAGGCTCCCTCAAATCCCCACAAAAAATGGAAAGTATGGTTAAAAAAAACCAACCTTGATCATGAAGATCCACAACAAAGTAATGGTAGGTGGCCTCAACCAACAACTCAAGCAACATCCTCACCCAAAAGACCTTCTCCCACCATCTACCCATCTCAATAGGGAAGAGGTCCACCTCAATAGGAATAGAAAGAAGGAAGAACATCAGCCTCAAAGACTCTCTCATAGCAAGCAGAAACCCAACCGCTTCCAACCACCAAAGCTCTACCTCCATAGGAGAAAGGGCCACTTCAGACAGACTGAGAAGAGAGCAACCCAAAAGCCCACATATTATAGTCATGGACCAGCAAATAAAAAGCTCCCCCACCTCTAAAGGAGGACTTTCCAAAATAGGGAAAAGGTCGATCAACCATGTCTCCAGAGAATCTTCGAGATGAAGAAAGGAATAAAATCCCTCAGAAACATAGAGACTTGCTCACGAAAAATAGAAGAGAGTCCGAACAGACCATTTACATCCAAAAATATCCTCTCCATCTTTAATAGAGAGCAAACTCTTAACAAGGTAGAACCAAGAGAACATCGGGATTGAGCAGAGGACACCCTAACCCAAGATAAAACATGAGAAAACCAGAGGGTCTGCTCACCCTTGAAACAACAAAATCCCTCCAAAATTGCCATACTCTGCCATGGCCACATAGATCTCTTCTTCTTGAGACCCACATAAATAGCAAGGGATAGGGGATCCCCCCACACGGGCCCAAGAAAGAAAAAGCCACACAGAACAGTCTACAACCCTTCGCGAGCCACCAAGGACAAACCCGGACCACCAAAAAGATAGGACTAGGCAAAGAGGGGAGGCCAAAAAACTCCACCTGTCCCTGAGATGAACCCATAACCTAGTATGACCTAGGTCACAAAATCCAAAGTAGCACCGTGCAAGATCATGGACACCCAACAAGGTTCATCACCTATGAGAAAAGAACCACAAACAGTCAGAAGCAGATCGATCTCACCGCTTAAATACACAAACAGGGGCAAGGAAATCATATCGCCCACCTCTTCGCATTCAATCCACACACTCTGTGAACCACACAAGACTGCACAAAAACTAGAGCAACCAAGCTGGGCCAAAGAGAAGATCCCCCCCCCCCCTTTTGCCATCTGCCTCGTGATCCTCATCTCTATCGCTTGAATCATGAGGTGTCAAAACCCTAGCTCACTCCCCTCCTCCTTTCTCACTCATGACCATTCAAAACCCTACTTATCCTTGATATTGAAATTTGGTTACCAATAGTTTGAATAAATTGGCCTTTTATGATAATCATACATGACAAGTCTTGTGTTACTTATGATCAATGTTTGTAGTTTCAATAAATCCATCATAAGATTTGGTTACATCTAGCTAATTTATGTTATATTTATTGTGTTAATTTATTTATTGTTTGGATCATATTGTTTCTTAAAGGTTGAGGGTTTACAATGAACTTTGTTAGATTTTTTATTTTTTAAGATTAAATGATAATTATTTATAACATTTTTTTTTTATAATGAGTTTAAAAAATATCAACCACATTGTAAAATTACTAACATTTTTGTTTTGGAGGAAATTTAATTGTTAATTTTTCGGTGATATGGAGGACAATCAGTGACTAGGGGTTTGGGCAGATGTCACTTGGAATGATCTGCCACATACCCCGCAATGGGTTTTTACCAAAGTCCAGTGGGAGGATAAGGCGCTTTATCTTCACAACCAGCTCACAAGAAATGGTTCAGGTCAGTGTCTACCTACTTTCAGGGGTTTTTTAAATTGCATCATAACATTCCTCGAAGGCAAGTTTCTGTGGCTAATTACACTCAGTGTTTTGAATTTTATGGGAAACAAGGGCAACACCAAAGGAATCTTGCTTTTAATCGGGGATCTTTGTATGAAAATAATCGTTCATTTGCTCGGGTGGTTGGTTCTCAAGGTGTGGAGAATGAAGCTAGAGTTTCGGCAAAGGTTTTTGGCAAAAAGGGTATCAATGAGACAAAGATTAGGGTTTATGTCTCTGCAACTCAGGCCGTCGGTCAGGTAAGTTCAAAACCTAGCCCTGTAAAGGATATGGTATGTCATTCTACTAATCCTCCATCTCATACTTGGGTACCAATTCCTTGCATTGATCTCCTCGGATCTTATGTTGATAAAAAGGATTATTCCCTTCATTTGAATGCTATTATTGGGGAACTTTGGGGGGATTAGATCTGTTTGTCCAAAAATTTTGCTAAATTACAGAAATGTTGGATAGATATTCATTATTTTCAGCTCCTTTCATCAAATTCATTTATTATTGTCTTCGATTCTCATATGATTCAGGATAGGGTTTTGAATTCTCCTCACCACTAGTTTCGGAAGCATTTTCTTTCTGTTATTGCTTGGAAACGTTTCTATGTTCTTGCTTGGTCAAATTGCAATTTTTTTCCCTTTTTGTTTGGCCTTCCTAAGCTTCCCTTTGAATTCATGGATCCTGATGTTCTGCAAGAAATTGGCAATTCTTTTGGTACTTTTGTCACATCCAAATTGGATTTTGTGGAGGGGGAGGTTCTGGTAAAAATTTGTGTTTTACTCATTCCTGAATCTGTTCATCCCCGTACTTGTAATATCAAGTCTCATGATGGGATTTGGCATCAAAATATTGAGAAATTGGAGTCTGAGCTTATAAAATCTCCCCTTATTATAGATGCTTTGTTATTTATTGATTTTAAGAAGAAGCATTAGGTGATGGATCCAATAGATGTGAATCCTAAAATTTTATTATAGTCTCACCAGATTATTTCTATCAATGGGAAAAACTTGAATAAGGATGATCAGTTGAATTCTATCCAGATTACTATTTCTCCTTCCATGAACAAATCATTAAAAATTTTAGAGCCCATCTCTAACTTTATTAGGAAGGATTCTGAGATTATTTTAAATTCTCTAGATATTGTTGACAATTCAAAAAATAAAATTGTGGCTTCTCCTTTTAACCCAGTAGCCTTAGATACTTCTAAAAGGGGTAATTTTGGAATGGCTTCTGAAGAAGAGATTTTGTCTGACACGATCTTAATTTCTCAAATAAAACTTTTAGCCTCTAATACTTCTGATCTCGGTACACAAACATTAGATAAGGACTCAAATCTAGGTTTTAATGAGCTATCTGAAGTAGTTGTGCCTGATATAGAGCTAGTATAACAGGTGAATGAGCTGCTGAATAATCATGCCCCCCATGGAGGGATGGAGGTGACAGATAGAGTTATTTTCTCTATTGATAATGATTTAGGACAAATTAAGTCCTCTCTTCCTATTTTTACAACTTCAAATCATTTTGATATTTTGGATACTAAAGAGGTGGGATTGACTGACAAGATGATTTCCCCACCACATAATGATAAGGACTTGCCAATTGTTCAAACCACTTTGGTTTTGTCGCCTGCTTTTGGTTCTCCAAGAAGAGGTAGGCCTCCTAAAGTTTCTCGAACTAAGTTAGAAATTGCTGCTAGGATTCAGAAGACTCTATCCCTTTCTCCTAGGTTTGATAAGAGGAAGGTGTTGCTCTCCTTAGGTAATCGGAAGAAGGATAAGCTATAGTTGCTTAGTCCTCCTGTGACTAGGTCTGGGGCTATTAAAAAGAACCTCCCCTTGAAAGAAATGAAACTTATATCCTGGAATGTTAGGGGCTTAAATGCCCCTAACAAGAGATTCTTGATTAAGTCACAATTAGATTTAATCAAGTGTGATTTGGTTATACTTTAGGAAACAAAATTGTCTGAAGAATTTGCTAGTGTGCTTTTTACATCTTGGAAAAAATGGAACTCTCTCTCTTGTTCTTCTAATGGTGCTTCTGGGGGTTTAACTTAATTATGGAATGCTTATAATGTAGAGGTACAATTGGTCGCTTTGATAGTTCATTGGATGTTGTTCTTGGTTACTAGCAAGGTCTCTAAGGTTAAAATCTGGTTGTTCAATATTTATGTTCCCTCTCGAATTCAGGGTAAAAAGAAGTTATGGAGGGACTTGAGTAGGGTGGCTTCTCCTTTGAAATAGGGGTCCCTTGTTGTTTTTGGAGGGGACTTTAATGCGATTTTGGA
This sequence comes from Cryptomeria japonica, assembly GCF_030272615.1. Taxonomy (NCBI): domain Eukaryota; kingdom Viridiplantae; phylum Streptophyta; class Pinopsida; order Cupressales; family Cupressaceae; genus Cryptomeria; species Cryptomeria japonica. The sequence continues at coordinate 690,619,970 of NC_081413.1, forward strand.
TCCTAGTGAAAAAAGTGGAGGGATTTTGCCAAACAAAAGAATCATGGAGGATTTTGGGAATTTCATCCTGCATTTGGGTCTTTCTATTGTAAATCTCAAAATGGGATTTTTACTTGGACAAATATGAGACGGGACTTCTCACAAATAGCAGAAAGATTAGATCGGTTCCTACTTTCAGAAAATTGGTTGCAGTCGGACCTTAAATTTTTTTCCTCCATTTTGCCTATGTCAGGATCTGATCATTTTCTGATTTCTCTTTGTATTTTGGAAGACAAGGCTCTCTTTTGGTCTCCTTTCAAATTTGAACCTATCTGGTTCATGGATGCCTCCTTCTTACCTCTCCTAAGAAATAGGTGGGAGCCCATTCCTTTCTGTACAGGATCTCGCATGTTCCAGCTTGTTAATAAGATAAAGTTCTTAAAATTGAACATTAAAGAATGGAATATTTCACATTTTAAAAACATTTTTCATGAAAAATAGAGAATTCAGGATATGATTGAAACTCTTAACAAGCATGTGCTTGATCATGGTATGGTTCCTCTAGTTTTTGATGAGTTAAAGTCTTTAAGGATAGAACTTGAAGAGATTCTGGCTAGAGAAGAGATCTTTTGGAGACAGAAGTCTAGAGAGGTATGGTTGTCTAATGGGGATAGAAATACTAGGTTTTTTCACTCTTCTACTAAATTAAAAAGGAGTAGGAACAGAATCTCTTGTATAAAGGATTCTTCAAGGAATTTGCTTACAGAACCTGAGGAGATTGGTGTGGAGGCAGTAAGTTTTTTCAAGACACTGTTATCTTCTAAAGGTGGTAATTTTCAAAATGATTTCATTTCTGATATTCCATCTTTAGTTTCATATGAGGATAACAAGATGTCGATGTCTCCTTTTTCCCTTGAAGAAGTTAGATTTGCAGTTTTTGCTATGAGTCCTGATAAGGCTCCGGGCCCGGATGGGTTCACTCCTTTATTTTTTCAAAAATGTTAGGATTTTGTGGGTAAAGATCTGCTCCTAGCTCTTTAAGAAAGTAGGAGAAATAGGTCAATTTTTAAGGAACTTAATACCATGATGGTTGCTATTATTCCTAAAAAGGAGGTTGTTAAATATTTTGCTGATTTTCATCCTATTGCTCTATGTAATACTTTATACAATATTTTCACTAAGCCAATATCCATTCGGCTATCCAAAATCCTTCCTAAACTAATTTCAGTCGAACAAGGTGGTTTTATACCAAACAGGGAGATGCCAGAGGGAGCTATTGTGGCTCATGAGGTTCTAAATTTTATCTTCCTTTAGAGGTCCCCGGCCATGATCTTAAATCTTGACATGATAAAGGCTTATGATAGAGTGGAATGGAGGACTTTAGGTCTTTTTTTGGAAAGATCAGGCTTTTCTATGGCTTGGATAAAATGAATTATTGCTTGTATCTCTTCTGCAAGGTTCTCAATTATAATCAATGGTTCCCCTTGCAGTTCTTTTTCCTCCTCTAGAGGTTTAAGACAGGGAGATCCTCTTTCCCCATTTCTAATTATACTTCTAGCTGAGTCTTTTAGCTGGGCTATTAAGACTATAAAATTGAAAGACCTTTGGTTAGGGATGAAAATCCCTAGAGTATCATGATCTATATCACACTATCTATTTGCAGATGATACCTTGTTATTTGGTCAAGCCTCTATGCAAGAAGCTTTGGTCATAAATGAAGTTATACAGAATTATGCCTCTTTTTCAGGACATAAAGTAAATTCTGAGAAGTAAAAAATCTTCTTTCTTCACACCCCGCAATTAATCCAATCTAGATTATTGTCTTTTGGGGGTTTTAAGCCTAGCATACTTCCACGTACTTATCTGGGTATTCCTTTCTTTATTAAATAGGATAATTTAAGCTTTTGGGATAAAATCATTTCTACCATCTCTAAGAGAATTCTATCTTGGAACCACAGGTGGTTGAGTCTAGCTGGGAAAACTGTTCTCATTAAGTTTGTGTTGAATGCAATTCCTATTTATCTTATGTCAATATTAAGATCTCCAAAGGATGTGTTGGTAAGCTTGCAAGATACTCTAAGGTCTTTTCCTTGGAGTAGCAATAAAGATGGGAGGAAAAAACTTGCTCTGGTTATTGATCATGATATGAAATTGCAGTATACCAAGGTCCTAAATGAGAGGGTGGTTATTCTCTTTGATGATGAGGATGAGCTGGTTTGGACTAAGAATATTTCTGCCAAATATACGGTGAGGGATGGTTATAATTCCCTTATGAAAAATAATGATCTCCCTTCTTGGCCTTATAAGCTTTTTTGGCACCTGGCCTATTTGCCAAAAGCTGGTGCTTTTGCTTGGTTGGCAGTTCAAGATAGAGTTCTCATAGGCATGAGATTGGATAGGATGGGTATCACTATTGCCTTCACTTATGTGTTATGTCAAAAAAACTTGGAATCCTCTTCCCATATTTTTTTACATTGTGACTTGACATATCAATGCTGGCAGTGGTTGTTTGATAAGTTGAATTTGGCATTTGTTATGGGAAAAGATCTGATTACCTTCTTTAGTTCTTGGCCACTTTTGTTTACTTCATCCTTTTATGTGTGTTTGTGGGTTATTTCTCCATCTATTTTAATTTGGAATATTTGGTTAGAGCATAATAACAGGATCTTTAGAAACACTAGCTCTTCTCTTCCAGAGGTTCTACTGAAGATTGAATCATCCATTTCTGAGGTTGCTTTGTCTTATATTAGTAGGAACTTGGATAATCTCACTTCCTTTTCACATTGGGATAGTAGGGTGACTAGAGTTTGGAGCATGTTATCTGCCATCCCCTCTCATGGATCAATTTTGAAAAAGGGTGATGCCTTAAACAAAAGAAAGTTGGCCTCTTGGAAACCTCCTCCTCTTGGTAAGTTTAAGTTGAACTTTGATGGTGCCTCTCATGGAAATCCTGGTTTGGCTGGGGTAGGTATGGTGATTTTTGATCATCACACTTATATTATTCATGCTAGGTGTCATGCAATTGGTATTCAGTCTAATAATTTTGTTGAATTTAAGGCTTTGTCTTTGGGTCTGGAATTGGCTATTTCCCTAGGAATTAAAGACCTCATTATTGAAGGGGACTCATTGGTGATCATTCAGAGTGTGCTAAAAAGGAGATCTCATTGTTTCCAATTGCAATATCTTCTTGATCTTATTCTTCAGCAATTGGAATTCTTTGATTCTTTCTTCATTACTCATTGTTATAGAGAAATTAATAGAGTAGCAGATTTTTTAGCTAATCTTGCTATTGACAATAATGCTAGTCTTCATGATGTAAGCTCTGTTGAATTTTCTGTTTCAGTTTTGGAATTCTTACAATAACATGACGTTCTCTTGGTCTCTGAATTTTGAAAAAATTGACTCTCTATTGCCAGTCAGGATAGGCATGTTTATTGTTTATGTTCAGCTGGTAATTTGGCTCTGTATGTGGGAATTTGTTATCATATATATAGTTTGGTTGCAAGTTGTCATAAGCAATAAGGGTGACTATGTTTATTGGCTTTTAGAGTAACGGTATGGTTTGTTTTTTTTACTTCTAAAATTTTTTGAGAGTGGCGGCTTGCTTTGCTTATTGTTTTCTCTGAAAACTTTTTTCAAGTTGTTCTCACACAAGGGGTATTGATTTCATGGTTTGTTAAATGTGACATTCCAAGCCCTTACATATAATGATTATTGTTGTACTATTTTTTGGCTTTGGTGGTGATATTTTGGTACTTCTCACAGAGGTGATTATGAGGTTTAATCATTATTTATTTTTTGGCCTATTGTGGTTCACCCGAGATGCATCTCTTAAAATGTTTTTTTGTATAGTTTCTTTTTTCACATGAGAAAATCATTCATTATTATGAAAGGCAGTTAAATTATTATAGGCCTTTTGGCTTAATTTGATCGGACGAGATGCATCATTTGGAATGTTTTTTCTTATCTTTTCACATGGATGGATCATTCATTACTGTGCATGGTGGCAAATTAATTTAGGTTTACTTGTGTTTTGCTTCGGCATATATTAATTTTTGGTACAGTATGTTCTTGTTTATCTATGCTGATGGTAACTTGAGGAGTATTTCTCTCTGTGGGAAAGGTAACTATCTTTCATGACTAATACTCTTCCAATTTATCGTGTTTCATTAATTACCCTAGAGGTAGACATTGTCGATAATTATGGTTATGTTTCTGAAAATCTTGGGAGAGTTTTTCTTTTGCATAATCTAGAGTTGGAGTCTGAAATTCACAGGGTGGTGGGTAATCGTTGGTTTCTCTCTCCTTCTTTTATCTCTTTTTTCAGAAGTTGTCTTGGTTTTTTACTATATGTTATGATCTTTTGTGGTATAAGACTCTGGTCCAACTTATTGCAACAATATTTGTGGCTCCTCCAATGCTTGATATGCATCATCTTAGGTCAGCTTTGGATAGTTATAATTTTGATATGGGTACTCTTCCTTATGGGGGCTTCCTTTATGTTCAAAATCTTTTGGAAGATGGTCACTGTGGAGAATTGATTTTTGAAATTAGAATGGGTCTGATTTGTGACACTATTGATGAAGCACTAAAAGTCATGGAGAGTTTGCTTGGTTTTATCTCTCCCCAAGTTTTGGCCAAGGCACGGGATGTGTTAATTGACCTTCATGCTCTAATTAATTTCTTTTTTGCTTCATCTGTTACTCCTCTCCTTGCGGTTCCTATAAAGTCTCTGGTTCCTTATGATGCTCTACCTACTCCTCGAAAGGAAAGCTTGAGTAATTGGTTAATGACTAAATGATTTCACATTTCTTGCAATTATCTCTCACTTTTTTGCAGGCTGATTATGGGATGGATTTTTGGGCAGTTCTCATTGACTCAAATTTTTGGAGTTGGATATATTTGGTCTATTTTCAGTATCGGCCCTCCTTTGGTTCATATTTTTGGTCTCCTTGGTATCCCGACATGATTCTCCACATTTTGTTCAATTGCTACATTGGGAAGTCATAGAGATGATAAGGTATGGGATTACTTCAAGGATTTTTATGTTGGCATTTTTGATGATTATGTTGTGATTGTCATTGATGGACACACACTTGCATTGAGATCACTTTTGTATGTATGAGTTAAAGCTCAACCGGTATTTGTTCCAACCGGTATGATGTATTATAGTCTTTAGACTATCGATGTTTTGCAGAAAGTGTTTACCGATCTGAAGCGGTATGATGACCCCAAGCGGTTCGAGGATCTCAAGTGGTATGAAGGATCAAAGTATCTGAACACATGTTTCCCAGTCTTCATTTTTGTCAAACTGGCAACCAGTATTGTGTATGAACTGGTAATACTTTGTGATGAGTTATCGACTGGCATTTTGTGATGAGTTACCATCCACTGATTGTTTGATGGTGTTGACACTTTAACGATGCTTTTTTTGTCGTGTTACAGAATATGTCTAGATGCATTGAACCTAGGAAATTGTATTTTAATCCTATTAGAATGACATGAAATTAGATTCCCTTATAAGGACATCATGTCTAGGATTTTATGGTGTTGCTAGGGTTTAAGGTGGTTGATGAGCTAGAGAGAGTGTGAATGTGTTGAAGACTGAAGTAATGCTGGAATGCATTAGGAATGAGCTATCAAGGATCTAACCAAGCAATCTATGTTATTTACTAGATCACTCACTTGTTGATTACTCACATCTTCGACAAGTCTAAAGCCCTTAACCGGGTTGGCCCAAAAGCCTTTTGTAAATCCTTTAACAAGGTGGTTCACATCTATGGATCTAAAATCCTCTAACAAGGTAGTCTTTAATCGGACTTATCTCCTAATAAAGATTGAGATTCCTAATAGGATCTATTCTGGTAAAGAACATTGTATGACCTTAACCGGTCCAACCTTAACCAATCTGGTTCTTGCTGCTAATAATAGTTGATGGGCTCCTAGATCTTCTTGATGAATCTTTTTTGGTGTTCAATCCTTCATTTTGTAACCAAATGAGTCTATAATCAGTTGAGGTATATGTCCTACGGGATCTCTGTAAATAGGGTAATTATATGGGTATGGGTGAGATTTCGGATCATCGGGATCCAGCTATTTTGTAAGGGTAGTTTAGTTTCTTTTCTTAAGGCGACAACCAGAGGTTTTCTTGCGGGTTCTTTCCTGCCGGTATGCCTTTTGAACCCGTTGTAAAAATTATCTAAAAATTAATAATAAAGTTTAGTGGCTATGCCACTTTTATTGAAAAAAACAAACAATTGCAATCTTCTAATGTTTGTATTTCAAACATATTTTAGATATACATTTAAAATTAATATGTCACATTTCTTTGTATTTTAAAAAAAAAATTAATCTTACACATGCAAACTTAATTTTAAAAGCTAGAATAATGAATTTTCCTAAGTTTGATTATCATGTATTATAATTATTTTTGTTCAAATGTTCTATTATTTAAAAATAAAATATATTCAACATATCAGTTCCTTATCACAAAATATTCTTGATTCTTTGATCACAAAAAAATTGTCTACTTAATTTTTTTCATAAATAAATTCCTACCTCACATCTACTTGCACAAATTCATACATTTTATGAAGAAAAATATTAAAACTAATCAAAATATCAAACTCAGATCCTTAAGAAAATATATAAAACTTTAACTTTGAATCTATCTTTATTCTACTTTTCTTTCTTCTTAACTATAATAATGAAATTGAATATTGAAGAATGAGTAATTAAAACAAAAGAATATTACTTTTAATCCAAAAGAATGATCCCAACAATAGGTTTGTTTTACCTATTCTTTTCTTTAACCATAATTCAAGCAACTTACATTATAAGAATAAAATATTTAAAAAGAATATATTTATTCCAATTCTTCAAAAGTAAAATTAATTAATGTTTTTCATTGTCTAGATATACTTAATACTACAAAAGTAGTGATGAAATATTATTTCTATAATTGGAATAAAAGATGATGAAGATCTTATTTTATATTTTATTAGAGAAAATCATTAAAATAATTAAAATGACTAAATTATTTAATTATATTTTTTAAATATAAAACAACAAATTTATAAGTATAGAATAATAAATTAAATACAATAATGATATATTTTTATTCATTTATTATTAGTTATCTAAACAACTAAATTATTTTAAAATCATTCAGTGTCAAGAAATATATAATACTTATTTCTAGAGAATAATATAATCTTGACAAAAATCATTGTTAATCATCAATAGCAATCTCAATAAGCAATTTCCACATAGCCAACTAGCCCCATCAACCACACATAAATATCAAAACATGATTCAAAATAGAAATAATGGTTCACATTCAACTTGAGATAGAAAAAGTCAGAATTAATGTCTACCTCAACATTATATATATTTAAGAGTATATTACACTAATGTGAATTAAAATGATCGCATCATCATAAATTTCAAATTCAACCAGGAAACATCTTCAAATTCACACTAGTAGGATGAACACAAAACCCAAAATCTCTTACCGATTTTGGTGGGTGAAGAGATTTTCCAAATCACTGCTTAGCTTCTCCTCCACAGGATACTCTAGCTTCTAGGTGGCTTGCAGGTGGAGATACTTCTGCACCTCCTAGTGGTTGTAGTTGTCCGACTTCTGATGCAGATTCTGGGTGGCCCAACTCCTCTAAAGGGTTCCTGTAGCTTTCTTTGGCCATCTCCCCTACCAGGAAGGATACTGAAAATGAATATGAAGCTACTACTAAAGATGCTTGGGGTATGCTCGATCCTGCTCCTAATCCTGCTGATGTATGGGGTCTAAAGGATGGTCATGATTTGCAACCTTCTGTGAGCACTGCATTAGCCACTTAATGGCTGATTTATTTCTTTTGTATTTGGTTTTCCAAGCTCGACCCTTGTCATTCTTGTTTGTATTTATCTAGTTATTGGGGTTCATCTTGAGTGACTTTTGTGGAGTAGGTTTTTATCCTCCAACCCCTTTTTTGTGAATAGTGTAATTTTAAATTATTAATAGTATTTCTCTATTCATCAAAAAAATATCTACGAGAACTAAGACAAAGCATTTAAATCAAAGGAAAAATAACTTACTAGTAAAACAATTCCACCAAAAATAATTTTGCTGAAAGACTCACAAGTAACTCAAAATTTAATGCATCAACTAGAGATTTGTTTCTAGAGAAATCTCTATTTGGTGTTTCTGCACTCATGAGGTTATTGAAAAGGATAATCCTGTGATTTTTTTGGGATCCAAATGAATTTTTAATCACTCTTCATATATCTCTCCATTTAAATGATCAAGAGCTAAGCTAAGACATTATTGATTAAATTGATATAATGTTCCATGTTTTTCATGTTCTTATAATTATGTTCATTAAAAATCAATGTAATGGTTAATACTACTCTTCCACAAGGAGATCTTGGAAGTAATTATAATTTTTACCTTGACCTTTTCTTTTTAGGTCCTGTTATGCAACTTTTGGCATCTACTCCTCATCTATTGATCACTTTTTGGCTCCTATATCTATTTTCTTGCCATCTATTAATTTTTTTCACAAAGGATATTTGTAGTAAAAGAATGATGTAATTATATATGGTTGTATAAAATTTTACACTACTACTTTTTAATATAATGTTTAGTTGCTTGCACTTTAAAAAAATTAATACTCAACATTCTAGTTGAAAATAGAACAAATAAATCATTTCAATCAATCAAATTATTTAAATAGAAAATATATCTTGATAAAATGCAATTGTCATAACAAGAGTTTCAAGAAAATTTGATAGTTTGACTTAAAATTCAGTCATTCTAATAAAATCTAATCTCAATAATAAATATAACTAAATAATAACAATAAGTATAAGGAGTGTTGAGCCATCCTCCTCCCATTCTATTTCTCTTTGAAAAGCCTTTCTCAAACCTAATCTTCACTAAGACACTTCTCCTCTTGTCCCTAACATTGGTCCTAAAGTTGCCCCAAATAAGGGAAAAGAACCTATCAATAACCCAAGAGGCATTTGTCATAAGTTTGTTAGCAGAAAAGTAAAAGTAGAGTGTAATTCCTTAGAAGATATCCTACTATTTCCCCTTCCTTTCTATTGATATTTTTGATAGTGAACTCGCTAAGGATGTTATAGCTACTTCTTCTAGAGAGCAATTGTTTGATAGGCTTGATAAGCTTTTTATTGATGATAAAATAGTTGAGGCCATAGACAATAATCATATTGATGATAAAACTAATAAACAATTAGAGGATTCAACTATCAATGGGAGTGAGTCTGAGAGTAGCCAAGAGGCCTAGGATGAACCACTCATTTTGATTCTAGAAGAATCACTTTTATAGTTCCCTTGATATGACTCAATTAAATGAGGGCCTTGAAGCGATCAATAGCCTAAAATATTACCAAGATGATGAAGACCAAGAAAAAGGTGGAGATACGCTATGATAGTAGAAATTGAGGATCCTAATGTCAAGGTTGAGCACCTAGAAACCCATAAAAATTGTCTAGGTTGTGGAGGAAAAAACTATTAGATCAACTTCTTTGAAGGAGGCATTGTGAATGTTGCCAAAATCAAAAAAAGATTAATGCATAAGTTTGTGATGGAAATAGTGGCCATGGCAAAAAAAATTGAGAAGAAGAAAAGGAAAGGTCCTAGTAAGACCAAGGACCAACAAATGAAGAGAAAGACATACAACACCTTACTCCCATGGGAGGAGGAGTTAAAGAACATGCTAAATGGATGGGGCTGTAATTTTTAATTCCACTAATTATTCCATTATTCTATTTCTGTTCATACTTATTTTTATTTGGTTATCTTAGAACTTCTATATTTATGTCTTTGATTAAGGGAAAAAAGCTTCTGATGGGCCCGTGAAACCCATTACAACCAAAAGATTAAAAGATATACATTAAAGCGTAGCAAAATGATAAATATAGAAACTAAGGAAAGGACAATTGATGAGCAAAAAGACAACAAACTAGAGACAACAAACAAAAATAAACAAGACCGACAGAGAAAGATCCTAGCGTTAGGTTAAGTTTTGAAGCGTCTGAGCAGCTTTCAGCTCCAGTTGTTCCATATTATCAGTCCCTTGCTTGATATCCTCAATTTCCTTGCTTTGGCTTTGCATCTTTTTGGTGCTCTCACACATTCTTCTACCAATCCCAGTGTCGTTATCATCAGGAGTATCTTAGAACTTCTATATTTATGTTTATATTTATGTAAACTCGTTTTAAACTTTTTTGGTACTTTTGTTGGGCTTCACCTTGAAGCCTTGGTGTTTTTGTTTAGATGGTTTTTAATTTAATTATGTATTAGGCTAATTCCCTTCCCCACTTAACATAATAAAAAATAATATACAAATGGGAACACTAAAGTATCTTGGCATATCAATTTTTTTAAACGTTAAATATGAGCTCATCAAATAAAACAAATTATACTAATTTAAAAATATTAAAAACATAGATGTACATGTCTATAAAATATGAGCTCATCAAATAAAACAAATTATATTAATTTAAAAATATTAAAAGCATATATGTACATGTCTATAAAATATATAGAAATTCAACCAGAAAGCCCAACACTCAAAGATCTTAGATACTTGACTAATCATCTAGACGGATATCACAATTGGCAAAAAATATTCATAGTCAAAAAGTAATTTCCTTAATCAACATACTTGATATAGTAATATTTTTTTAATGGATTCATATCATATAGTAAAATGAATCAATTTAGACAATATTCTCAAACAAATCATAATATCATGTTGGAATTTTCTTTGTTGTGATGTCAAATCCATAATTATTAATTAGAAGAAAGATAGACTTACCATAGTTGAAAAAAAAAATCACACTAGTGATAGATACTCATAGCATAAAATCACAAAATATTTCATCTCCAAATTGTTGCATGAAACAAAATATATAAATTGATCTTACAATCTAATGGCATCATACATATATCCTAGTCAATCCCAATCTTATCATTCATATACACGCATATATGCACCAACATGGTAGCATACATAAATCATGATTTAATGAAAATCCAATCAGAGAAACATATTGGAACATTTAATGACTCAATATCTAGCAAGATAAACAAATGATATTTAGTAATCATTGAGCATGAAAAATGGTCTATCAATCATAGACATATTTGTTTGGTATGGATAAGAGATGGAGTAATCTATCTAATGATTTAGAAAGAATTAACATCTCTTCTATAAAATATTGAAGTAACAATTGACCAAAAGTATATAATTTGATTAACTTTAATCATAGAGAGTCAAACAAACTAGATTCTACTACTTTGTTGTACTGAACATAGGATTGATTAACTTAAATATTGTCTAATTAGGCTTAAAACATGCATAAATGATGATATAAATTTCTTCAATAGAATTATAGGCATATAATTATTTTTTGCAAGCTACAAAAATAGAATATAAATATAGAGGTGCATCCATGACTACAAACAAAGCCTAAAAGTACTAGACACAGGTGTTGGGAACCCCTATCCAGAAGAAGTACAAATTCCAATCTATGATTAGATCTATGACTAGTAGACTTAGAGATCCTATTCCTAAGTATTCCTATCAAAATGTGTAGGACTAAGATGAAAGACATCCATATCTAATTCTTTTCTCCTCAAATGTTGTGTTTGTCTTTATCCATGCAAAGACAATCTTCCTCTACTTCTAAACTTTCATTAAATTTTGTTGTCACCTACACCAGTACAGAGAGAGGAAAAATGGTCGTGGATATATAGGAGCTTCTCTTAGCCAAGCCCTCATTTAGGTATACCTACCTCTATGAATAGCCAAATTAGATCATAAATAAAAATTTGAACCTTAATGGTGTCTAATATTATGATGATAAATGATATGCATAAACATAAAAGGGAACCCTACTCAAGTGTATTAGAGTGAGCCCTAGATGAATCAATCAAAACTTGGGTAGAAAAACCAACTCAAGAGTACATAAAAATTTAAATAAAATTAAATATATTAAAATCAGATCTAAAATTAAAATGTAGAAATGTGAGAAAAACATAGAATGATATAAATGCCTTTACAAAAGGTAAAATCCAATCATAAATTATTAATTCTCTATCATCCTTCAACATTCGTCAAAGGTTCAATCATCTTTGAAATAATGGGGAATGAAAAACATTGAAAATTTCATGTTGCAGACTTGCAGACTTGTGTGACCAATTTTGGTAGATATTTTCTATCATCAAAATTCTATTTTTAAATGAGAAAAAATACCATGTTTAATATGAGTCACAAGATTTGATTTTTGATATAAAAAAAATAACAGAAAATAATCAGAAACAAAAATTTAGATCAAGTTCTATAATGTTAAGTTTGATACTTGAAATAATTGATTTTTTAAAATATTTTCATAGCAAACAATTGGAGGACACATTGATCTCACACAAATGTGTTGGGAAAAAGGGAAACATGATAACTGAGACCTTTGATGTTATATTTAGTCCTAATTTTAAATTATTAATATGGTTACATACAAAATAAGATAATTAAGTTTTAAAATGGGACAAGACACATCTCCTTGAGTTGTGTGGGGGTAAGTTCAAGACAAGAAATGGTCCTAAAATGATATAGAGAATTGGAAACTAAAGAGAGTGATAAGAAGAGTTTAAAATTAGGCTCATAATTAAGGAATACAATTTAAGACACTACATTTAGCCCCCAATTTTATGGTTACATGAAACTATGTGAATGTGCAAGCTAAATTAGTTAACAGTAAATACTGATGATAAAGAAAACTCATAAGGATGTTGAATGTAGCCCCCAATATAGTGATAAGTGCAATTCAATGCTAGGAAACAAATCTTGTAAAACCTCTTCATGAATAAAATAAAAATTAGTTGTATAATAGTTACTAAGAGTAAAACAAATTTATGCGTGCTTCTTTTGGATGTGGAAACATGGTATCATGTATACCACATTGAAATATGAAAGTAATGATATCAAATGCCTTTGATATGATCATTTAGTAAAGAAACACCATGTCAAAGATCACTTGATACAAATAAGAGAAGAATCATGATTACAACACAATAAAAATTATGTAAATTGAAGTTTTCAAGCTCAACCTATGATGAAATGATCAAAAAATATAAAATTTGGGCTTAGAGAAGATCTTATCATAAATAGTTAATTTTTTTAACTTCTACTAAATTATTCATTTATGTTATTCACTTTGTCACTATTTTAGAGGGGTCCACATTGCTGAGAGAGAAATGGTACCACATTGTTGAGTGTATAATCCATCCAAACTTGAGATGTTGACAAAACACATCACAAAGGGTGTTCATAATCACAAGGTAGGCTACACTCACATTGATACTCTTTTACTTTTTAGTTTGTTTTATATTTGTAGTTAGCAAAAATAATTATTTTTAAGTGATCTATTACTTGTTTTGGCTTTTAGAGTCCAACATAGGTGATAATGTCTACATTGGGCACATGTGTCCAGTTTGGGCACCTACATCCTATTTGGGCACAAGATTCCAACTTGGGAACCCTATTACAAATAGGTGTCCATGGTATTTTGCATGAAAGTCGGTTATTTTCATGAAAATTTTCTTATTTGATGACAAATACTTATGAAAACTCTGTATTGTCATCTCAAATCCCCTTGGAAATGCAAGAGCATGGGGATAGTAAAATATTGTAGAATAACCAAAGTTTACCATTGAGAATTGGTCAATTTCTCCTTATTTATTCATCTCACCCCATATCTAGCTAATTAAAAATTTAATAATTATTTAATTAATCATCAATTTATTTTTCTATTTGCTAAGTAAATTCCCTAGGCTATTAATTTAATTATTATTTTTATTTACCTATGTTCCTTTGACCCTTCATATATTTAATTAAATAAATCTCCATACTTATTTAATTGAATTCATCATTTCTCTTTTTCATCCAAATTATAATTAAAATCTTTTTTTTAATTTATCACCTTTCTCTCTCATATTCAAATCATCCAGTATTTTCTACTTACATCTAATCCTAGTCCTAATCATGTCATAAATCCCCTCTCATGTTGACCAATTAGCCTTAATGGATATCTACTTCTGGGAAGGTACCCCACATGGGTCCTTTCTCTTTATCCCTCTTCTAGGAATTTTTAATTCCTAAATTCCATTCCCCGATGTACTTGGAGTATTGAGACAAACAATTAATTTATGTCAAATTATTGTCTACACATTAACTGGATATTCTCTCTAACCACCTCTCCTTACGTGCATTACTAGGTTGACACTTGCCAATCTCCCATGAGAGTTGAGGACCAAATTATCATCAACCTTTGATCTCATGCATTGCATCCTATCCCTTCATTAAATTTCATATGGTTGTTACTATGAGAAATAATCTTCTTAAACTAAATTCAAATGCTCCTCATGTGTTTCCTAGCTATCATTAGTATCTCTTTCATTGAAGATGGAGTAATTTGAATAAACATTAGTTTCTTCCACCATAGGTTTATTGCTAATTTAGTGGTGGTAATTTTTGTTGAAACAATGATCTTAGCCAATATATACAACATCCTATCATCTGAGGATGTGGTACTTTCATCCTTGACACACTCCTAAAAAAAATGTCTATGGAAGGGGAAGGTTGGGTGGAGATAACTAGGCTATTCTTAGGAGATATTTTAACATGTTTTCCTTTACTAACAATAGTCCTTTTTTATCTCACTAGAGTATTTATATCTTTCTTATCCTTGTTAGGCATGGGTTTTAGGTCAGTCTCAACAACAAGTGATGGGGTATCCCAACCTAAGCTCAATTTATAATTTTTCAGGGAGTAGAGAAGGGAATTTCATAGGGAAACAACCTTGAAGGAAGCATGAACATTATCTGTAAAGTAAATTTTTTATTTGGAACCCCACAAAAAGGTAATTTTTAGGGCCTTGACTTGGTGGGGTAGTATTATCAGGTGGAGTAGGGTTTAAAGAAGGGGTGACTTCTAGGAAATGGTTGCAAATAGCATAAATCAAACATTACCACAAATGTGGTTGGAAATTATTGGAAAAATATTTATCCAAGGATTAAAAGAGAAAGAAAGGAAAAAATAACTAATTTTTGGTTCCTTAAATGTTTCAATAAGGGGATGTGATACCTATGAGTTATTATAAATCTGTCTTAGAGTGTAAATTATTTCATCAGATTGTAGCTGTTAATCTTGTAGAAGGAGGTGGGTCCTATGTGCTAAATTTATTTTGATGTCATTTTAGCATTTCACCTCTTCTATAAACATAGAAATATTATCCTTATAATCTTTTCTATGACTAACATAGAAAACCTTCTCACCCCAAAAAACATAACCTTGTCACTTGTGCAATTAGTTTTTCAAAGACCTCCATGCTATTGCTAGCTAATTTCACTCTTTCATTTTTCCAATTGTTTGTGAATTGAGATAAAAGCTCTTCATTATTTCCTTTCATGACTTTGAAGAAATAATTTAAGCCACATTTCTCAAAAATTTACCACATCTAAGTATTATTCTTCAACCTAACAATGGTCGTGGGTTCTACTTATAACCTCTATTCTACCATTATGAACCCTCTACAACTCTTGGAAGTAGAAACTAGAAAAGAGGTAAGACCCAAAAGAGAAAGACAAAAAAAAGTTTGAGTAGGTAATATTGGAAGGGTCCCTACATTTAATTGCTAAATTTACATAGAAACATTTCTATATCTACCACGTGAGAGAGATAGTAAGAGACCTTTAAGTTATATTTTTGTTTACTTATTTCTTAATTTTGATTTATGTCATGGCACTTAATAAAAGGTCATTTCTATGTTGCCTTCATACATAGACCTTTTCCTAATTATTTTTCCCTCTCATTCATAATTTGTAATACTTAGTCTCTCATAATTATTTCTCCCTCCTTTAATTCTCTTGTATATTTTGTCACATCTCACCATATGTATATCTCCTAGCTAGGTGATCAAATCTTTAGCATAATCCATCCACACATTGTGCATCATTCCTATCCATATCATGACTAAACCTTTCAAAAAATTAATTGAAATAATTCCCGACATGGTTAAAAATTTCCACTTTCCTGTAATTAATCAAGATATTCTTAATTGTAGAGGGAATATTCCCACCATTTTCCCAATAGTTTCAGTCATTCAATTTTTGTCATTCATTCAACATGACATACACCAATAAATTTACTTCTTTATAGGTTTGTCTGAGCTTTCAACATGATATGAGATTCTGTAAATATCTACTATCTTTGATATAGTTTATTATTTTATAAGGTAGGGAGGTCACCAATTTGATAAGATTTAGCATAACTTTCGAATGTCCTTCAGTAGTTACCTTTTCAAACCATGTGCAATGACCTTGTTTAGACTCCACCACAGAGTTATATCCCTGACCTCGTTATTCATCTTGATCTGAATATTTTAGCATAGCCCTCTACCAATCCTCCCCTTTCATCCTGTATTATCCTACTTGTAGTAGCCACATGTCAATATCATTTACTACATCCATCCAATTTTATCATGAACCATTCTTTATTAGATTTCATCTGTTTAATATGTTATCTCAAAAATTTCTTATTGACTTTGACTTTATCCATATAGCTAGTAATTCCTCATTTTGACCAAATATATAGTTCAAGGAAGGTAGCTAGTTGGAGTGATATTTTGTGTTTCATATTATTAATATTTTTTCTAATCTCACTCTTTATAATTTTCACAATGTCTTTGCTATTTTTTGATTAATTTTAAAAATTCTTTTGCTCCTCTCTTTCTAAATACCCCAGGAAAATAAGTTGGGATTTGGTTCTAAATTTCCTACAAAACAAGGTGATTGAGTAGAGAATTGTAACTTTGGATTTTGACTAATCTTCTTGTTGTCTCTATGAAAACCAATTCTATATGGAGAGAAGACAACATCTAATCCCAAAAATCCATGGTAATGATGTATTGCAAAAGAATATGATGCATATATTATTTTTATTGGCAGTAAAATATGCATCTTTTCATTAGATTAAAAGAAATTTTAACAATGGTAACAATTGTCATAAAATTTTTTTTGGTTGGTTATCCACCAAAATGAGTTATTTTGGGGGTAAGATTCCTATTCCATACCATTTTCCATCTAAAATTTGGATGTCCATGCTAGAAAAAGACAATTTATCTAATATTATTATATATATACACTCTACAAGATTACAAGATCATTAGATCTAATAGAAAGTAGAGTAGCTATCTTTTGTAAGGCTTCTTGGACCATCTCATGTTGTGTAGGAAAAGTTTGAGACAATTTTAAAAAGTAGATCTAAGTTGGAGTAGTACAATGTTGCCTAAAAATATTATATTCTTTACCAAAGTGTTTAGTAAGACAAGTTGTAGAAGGAAGAACTATTTCAGAAGGTAGCAAAGAAGTAGGAAAACATGTTGTAAGATTATATTTATTATTTTTTCTAGTGTTATATGTATGAACAACTACATTATAATGAGGTTTCTATGATACTTCTTTCAATTACATCTATTACTTTGAGTGGGTTATTTTGCATAATTTAAGTAGTAACTAGGAGGTTGAGATGGCTTTCTAACACCTTGGACAACAATAATTGGTTATGTTTATGGTTGGGGGTTTTAGATTCCTCTAACAATAATAACATGTATCTCAGGTTCAAAAATACCAAGATGAAGATGAAAAAAACCAGAGGTTTTAGATGTTCATTCTTGTAACTAGAAATATGGATTATGTTGATTAATGATTGACAAAAAGATGTTTTAGGATATGTATAGGATGATTCTATTGAAATGTAGTTATCGGGGGCTTTAAGTAACATATTCAAAATTGTCACTATTAAGTAACTCATCAAATACATGAAAATACTCTAAAAAATGATACAATATGGTTCTATAGTTTTCTCTCTTTAAGATACATTTTAATAGAAAAAGGTATGGGAGAAAGAAGTAGAAGAAAAATAATGAAGAGAAATAAATTCATGGTTAAGGGATAGAAGAATCTTGTTTTAAATTTTGATTAAGATTTGAAATAGAAATGTCAAAGGTATGCAATAGAAATGTCTATTCAATTGATAATTGTAGCTATCTAATCAATTTCTAAATATATCAAATAAGATCTAAGAAAATAAATTTGAACATAATGCAAATGAATCAAAATAAGTGCAAGTGTAAGTTACGTTAGGTTCACCAAAATATAATAGAGGAAAATCGGTACTATACTAGCATGTGCATTAATCTAGGATCAACTCTTTCTCCCATACAACATTAGAGGTGTTAGTGGACTTGTCTTGTTGTCCACAAGGAAGAGAAACATTGTCTTGAACTCACACTTCTGGTATTTGCATGTGACTGGAATTGATTGTGTGTGTAGTGAACTAGGATAAAGAGTGTTAAATTTAACAAGATTGATAAAAGCTAAAAGGTACATAATAGAAACATATAAGAAAGGTAGAAATTTGAAAAGTAGATATATAGAGGAACTTGGATCTCAAATTGTAAATAGATAGTGTCAGACATGGGTGCTAGATGCCCTATTGTGAAGGTGTACACGAAACTAAATAAGGTGAGAAGGAATGTAGTCAAGAAGCTTTGAAAATAATCTCATAAATATCCAGCCAAAAATAGTAGGACATGGGTGCCCAATGAGTTATTCTATGATTTTTTGTACCTTAAAAAAACTTTGTGGAAACTTATACCTATCTATTATGGACTCCTATAACCTTCTCTATATCAGCTCTTAATCTACATACATGAAAAATGGGGCAAAAGGGGTTGTGCTAAATAGAGGCTTGGCTATACATCAAACCCTCTATTTGTGTTCCCACCTCCATAACATCATTGATGAGAGATAGAGTGTATGGTCTTGCAAGGACAAAGGGAAAATCAATTATGAAATGCTAGAATGACAAGATTATCTTAGTGAGGAAACCCTCTCATGGAGTTTCACATAAAGATGGTGATGTGATTCTCCTTTGGAATTCCTACAAGTGTTAATGCAATAACATAATGATAATAAATGATAATCATTAATCTATATATGAATATAGAATTCTTGTAGTCTACTTCTCTATAATCTAATTACTCTATAATGAATTTGGATTGAAATGCTTAATCTTAAAAATGTATACCTTATGAATGCTAGAAGATGTTTTTTATATAGGGATCACAAGGCCAATGTTTGATAAAAGGCCAACACATAATGGTCAAGTGTAAATATCAAGTCTAGATTTGAAATGTAATGGCCAACACTAGAAATGGCAAAAATTTCAAGAGATTTTGTTAGGACTAAGGAGTTGGGTGCTCTAGTACTCCCAAAATCTTCTCTTCGCAATGAGAACATGAGTGTCAAGGCTTGTGACATAGGATCTGATCCTAATTTTAGCATTTGATGATGAATCAAATGCTAAGATTCACCATGATGTTTCAGGGTATCTTAGAGCACGAGCTTAAAATGATTAGAAGAAATCACACTAAAATAGGTGTCAAATAAAATGTGACATTGTAAAAGTATACAATTTATGACACTACAACAAGAATATAAAAAAATTATAGATTATTTTAGAACAAATTACAACACACCAGATAGGCAAAAAAAAATCCATACTTTTAAAACAAATAAAATATATTTGTTAAGTGAAAACTTAACACACACATGTGAGAAATTTCTTATTGTGAATATGGATTATTACAATTACAGAATTTTTGAACGACAGTTTGAATTTGTTAAATTGATCCTTTCATATGGTAGAAGAACAAGACTGTGACATTGAATACGAGAATTTTCTGAACTGATGAAATATGGCTGCAATAACTAGAGACGAGACGCCATAGAGATTTTTAAACGTAACAGAAATAGGACTAAAAAATTGTTTGAAAAATACATCTGACCTATTGATGCATTGTTCATTAATGGCAACATACTCAATTTGTTGCAATAATTGGAGAGAAAAATTGTAAAAGTACACCAAGAGAAATTCAAATTTTTGTATAATGTGAAATGAAAAATGCTAAAGCAACAGATGACATGTCTATTTGTTTAGTTTAAGGAGCAAGAGTTTAACAGTTCTTTTGTTAATATTCTGCAGTTAGCGATTGTTTCAATATCTAAGTATACGGTTAGTTGTTTTATTGCAATTTGTTTGGAAATCAAATGCCAATTTCTAAACTAATAATCATAAGAATATAAACATTTGACAAACTAATGAAAATGAAAATTGTACAACTTTTGCCCGACTAAACTGTCAAGATCTTGACTAGTCTTTCCCGCTTGTTACATCAGTTACACAGACACCAGTTACAAAGCAGCCTCGAAATTTACCTACCGTTCTCTATTAAGATAAGGTTACCGGAACTGTTTGCTTCACCAAAATCTTATTTTCATTTGAGAAAAAAGGAAGTGAAAAAAACTCTCAAAACAAATACAGAAAATCGCAATTCCACAGCAATAAAAGGCTACAACTTTTGCAACTCCATTTTAGTGTTTCTGGGTCAAATATTTACTGTCCATATACTTCATTCCAAGCCCCGGAGAGCCTTAAAAATATTGATAATTTCAACACGGCTCTATGTTGAAATATACAAGCTCCAAATATCTGCAACTCGGAATCTTATCATTGACGATCTCCCTGTAAAAACGTATAATTGGCCACCTAAATAACAATTAAGAAAACATACAGATAGCCTTAAACATAAAGAAGTGTCAGGAAAAGAAGGGGAAGCTTAAGTATTACAATAGAAAATCTCAATGTTTCTGCACCCAACAGTATTAGTTCTTACACTGTCAATTTTGAATTATATCGGCCAATGCTCCATTCAAAATAATCTCAAAATACAAAATGAACAAGCTAATTTTAAGAAGCAATGAGTATTAGAATGAAACTATGAAGGTGTAATTTAAAAAGTATGTGCATCATCATAACTTGAAACCCTTGCATATTACATTTTCCTTATAAACTTCTATAACACTGGGGCTACTGTTAGGCATTAGCAACTAGAGGTTTACCTGTTACTAGATAACCTATCAGCGAGACTTATAACACACTCTTAAACAAATACTATAGTTGAACCAAATCCTTGACTGATGGTACATAACATCATATATACAGTAACTGTAAGTAGACCACAGAACCCTCGAAGCATAGAAAGACCTCTAGACTATCTTCTTAGCTCAAACTTAGAAAGATGATCATAGGACCTAAGCCCTAGAGACAATACCAAGAAATTACATGTAAACATTATGGGTTTCTAACTTCAACGACCACCTCTCCCTGGATCTGTGGAAGGACCAACGCCATGCTTCTTTAAGCGCTGGAGGAAAGGAGGGTTTTGGCTAATTGATCCCACCAACGGCCTCCCGTGATGATCAATACAATATTGATTTGGATCCTCTGTTGGAACCCACTTTTCTATGTTGCCATTACCACTAGTGGACAGATCTGCTAAGCCTTGTTTTATTACAGAGAACTTTTCGCCCTCACTTTCTTTATACTTTAGCAGATAACTTTTCAGCTGCTCAGCATGATTTTCAAATCCAAGAGAAGCCATGGCAGATAACAGATCTTCGCCATTAATGGTCTTCCGTTTCTGCTTTTGACACTTGAGAGAAGCCTCCGCGGTGACAAAGGCTACGAACTCGGAAGCACATTCTTGCATGATATCCTTGGCTTCTTTGGAGACCTTGGCATTGGGAGGGAGGATCCTACGCATGATTTTGCTCACATTGGCTATGGGCAGCAACGTATCTTGTGTGCTTGTCTCTCCTTGTTCGCCACTTGTTCTATTAGCATTGAGCGCAATAGCAGGAGGAGAACTAAGACTCCTCAAATGCAGGTTCTTGTCTACCATTTTCCCTGAACACCTAACACAGGCATGGCTGCCTGCTAAATATGCACTGGTGACCGTATATTCTAAAAAGAGAAAAAAAGCTCCATTAGGCCCACATTACTGTACCATTATTTCCATTTGTCACTTTCGTATTACAGACGGCATTTGTCCGGAGCATTTCTTTTTTTCTCTTTCATTCATTATTCGCTTTGAGCTCCTGGCCAGTAGGCTGTAAACAATAAACTACGAATACAGAGATGGAACAGATAAAATTCCTGGAACGTACGCCTAATAATTTCAACTTGGTTACCGGTAGGCTTTTATAAGCTGGCTCGAGACCATTTAATTGGTTTAGTAACTAACCGTATTAGGGTTTAATTTGTCTCTATCACGGCTGTAGAAAACAAGAGATTCTAAGGTGAATTTCACATAGAAATCTTTAAAAGCAAGCTAGGAATAGATATATAAGATGGTTTAAAATATGTTGTTGCTGCGTGTAACGCACCAAGCATATTTTTCGGTGAGCCGATTGAAAGAGGGTGTTGTAAGGAAAAAACATTCCTAAATAAAAGTCAATTAGTGGCGGTTAAATAAAGTTACAAAATGTTGAGGTGTCCTTTATTTATTCTTTTATTATGAATGATTAAATAATTCTTTTTAGGTAAAGGTAAATAATTCTTAAAAGATCTATAGATTAAATCATGTTAATTATAAATGGATAATATATTTGAAAAATAATATAAGAATTTTTTTTATTGTTGAAAGGTCGTATAATCTTAGACATATTTTTATAGAAATAATAATAAACACAAAATTAGAACATACATAAAGTTAGATCTTAAAATTTAGATCTAATACATTGTTAAATGTATATCTAACAATTTTTGTTTTGTTTTGTTTTGGAAAATTTTAATTTGCTTGTCTACCACGATTAGATATGATTTCTAATCATAAAATTTAATCAAATTAAGTTTGTAATTTTTAAAATGGCCCTAAAATTTTAAAATTTAAATTTAGATTTTAGACATCTACCAACTTCCTCCAACTAGTTATTATGAATTAACCAAAGTGCAAAATTTATTAATGTTTATATTTAGATATCATATTTAAGAAAAACATAATTGTTTACAACACTATCTCAAAACTTATATTAATATATATAAATGATCACTATATCATCTTTTTACCTAAGCATTAAAATGTCATGCAATGTTTGTACATTGTATTTAGTATTTGTCATTTTTTTTTTCTCATGAAATACATGTTGGACTAAGGAAGACTTCCTTCACCTAAATATATCGAATTATATTTACATATATTGTCCCTTTTCAAATATAACTACATTTATTAATATTGATATATTTGAAAAATTAAAATTAAGAGAGCTCTAATCCTTGCATGCATGTTTTGATCCATGTACATATGTTATGTGAAAGTTGGTTTGTAGTTGATAAAGGGAACCAAGATATTAAAGTAATATTTAGAGATTTAAAAATGTATATTAAAATTATGGAAGGCTTTCATAAATTGATGTACTAGTTTCTAATAACTAAAATAATTTCATCTCCATCAAAATTTGATCTATCATTATTTGCTATTATTTAAAGTTTATTATCTATTACAATTCATCTAAGTGTAAGACTATATCTGTACATGAAAATATTTAATTTTGTTTTCAATTTTAAGAAGCCAAATCAATCTCATGTACTATTAGATTTTTGACCTTAAAATTTTATTCCCTTAGAATTTCTTATTTTTTAATATTTATTTAATGTGTCATTTTTTCGTAACCTTACCAATGTAACTAACTTTTTTCCTTCAAAGAACAACGTGCAAAACTATGTAAATAATATAAGATAACAATAATCAATATCAAATTTAGGAGAAAAATGAGGAGGTTTGGAAGGAATTCGTAGATGGGGAATGGAGCCCTTTTCTTGAAAAATTCATCGAAAGAACCATAAGCTAATGGTTTTGTTTGTGAGCAATTGTGATAATGGGGTGGTGCGTCTGTATGGGGAAAAGTTCAGAATTGACGAACCCTTTATTGCTGAAAGTTCTGGGCTCAGTGTGGAGGGTAGGAAATGATGGTATGATGAAATAATAAGTATCTAGTAGATTACTGAGAGGGGGGGGGGGTGAATCAATAACTAGAAAAACTGATACAAACTTCCCAAACTCAAACTCAAACATGCAAAGTAATCTTATTTAATGAAATACCACTGTCAATATCAATACTCATAAGAATACTCAACATCAACCGGTTAATTGGTACAACATATTAATAGTAAACATCATTTAATTTGTAATCAATCAAATGCTTCATCATATGTCAATACTTCATTTCTTAGTGCTTCTAGTTATCATGCCTTATTAAAAATAGTTAATCAAATCAACAATAAGATTATAACCAAAGCAACATTCACTACATGACACAAGTATTTATACGTGGAAAACCCAAATAGGTAAAAACCACGGTGAGATGAGACTCACAAGAAAATATTTGAACTCTTCTGAAGTTTGCCTTGTTAGGAGCCAAGCCTGTTAAAGATTTTATAAAAGTCCTGTTAAGAACTAATCCTATTAGGAATCACTCGGTTAAGGGATTGACTACAAATGCCTTGTTAGAAGCAAATACCCTATAAGGAGTAACCTCAGTAGAGGATTTCAGAATCCAAACTAATGGACCACCTTGTTAGAGCTTACCTGGTTAGGGGATTTCAATTCTGCTATAATTGTTAGAAAACAACAAGAGTTTATTGATCTGTCTAAATAGCAATACATTTGCTTGATTAGATCCATTTAAGCTTATATCTGCCTTTACTCAAACTGCAGACTCATTCTCCGGTTTGATAACCACACACTCAACTGATTTCTGTCAATTCTTGCCAACACTAAAGCAAAACAACTTCATGGACCTTAAGTAAAAATCAATTAGGTCATTAACATAACAAAAATATTATCTTCTCATCATCAAGATTACAAACAAGTCAGTACAAGCATGACCATGGGATTTCATAGCAATATCTTCACATCAATCAAGAAAACCTCAACTGCTCCATGATTACCACTTCATCAAGCTCAGTAACTCATCACACATTTTGAATTAGATGCAATACATTTTGCTCCTTCCCTAGACAAACAATCAAATGCACCAATACAATCGAACTTATCTTCAGACAATGACCTTACATGTCACCATCATATCATAAACTAACATAACCAATTCAATAACCTTAATCAGTTAGGGTTTAGCAAAAACAATTGGTAGGGTTTACCTATTACATAACATAGAAAGGGTTTAACCTTTTACTCTGATTTACCGGTTCAACTCACAAACATACATATTGATTCACAATAACCTTCACAAAGCTCTTCCTACCGGTTACAAGATAATATTAGCATTAACAACAATATCAGCAATATCATTACCGGTTCAATTGACATCAATGACAACATAACATATCATTAATGCAATCTTTATGAAAATGCCAACAATATCCCCCTTTGGCATTGATGACAATACAAAATATCAATATCATTGCATGCTACTCTGATTGTGAATAGGAATCTTGGTTACATTACCAAGTATTCACATGCTCTCTCTATCTTCAATCTGTCATTGGTTTTGCTCCACATAATCACATAACTATCTACAATTCCAAATTGAAAGTAAAACATGTAATGCCAAAATTTACACTGTGCATCAACAACATACTGTAACTTGATGCTCCCCTTGTGGAATACATCCACTTTTATATCAACCCTTGTAAAATTTTGCAAGTGATTTAGGGACTAATGCAGTCAACATCATGTTCAAATGACTTGATGAAGAGGGACAACCCCCAATTGACTTCTAAGATACTCAAAAGTAGTCTTAGGTAGAGGTTTGGTAAAAATATCTGCAAGCTGCTCCTTGGAAACATGCCCTAAGATAACATCTTTACTCTGAAATTTTTCCCTCAAGAAATGATACTTCAATTCAATGTACCTAGTTTGTGCGTGCAAAATAGGATTCTTATAAATATTAACGACACTTGTGTTATCACATAAAATCTTTATAGGTTTTGAAATCTTCATCTTAAAACCTTCCAAAATGTGCCTCATCCAAATAGCCTGTGTACAATTGATATAAGTTGCAACATACTCAGCTTCAGCATTAGATTGTGAAGTACAACTCTTCTTTTTGCAACTCCATGACACAAGCCTTCCTCTAAGAAAAAATGCTCCACCTATTGTTGTTTTCCAGTCATTGATATTTCATGTCCAATCAACATCTGTGTATGCCTTCAAATCAAATTTTCCGTGATATGGATACCATAATCCATAGTCAAAAGTACCTTTCAAGTATCTACAGATTCTCTTAGTTGCTATCAGGTGTGTTTCCTTAGGATTCTTCTGGAATCTAGCAACTATGCCAACTACATGGGCTATGTCTGGTTTGCTGTAAACAACATAGTGTAATTTGCCAATCATTGACCTGTATTCCTTCTCATCAACAGACTTAGATTCATCTTCCTTGGAAAACTTACAACCTATAACTATTGATGTGCCAAATGGTTTACAATCACTCATGCCAAAAGCCTTCAGAACCTCTTTTACATACTTAGACTATGTAATGAAAATACCATTCTTCATTTGCTGTATTTGTAAGCCTATGAAATTTTTTATTTCCCCTACTAAAGACACTTCAAACTCATTTTTCATTTCATCTACAAAAATGGTCATGACATCATTACCTCCAAGTATAATATCATCAACAAATACTTCACTGATCAGTATTTCATCTCCTTTAGACTTGAGATATATGTTACTATCATCACTGGTTCTCAGAAAGCCTATCTTCATTAGATGTGTATGAAGCCTTTCATACCATGCTCTGGATGCCTGCTTTAATCCATATAAAGCCTTATGCAATCTGCATACCATGTCTTTCTCATCAGTCAATGTATAACCATTGGGTTCCTCTATGTATACCTCTTCTTCCAATATCCCATTAAAAAATGCAGACTTAACATCCATTTGATATACCTTAAACATTTTATGGGCTGCAAATGCAAGTAAATTTCTGACACCTTCAAGTCTTGCTACTAGTGCAAAAGTTTCACCATAATCTCCTCCTTCTTCTTTGAGCATAACCCTTGCAGACTAATCTTGCCTTGTTGCAAACTATAACACCATCTTCATTCAACTTATTCTTGTATACCCATTTAGTACCTATAACATTATTATTTACCGATCAGGGTACTAGGGCCAAGTGTTGTTCTTCTCCATTTGATCCAATTCCTCCTCCATAGCTTTAATCCAATGATCATCACCAAATTCCTCCTTAGCAATTGTTGGTTCAATGGTGGAGATAATGCAAGAATTCTCCTTGATTCTCCTTCTAGTCAATACTCCAGCATCCTTATTTCCAATAATTTTCTCAAGATTGTGATTCAGTCACACATATCTAGGAATAACGTGATCATTATCTTCGGGTTCAGTTTCTCTGTTGTCATCATCTTCTTCTAAATTTATTTGTTTCAATTGAACTGTTGGATCAAAATTTGCTTTATCGGTTTCAGATTTCATAGTTTCTTGTTCCAAAAACAAAATGCAAGGATCTTCATCCTTCTTCTTTGGACTGGTTCCTTCTGAGACTTCATAAAATTCATCCACTCGAACATCAACACTCTCAAAAATTCTCTGTGTCTAGTTGTTAAAACTTTTGTAGGTCGTACTCTTGGTGGAATAGCCAAAAAATATGCCTTCATCACTCTTAGCCTCAAATTTGCTAATGTAATCACCTTTCTTAATAAAACATTTGCTTCCAAATATCTTAAAATAGCTAACATCAGGTGATCTTCCATACCAATATTCATAAGGAGTCTTTTCCTTCCCTCTCTTTAGCCAAACCCGGTTCATTGTGTAGACAGATGTGCTGACAGCTTCTCTCCAAAAGGTTTTCGCTACACCTCCTTGTATCAACATCATCCTAACAGCTTCAATAACTAACCAGTTGTTCCTTTCTGCAATACCATTCCGATGTGGTGTCCTTGGTGCAGAAAGCTATCATTTGATACCATTCTCTTCACAATACTTAGTGAATCCCTCAGAAGTAAATTCACTGCCTTGATCCATCCTCAAACATTTTATCTTCTTACCACTCTTTTTCTTAGCTAAGGCCCTGAATACCTTGAACTTACCAAAACCTTCAGCATTATCTTTCAAGAATGTAACCCACATCATCCTTGAGAAATCATCAGTGAGAATCATAAAATATATGTCACCTTCAATGATTTTTGTTCTTATTGGTCCACAAAGATCTGTATGAACCAAATCTAACAATTGCTCCATTAAGAAGGATTTGATTTTGAAAGTTGAAGAACTCATCTTTCCTAACTGACATTCTTTGCAAAGAGCATTAACTAGTTTGTCTAACTGAGGAAAACCTCTCACTGTCTTGGACTTACTCACTTTAACAATGTTATCAAATTTTATATGACAAAATCTCCTTTGCCAAAGCCAACTATCATCTATTTTTGCAATAAAATAGTTGCTAACTTTAGAATTAAGATGAAAAAGGTTACCGTTAGTTTGTTTCTCGGTTGAAATCAATTCACCTTTGTTGTCAAAGATTTTGCACATACCATTTTTAAACTCTAGTGGGTATCCTTTGTCATTAAGATGTGCCACACTCAAACAATTGTTCTTTATACCTTCAACATAGTAGACATCATTTGCACTACTCTTTCCATTAAGAGAAATAACTCCTTTACCATTAACCATGCAAGGTGAGTCACTGCCAAATCTAACAATACTGCCATCAAATTTTTTCAAGGAAATAAATTTCCTCTAATCACTAGTCATATGATGTGAACAACCACTATCAATGATCCAATCATCAGAGATATCCATCCAGGATACTAATGCCTTCTGGCCTGATATCTCTTCCTTAATAGCTACAAACACAATATCTTCACTAGCATCATCATCAGATTCTTCATCAGTGATACCACTATAAATAGCAATAAGACAATCTCTCTTGCCTTTGCCCTTATACTTCTTGAATTTATCTCTCTTGTGTTCATTTTCACCATTAGGACAACTAGCCACTATGTGACCAATCTTGTTGCATGTAAAACATTTTAAAGGTAGTTTACCTCTGTATTTAACCATGAATAGTATCTTTACTTATCAAATTTTCCTCTTAGACTCTCGTCTTTACCAATCTTAACATGTTCATCACTGCTATAAATCTCTTCAAGTTTTTTCCACACTTCATATGCAGTTTCAAGACCATGAACATCTATATATTCAACATTAGATAGGGAACTGATAATAGCTTTCAGTGCTTGATGATTTTCTTGTTGTTCTTTCTTCTGATCGTCAGTCAGAGTTCCAGTAGGTGCAATATACTTAGTTTTTACATTA
The DNA here is from genome assembly GCF_030272615.1 of Cryptomeria japonica. NCBI lineage: Eukaryota > Viridiplantae > Streptophyta > Pinopsida > Cupressales > Cupressaceae > Cryptomeria > Cryptomeria japonica. Next base: position 690,649,232 of record NC_081413.1, read on the forward strand.
TCCCAGTACTGACTTCCCAGACTCTTGATGTAAATTTTCATTTTGTCGCTCCATATACTATAGTTTTCTCTGTTGAACTTCGGACCTTCCTTCTTCATCATGATCTAGTATATCTTTTTCTCAAGCTGTTAAGCTTAGATCTTAGAGGACCTAAGACAAGCTCTGATACCAATTGATGGTATGATGAAAGAATAAGTATCCTATAAATTACTAAGAGGGGGGGTAAATCATTAACTAGAAAAATTGATACAAACTTCCCAAACTCAAACACAAACATGCAAAGCAGTTTTATCAATGACATACCACTATCAAGATCAATACTCATAAGAATACTCAACATCAACTGGTTAACTATTACAACAACTTAACAGTAAACATCATTTAACTGGTAATCAATCAAATGATTCATTATATGGCAATACTTCATTTCTCAATACTTCCGGTTATCATGCCTTATTAGAAATAGTTAATCAAATCAACAATAAGATCATAACCACAAAAACATTCACCACATGACACAAGTATTTATACGTCGAAAACCCAAATAGGTAAAAACTACAGTGAGATGAGACACACAAGAAAATATTTGAACTCTTCTGAAGTTCGCCTTGTTAGGAGCGAAGCCTATTAAAGATTTTACAAAAGTCCTGTTAAGAACTGATCCTATTAGGAATCACCCGGTTAAGGGATTGACTATAAATGCCTTGTTAGAAGCAAATACCTTGTAAGGAGTAACCTCTGTAGAGGATTTCAGAATCCAAACTAATGGACCACCTTGTTAGAGGATTTAATAAGTAACCAAGCTTGTTAGAGCTTACTCGGTTAGGGGATTTCAATTTTGTTGTAATTGTTAAAAAAAAATAGGAGTTTCTTGATCTGTCTGAATAGCACTACATTTGCTTGATCAGATCCATTTAAGCTTCTATCCGCCTTTACTCAAACTGTAGACTCATTCTCCAGTTTGGCAACTACACACTCAATAGATTTCTGTCAATTCTTGCCAATACTAAAACAAAACAACTTCATCGACCTTAAGTATAAATCAATTAGGTCGTTAAAATAACAAAAATCTAACCTTCTCATCATCGAGATTACAAACAAGTCGGTACAAGCATGATCGTCAGATTTTATAGAAATCTCTTCACATCAATCAAGAAAACCTCAACCGCTCCTTGATTACGACTTCATCGAGCTCAGTAACTCATCATGCATTTTGCATTAGATGCAATACATTTTTCTCCTTCCCTAGACAAACAATCAAACATGCCAAAACAATATGAACTTGTCTTTATACAATGACCTTACATGTCACCATCAAATCATAAACCAACATAACCAATTCAACAACCTTAATCGGTTAGGGTTTAGCAAAAAAAACTAGTAGGGTTTACCAGTTTCATATCATAGAAAGGGTTTTACCTTTTACTCTGATTTACCGGTTCAACTCACAAACTTACATACCGGTTCACAATAACCTTCACAAAGCCCTTCCTATCGGTTACAAGGCAATATCAACAATAAGAACAATATCAGCAATATCATTACTAGTTCAATTGACATCAATGACAAGATAAAATATCATTAATGCAATCTTTATGCAAATGCCAATAGGAAAATTTTTAGGGAAAGGAATAATTCACAAGAATCCATATTTATTTTCTATGAAAAACAAAGTGAAAGAAGTAGGGTTAAGAAGAAATCGGATGTCGAATACAATAGGTTGGACCTTCAAAGTCTTTGAGTGGATATGGTGGAGTTCATAATGAGGTACATAACCCTCGATGGCCACTTTCATAGCATCTTTTGTTACCATTTCATGATTTTGAATCATTCTAGGCATGATAAAAGAATTTTCAGTATGTTTTATTTGTTATATTGTTTGGAACTATCCATTCATAAGCATTTTAAGGATGAGGAAAATCTGGTTCTGCATGAGTTTTTAATCCTCCTAATTATGGAGTATGATAAATCTCATGAGGTTAAATCCTCCCCTATTCTGAAAAACCTGAAGTCTTTAGCCAGCCAGGAAGTGCACGTTGTTTCAGATACATAGTTTAATGATGCAGAGGGTGCAATGGCTATGGAATGGAATGATGTCCATGTGTCAGATGACTCAAATTATTATCACTCGGAGGAGGAGGGTCCCCTCCAGAAGACCACTCTTGGTACTAGTTGTGTGTGTGAAAAGTGGACCTGTATCTATAAGCATAAGACTTCAATCAAGTCATTACATGCATGGTTAATCAGATATAATCAATGAATAATAATCCATAACAAATCGACCCATTGCCTTCTAAAAGATGCGAGTATATGATTGCTCTTAGATTATAAGCAATACCAGTGACTAGACAACATCAAGACGAAAGATTTTATCTATATGAGCATGATATTAAGCTAGATGGATGCAAGATTAATCTAACAAGATTTAAGAAATAAATGAGATAAATGATCTAATATGTATGTAATATTCTTAATGAACCTAGAGCAAAATCTACATAATAACAATATATTCTCCAGCCTCTAGGATCTTTGAATGAGAGATGAGAGCCTAAATTTATAGAAAATTTAGAAAGAAACCAATGGCTGAGATCAAATGATGATGAGCGGTCAAGATTTTCCAAGAGGAAGCACAATCTAGGTGAATTGATGTGATTGGATGTTTTTCTCAGTTTTAAAGGAAATTGAACTAAAATTAAGATCAAATCAAAAAAAACTGATTTATTCTCTATTTCATTCAATTTTAATATTTAATTGTTTTAATTGCTTTCTCTAAGATTATTTATCAATTTTTAATTTATTTTCAAGATTATCTCCAATTGATTTCTTTTCTCAATTTTTAATTCTTTTTTGGTCAATTAATTCCTTTTTTTGATTTATTTTTATTTTTGAAGATTTGTGCTGAATTGATTTATTTAATTAAATTCCCCTTCTTTGATGATTTAATGGCAAATTGATTTTTTTAATTAAATATGCTAGGATATTTAATAAAATAAATAAGACAATTTTTTTAAATGATTTACGTGGAATGATTTAATTAATTAAATAAATATTTAATTAATATTGGGTGATTAATTTGCCATGTGACATTGGATGATTAAAGAATTAATTGTGCTCAAGATTTATATAATTGGTTTTGGTTAGGACCTTGGTGATGTTGTCGAGATTAGGGGCTCATGGTTTAGATGACCATTTTTAGGGTATTACATTTGCCCCTCTTTGAATTAATGTGCGAGCAGCGTGTTGGTTCAAAGAAAAGTTGATGTCTAGGAGATGCCAGTTCTGAACTTGATTGATCACGAACTATATGAAAAGCGAGGTGTTTAGCTGGATTCAAAGCGACAAAGCTAAATGAAGTCTGATTAAAGCGATACCGATCCCGAACTTGATTGAACTTAGGAATGATAGAAAATAAAAGATACCGAACTTGAACTTGATTGATCAAGAAGCGGATCTTACTGATCTAGAACTTGATTGATCTAGACACAGTGAGTGATGATTAAAATCGATCTTGAACTTGATTGATCAAGATACGATGAAGATAAACTGTTCAGCTTGATCCAAAGCAACAGATACTAAACACCTACTTAGATTGAGTGTGATCAAAGATACTCTTTAAACCCTTGATTGAGTTTAAACGAATAATCAGCTTGATGAAAAGCGATAAAACTGTTTAACGTTAAGAGATTGATTCAGATGAAGACAAATATCAGGTTGATATGAAGCGATGAGGTGTTATTTGATTGATTTTTTTTTTAGTTGAAAAAGATTTTTTGCTCAACTTTCGATGAAGATTTGAAAATTTTCTCGACATTTGAAGATGTGAGGTCATAAGGTCACAAGTATGCCCCCTCATGAGCGAAATCGAAAGATAGCGAGGGTACATGATGATAGGCAATTTTTTTAGTGATGATAAATTGTTTTGAGCACAAATTGAATCAAAGGAATTTTTGAAAATTTTGCGAGAAATTGAGCGCAAAGTTGAAGAAAGAATGAGATTTTGATGAAAAGAGCGCTAAGTGGTCCAAATTCTGAAATTGACTAGCAAAATGATCTCGAATTTTGATTTCGATCTCGAAAATGGAATCAGAACGGTCAAATCAGCTAAGGGTACAATTTTTGTGTCCATCAGAGCAAGTTGAAAAATTAGGTTGTTTGGCTATATATGGGACAAAAGTGTCATTTTCAATTCATTTTAACCCTCCAAGTTTGAAAATTCAAAAAGCCTTTTGCGAAGAAAATGGTGGTCCCTACTCGTCAGCATTGATTCAAGCACCAGAGAAGACATAATCGACCCTGAAACTATGAGCCAGTAGTAAGTGATCGATCTTACGGCTGTTTGTGTTTCCAAATTTGAATTTTTTTGGTTCAATTTTCAAGTTTTTCGCATGTTTGGGGTCGGGCATTATATTTTTCATGCGAGACAGGATCCTGTCTCATACTAGAAACTAGTAAATTTTCTTTCGTCATTCAAGGCCATTAGTTTTGTCATTCTAGGGCCACCCATGTGCCGTACAATAGGTCTGTAAAAAGACCATTTTGTCGTGCGGGGTCCAAAAGTTTGTCGTTTGACCTTGGTTTGTCATACTAGAGCTATTCCTAGCTCATACGAGATGCTGCTTTTCTATGTTTTATCGTTCGAGAGAGAGTAAGCATTTTTTAGGGTGTAAACATGAAATTTTGATTTTGCATTTGACTTAGTTGGATTTGCGTGATGTTTTACTGCTCTTGTAGACTCATTTGGAATGTTTCATGATGCTTTGTTGTTGGGTTCTTTGTAGGTTCGATTACCTCCTGTGTTATTTAGATGCGTGTATCCTCCCACGATACCATTAGTTCGAGATTTATCTGAAGTTGAGCAAGCTCATATTGACTTGTGCAGTTTGACTCATTTGCTGAGAGTACCTGATATCCGTGTGAACCACGGGATGCTCACAGTGTTGGTAGAGCCATTTCATTCAGAGCATAACAAATTTCATCTGCTGGTGGGGGAGTTGACCATCACTCCTGAGGATGTATATAGGATCCTCTATATCCCTTTTGCTGGGGATAAGGTGGATTATGATTCAGGGCACCTTCCAGGATTGTAGGCACTATCTCTGCTCCACCAGACTAGTAGGGCAGCCTACTATGTTGCAGCATATAGTGTTGCAGTTCCTGTTGAGCAGTAGGTGATACCCTATTCATAGTATATGGCACAGTCAGAGGGAGCTTGGGCACCTTGATAGGATCCCGGGCATCAGGCTCCTCCTCCTCCCCCAGGTGACGAGGGAGAGGGTACTAGTTAGTTTATTTGTAGCTCAAAAAAATTTTGTAGACACACCCATTTTTTGTAGCCTATACAATTCTTGCTCCGATGGGAGTTTGTATATGTCATTCAACATCATTTTGTACCTTAGACTTGACATGATATATATATACGAGATCCGATTTGACTTCATCGTACTTGTGTTGATTCATTTATGAGGTGTCTTTTATATGCTTTATTCTATATGTATGCATATCTTTTTCAGCATGGATGTATGAATGTATGAATTCAAATGAATATGGATGCTCATTTTTGTTTCTTTTCATATGCAAATAAATGATGATGTAAATGAGTAACTAGAATGAGTAATGCAATTTTTATTCATTTTTCTATGCAATAAGATGGATGTAAATGAATGATAGTGAATGATGCAATGTTTTCATTTTTCTATGCAATAATATGAATGCAAATGAATGATAATGAATGTATGAATATATATAAAATGCTCATGTATGTAGCTAACATCTCAATACACAAGTACTCGATCGGAGAAATGATGAAACGAGACCACTTAGCTAAGAAATGATGAAGCTCCAACTCTCATTTAGAAGATAAAGAGATCATTGTTATTATGCCGAAATCACTCTAAATTCATGAGATGCAGAATGAAATGCAAAATGAAATGCAAAATGAGATGCAAAATAAGATGCAACCTAAAACTAGTCACTGGACTTTGAAAAGCTTAGTTGTCATCATTGAGCATTTTACAAATATAGCAAACAGAGTAGAGTTCCTTTCTTTGTATATACAATATTAATGATCATGTCCGCGATGACCCTTTTTTCATTCATATCCTTGGATAGATTTCGCAGGGAATCGGATTGCATGATAAAGAAATTCCCTCAAACAAGACAAAGAAATTATATGAGCCTCCCTATAGCATTCAAATAAGTGGAGTCGAGGTATGTGAGGCGATTCCACCTTGATGTGAAGGCTCTTATCACAAACACCCAGCTAATTTAGATATTTCCAGATCATTGGGATCATTCCTTCAAGCAGAAAACAAAGAAAATATTATGGCCCCAATCCTTGCTCCTCTTAGTCAAGATATACTTCCTTGAGTTACTCAGAGGGATAATAATTGAAAACCAATATAAAAGACATCACACAAAGAAAATTTCCATGCATAGCTCAAACTGTTTAGTGATTGTTTTCCATTATGTTGTTTTGTTTATTAACTCAATGATAAAACTCTTCAGTAGTCAGGAGACAGGTAACTAACTTGGAGTGGATGACCAGGTTTCATTGACATAAGATTGACTTGGTTGATACTATTTAGGACATGTAATGTGCTCTGTTGATTATCTAAGATTGGGACATTGATCGGTTTCAAGCCATGAAGGTTCCAATGAACTAGGATGGCAGAAAAGTGACTGAAATATGTACAAGCAAAAGCAAATATGCAGGAAAGCAGGAATGCCAATGTTGCGTTGATAGATGGAGCGCTTGAGTACAAGAGGCACCTATTTTCCAGGTTTTCACTTGCTTGGCAGAGATTCATATATTTTTTTTACCAAGGTGCCTATTTACCAGGTTTTCACCAGGGCGTTTTCTCTCTCTTTCTTTTTTTAGATTTTTTTTTTCTTCTTTTCCTTTTTTTTTTTTTGAATTTCTTCAGGACTTTTTCTGATTTTTATGATTTTTTCAGGACTTTTTCCTGATTTTTATGATTTTTTCAGGACTTTTTCTTACTTTTATGATTTTTTTCAGGACTTTTTCTGATTTTTATGATCTTTTTTAGGACCTTTTCCACTGTAAAAGCTGCTAGAGCAGAGAATATTTAGGTGCAGAATTTCTTCAGATGGATGGTATTAATAGGTTTGCAGAACTATTCTCCTTATGATGTCAAAAGTTGATAAGTACCAGAGCCAAAAGCTGCAGTAACTTCCCTTTGTTATCTTGAAACTGTTGATTTTTAGGATTCTCTCTCAGAACTAAGTCACCAACCTGAAATTCTTGGTGTCAAACTTTCTTGTTATATCCTTTGAACATTCTCTTTTGATACACTCTGAGATGATCAAACACCACTTGCTGATGCTCATCCAGCAATTTGATCTCTTTCAATCTAGATATTCTATAGTCTTCATCAGTAACAAGACCTTGCAAGGAAACTCTTAGAGATGGTATTTCTACTTCAATAGGTAATACTGCTTCGAACCCATACACCAAAGAAAAAGGTGTAGCCCCAGTAGGTGTTCTGATACTTGTTCTATAAGCCCACAGTGTAGGATTTAGCTGCAAATGCCAATCCTTCCCGAATTTGTTCACTATTCTATGCAAGATAGTTAGTAGGTTTTTGTTAGATGCCTCTGCTTGTCCATTACCTTGAGGGTAATATACTGAGGACCAGTGTTGTTTGATTTTAAACTTCTCAAAGAGTTCATCTAGATCTTTGTTCTTAAACTATCCTCCATTGTCTATTATAATTGATGAAGGTATATCATATATGCAGATGATATAATTAAGAATAAAGAGAGCTACTTGTTTGTCAATTGCCTTGATGAGCCGAACAGCTTCTACCCACTTAGTGAAGTACTCAGTGGCAGTGATAATAAATTTATGTCCATTAGATGATTCAAGATAAATTTGGCCTATCAGATTGAACGCCCACTCTTGGAAGGGCCAGTGTGTCACAAATGGTATGAGATCCCTTGCTGGAACATGTATAAGGTGCCCATGCAACTGACACTTTTCATAGGTTTTAGCAAATTTAATAGCTTCCTTCTCTATGTCTGGCCAGTAGTAGCCATCCCTTAGTAGTTTGCGTGCTACAGTCAGACCGTTCAAATGAGATCCACAAACACCTTCATGAACTTCAGATAATGCGTGTTGGGACTCTTCGGTTTCTAGACATCTAAGCAAAGTATTATCTAAACCTCACCTGAATAGGTCATTAGCAATGATGATGTACCATGACACATTTTAGATTATGTTCCTTTTTTCATTTTGGGAAAGATTGGCAAGGACAACTTGGTCACGTAGGTAAGAGTAATTGTGGCTATAACGAGATGAGTCATGTCCAATAATAAAATAGACTACCTAGGACTCGAGAGAATCATAGGCGGGGTAATGTAACTCTTCCATCGGGAATTGAAAGCAAAAATTAGACTCCTATAGCTACGGTATAGATGCCAAAGTGGCCGTTGAATCTGCTCCTTTATTTGCTATTCTAGGGATCTGCTGAAATGATACAAAGGTAAAGTATTTCTTGAGATCATCCACCATTCTCTTATAAGGCATCAGTTTCTCATCTCTTGTCTGATATAGATCATTGATTTGGTTGATAATGAGTTGAGAATATCCATAGATGTGTAATTCAAGAAACTTCCACTCGATGGCTAGCTTGATCCCATTTACCAAAGCTTCATATTCTGCCATGTTGTTTGTGCAAGGGAAGAGAATATTGTAAGATTTTGAAATTGAGTATTTCTGAGGAGTAATATAAAGTATCCTAACACCAGAACCATGTTGAGTGAAATACCCATTAAAGAACATCTTCCATGATTGTTTAGTAAGGTGCATGATTGATTCATCTGGGAATTCTATATGTAAAGAATGATTGTCTTCAAGTGGAGCATCAACAAGTTGGTCTGCAATAACCTATCCTTTGATGGTTGTACGTTCCACATATTCAATGTCAAATTGTGTAAGGACCATGACCCATTTAGGCAGTCTTCCTATAAGCGTTGCTTTACTGAGAAGATATTTGAGTGGATCAATCTTAGCTACCAGCGTAATAGAGTGTGCCAACATATATTGCCTTCATTTTTGTTATACAAAGACCAATGCTAAGCATGCCTTCTCTATTATAGTGTAGTTCATTTCATATGACACTAATGTTCTGCTGATGTAATAAATAGCTTGTTTTTTTTTATTGTCATCCTGTTCTGCAAGAAGTGCCCCCAGTGAAGTATCCGTAGCTGATATGTACAGTATCAGTGACTTACCTTGAATCGGTGGCATTAATATGGGTGGATTAGAAATATATTCTTTGATTTTTTGTAAATGTCCTTCACAATCTTTATCCTAGTTGTATTGAATCCCTTTCCTTAATACATTCATGAAGGGTTGAGCTTTGTCTGCTAGCTGAGATATGAAATGCCTTATTGACTGAAGATGGCCTTGTAAACTTCTCATCTGACTAATATTCTTGGGTGGAGGCATTTCCATTATAGCTTGGACTTTTTCAGGGTCAACCTCAATTCCTTTTCTTGATATTATGCACCCAAGCAATTTTCCTAATGTTACTCTAAATGCACATTTTTTAGGATTTAATCGAAGCTTGAATCTTTCCATTCTATCTAGTATGAGGCCTAGCTCTTGAATATGCGTAGATCTCTTCATAGTCTTTACCGGGGTGTCATCAATATAATCTTCCATGTTTTTATGCATCATATTGTGGAAGATAGTGTTTACTACTCTTTGATAAGTTTCTCCTGCGTTCTTTAGGCCAAATGGCATAACATTTCAGCAGAAGGTTCCCCATGCAGATGTGAAAGCTATCTTCTCTTGATCTTCAGGTGTTATCTTGATTTGATTGTAACCAGAGAATCCATCCATTAATGAATACATCTCATATCTAGTAGTCATATCTACTATCATGTCAATGTTGGGCAATGGAAAATCATCTTTTGGAGATGCCTTGTTGAGATCACTAAAGTCTGTGCAAACTCTAATAGATTTGTCTGCCTTTGATACAGGTACTATATTTGATATCCATTATGCATAGTCTATAGCTCTGATAAATCCATCTTTTAGCAATTTCTCTAGTTCAGCCTTGACTAGCAGTGCCACATGAGGATTCATCTTTCAAAGTTTTTGTTTGACTGGTTTTACTCTTGGTATAATAGAGAGGTGGTGCATGATGAGGTCAAGATCTAGTCTTGGCATATCTGAGTATGTCCATGCAAAGTTGATCTTCTTTTCTAGAAAAAGGTTGCTGAAATCCTTTAACTCTTCTGCTGATAATGATTGAGCTAAATGAATGATGTGTGGTGTCTCTTGACTCCCAATGTTTATTGGCTGAGTTGGCTCGATCAATATGGAAGATCTCTCCTCGAAGTGACTTGGTAGTATATCAAGTATCTCACCTTCAGGTGCCTCAGAGAGGTTTTCACCTTTAGGTAGGTCCTTTATTTTCTCTTTTTTAGAGTCTGGCACTACCACAATGTGGTCTTTGCCATCAGATCTTTTATTCTTATTTTTCTTATTTTTGTGACTAAGATACCTGATATGTACTTCAGTCATGTTTTCATTTTGTTCGCTAGTGGAAGGGTACATGGGTTCAACTGCATTGAGATAGTAGGCTAGTGTATAGTCATTAGCAAAGGTAGGTACATTCAAGAGTTGGTTATAAAGAGTATTATCAATCAGTTCCAAATGCATTAAGGATAAGGTTGGAACAAGCTCAAGGGAGTTCACAGTACTATCATCATGGCTTCAGCCTAACCAGTCGAGTTCTAGAAGACTACCTTGCATATGTGTCTTGAGACCAGGAAGAGTTATGACATGATTATCAAAATTCATGTTAGTATTTATTGAACCTAACTCAACCGACCTACTTCTAGCATCATCACCTACTTCAGACTGGACTACATACCGTGGTGTAACAATAGATAGTATCTCATCATTCATGATAGAGTAGTCATAATGCGTTGTTGAATAATTGTTGTCATAAATAGAGCTTCTATCTAAGTCATTAGAGTCATAGGATGAAGTTGTTGACTCATCTTCAAGTGGATTAGTAAAGGTATATGTAGTATCAACACCCACATATTTTATGCTACAAGTTCCTTCATGATTTGGTTCATTAACTACTTGTACTTGACACACTGTTGGATATGACTTTGATGGTTCTGTTAATCCCTGTCATCTATTCCATTAAGCTTCTTCTAGACTGGTGACTAGTTTTTTTTCTAGAGCTTCTAGTTCTTCTTTTGTAGTTCCGTACCTGATTTGTCCTATCTCATTAGGAGGGTTGGTAGGTGAAGGAATTTCTTGTGTCCTTTCTTTCTTCAGCTGTCGTTCATAGTCTTCTTGTCTTTTTAGTCTGATTTCTTCTATTTCCTTTTGCATTCTTAGGCATATCAGCTCTCGTGCATCATTTGTAATAACTCTGGATTCTTCAGGGGTTTCTGTAGTAGATGTATCTGAGAGATGGTTAGGACCCCATTCATACTCATTTGAATCAGTTTCTGAATCATCTACTTGTTGTCTACCACTATATGTGACTGGAATGTTCAGCGGTGTAAACAATTCTTTGATTCTGTATACTTCGTCTCTCATATCCTCTGGGACTTCTACTTCCTATGGTATTATAGCTGATATAACTGGAACTTGATTACCATTTGTTTCCTCTCTCTGGGTGGACAATTATTTTTGTTGACCATCACATTCCTCCTAAGTTTGTTGAGTATTAATTTCTTGTGTTGTTAAAGGTAGTACCTTTTTCTTCCACTTACAATGATGGTGGGGCATGTGCTTCTGATCTGATGACTTTCTTGGATCATATCCCAGTCTAGCTTTATCATTGACAGACTTAGTTCGTAACTGAATAGGTTCAGAAATACCTTTTTGACATTTTCCAAGAGGACCAGTACCTGAATATCCCATGTGTTGAAGCATCTTATAGCCTAGACCATATTGTGTTGGAGAAATCTCACAATGTCATATTTCTTTATCTGCACTATCTTCTTTGAAGAGAGATTTAAGGACATCATCTCCTTCTATTTCACCTGCAAGAGAAGTAAAGGACTATATAAAGGTGCCATCATAAATGACTTTTGGAGTTGAAGTTTGTGGCCTCATATCCTCTGATGGTTTTCTCGACTGTCTTGGTAATGGAGGAAGAGATGTTAGTGAGAGTATAGGCTCTATCTTGTAGCCATCCATGCTAGTGTTTGTGATTCTCAATTTCTTTTCCAAATCTTTCAGCAAAGATTTTGAACTTTTAGCTACATAAGCTGCTCTATTATTAGCAACAAAAGCATCAGCACCCTGTGTTAATGCATTGCATGTATAGCTTGTATCGGCCAGAATAATGACTTCTATTCCATTATAGGGAAATTTCAAGCTTTGATGATACGTAGATGGTACTGCTTTCATTTCATGAAACCATGGCCTACCCAGTAAGATGTTGTATGAAAGAAGAAGATCTAGGACTTGAAAAATGACATCTCTTTCCATAGGTCCTACTCTGATTGGTAATGATACCAGTCCCTTAGAAGTTCTTTCCTCTTCATCAGAAGCCTTGATTGTTATCTTCTTTGTTGGATCATTGACATTCTCAGAAAATCCCAGCTGTGTCAATAGATTGTAGGTGCAAATATTCAACCCAGCACCTCCATCTATCAAAACATGTTTAACGCAGTGTTTATGAATCATGGCTTCAATGTGTAATGGTTGGTTATGTGGGTGACTCGGCGAATTATCATCTTCTTCAGAGAATGTGAGGTTAGATGACCTACCATAGATTGAAACTGATCTACATCTAAATCTTTAGGGACACTGGTGGTAAGTAGAGCCTTATCTAGGACCTCTTTATGAGCAGAAGAGATCTTAAGCAGTTCTAAAATGGAGATTTGAGTATTGGTTCTTTTCAGTTGTTCAAAAATACTATAACCAGGAGAAGACGATGAAGCTAGTTGTTTTGATTTAGCCATGATTGTGTTTGTTTGTCTATTTGGCAGTTTTGATGTCGGTTGATCAAAAGTTGGGGGACTAGCTCCTAGGAGAGAAATATTCCTTTGAGCATGAGTCACGACATTAGCAGTCTGTGCTTGACTTTGATGATCCTGGACTATGATCACATTACAATATTTAGGTTGAACAGATTCAATCATGTTGATCATATTATCGTGATTAGTGTAAGTATAATTGACTCTAGCTCCTCCCTTGGATTTTGAGGATTCTCCTTCTTCATAATTGGGTAAGGGATCTTTAAAAGCCTAATGATCAACATTAGTCACGTGACTTCCAACAATGATCTTGCTTATGTCAATGAGATCTTGGATTTCATGCCGGATTTTTATGCAGTTGTTTATGTTATGTCCCCTGTTCCGATGATAGTCGTAGTATTCATTTTATCTCCACCATCTGGGTCTAATTTCTAGGTCATATGGTATGGAATTGTCTCGCAATGTTATCAGATTATTTGTCAATAAAGTTTTAAAAGCCAATTCATATGACTCATCTAGAGGAGTAAAATCACGTTTAGGTTTTGAGACCCAAGGTTTGTCTTTAAACCACTCTCTTTTTTTCTTTGGAGGATTTTTTGTTGTAGTTTCAACTGCCTTGAGTGCTTGTGTGCCAAAGGCCAAGTTAAATATTATGGATTTTGTTTTTGCTATCTTTGCTTTCTTTGCCATGACAGTCGAGATACAAATTATATTAGGATTTCAAAAAGATCACATCGTGGAACTTCTTGTGTGACTAATCGATTGTACTGTTTGGGTAATGTATTCCAAATAGATATAGTTGCATACCACTTATCTATCTTGAAAGCATTTTATCCTAATGACATTAAAGTTCTTTCTCTATTTTCTGTTATTGGTGGAGAAGTGGTTGCTTTGCATCGAGCTGGGATACATTTAAGTTGTGTTGTATCTACGGAAATATGTGAAAAGAACAAGGTTGTCCTTAATAGTTGGTGGACAAAAACCCAATAGATAGGTAGGTTGATTCAGAGGGAAGATGTCCAAGATTTCAATACAGAAGTATTGGAGTTTTTTAAGTCATCTTGAACTAGAGTTTCCATTGCTGCATTTGAACTCTTTTAACACTTCAAACTTTTCCTTATGTGAGTTACCTGCTTACTCTGTTGTAGAGGATGCCAATCTCAATCCCTTAATTTCATTATCTTCTCTTCAATGTTGCTAACTAGAATACTACCATAGACTAAATGAGAGAATGAGGACAATTTTTCTTTACTATATTTTTAATGCATGTCAAATTCCTTCCTAAGGAAAATGGTTTACCAAAGCTCAGGTTGCTAGCAACTCTCCACATTTTCTGCAACTTGCCATTGTTTCTTCTCAAGGAGAGGCAAATGACCTAGGAGGATATGACACTTTGATGCATTTGAATGAAATGGTAGTACTTCATTACATATATTTCTTCCTTGCTACCTTTAGCACATTGCCTAAAACACGTCTTCACATTGCAACATTGTCATTGTCGCAGGCAATGTGCTAAAGGTAGTGGTGAAGAAATATATGTAATGAAGTACTACCATTTCATTGAAATCCATCAAAGTGTCAGATCCTCCTAGATCATTTGCCTCTCTTTGAGAAGCAACAATGGCAAGTTGCAGAAAATGTGGAGAGTTGCTGGCAACCTAAGCTTTTCTAAACCATTTTCCTTAGGAAGGAAGGAATTTGACATGCATTAAAAATATAGTAAAGAAAAATCATCCTCCTCTCATTCAGTCTGTGGGAGTCTTCTAGTCAAAAAAACTGAAGAGAAGATAATGGAATTAAGGGATTAAGATTGGCATCCTCTACAACAGAGTAAGAAGGTAAATCATGTAAGACAAAGTTTGAAGTGTTAAAAGAGTTCAAATGTAGCAATGGAAACTCTAGTTCAAGATGGCTTCAAAAACTCTAATAAAAAACTCCAATACTTGTGTATTCAAATATTGGACATCTTCCCTCTGAATCAGCCTACCTGTCTGTTGGGTTTTTGTCCACCAACTATTAAGGACAAGCTTGTTCTTTTCACATATTTCCGCATATACAACACAATTTAAATGTATCCCAGGTCAATGCAAAGCAACCTCTTCTCCACCAATACCAGAAAATAGAGAAAGAACTTTAATGCCATCAGGATAAAATGCTTTCAAGACAGATAAATGGTATACAACTATATCTATTTGGAATGCATTACCCAAACAGTGTAATCGATCAGTCACACAAGAAGTTCCACGAGTGTGATCTTTTTCAAATCCTAATATAATTTCTATCTCATCAACCAAGTTCCATTCTTTGCACTTTTCAAGAATGTATTTTTGTTCACTATCTTGCAGTTTCCCTCGTGAATTTTCAATTATAGTAAAGAGATCTTCACAAAGGACACCAGCACATCGTCTAGATTCTATGCAATTCAATGGCTTTTTTTTATCCCATGGAGGCCAATAGTCCTTTGTCTGAGGAAGTTGTTCCTAAATAGTCATGGGGGGGAGAGGTAATGCTTGAAATTACCCTTCTATTAAGAGATTGTGTACATAACCTCTTGGTCTTCTGGAAGCTAAAAAGTACTTCAAGTCCACCAACTCTGGTTCTATCACTATAAAAAATTTTGGATATTGTCTTACAAATATCCTTCAGTGAAAAATCATCATTCTCATTATAGAAAAAAGGCGGCCATTGCATGAACACATTGATTTCCTCCAAGCGTTGTCCAATAGGTTTCTTAGGAACTCCAAAACTAGTTAGTCCCTCCAGACATAAATTAGAGACATTACATCACACACTCCAGACATTGTTTGTTTGTATTGAATAATGTCTATGTATTTATCACTCTTTAACACTTTCCTCTTCTTTTTTCCAATTTCTCTCTTCTGGGTAGTTGATGAGCTTGTTTCCATGTCAATCAAGATAATGCATGCTTTCTTTCTTTTATGAAATTTACTTGTACATGACTCTTCAACTTGTATCTTCTACTTCCGCACAGATATAAATTATAATTCAAGCTCAGATGATTGAAGAAAATAAGCATCTGTAAATAAAATATTTAGTCATTGGATGTTACATATTATCTGATGGAAAGATCCTCGATCCAATTCTTGGAGAAAGGAGATGTCATTGATAATCTTTTTTTTAAAATAAGACTCAATCAAATAAATTAAAAATGTTCTATGTAATTTATAAAAGTATAACTCATTCAATGCTTTCATGCACCGATGACCAAGTTGTCGAACCCACAACATTATCACCGATGCAATTTTGTGGTTAGATGGAAGAGGTAAGAAAAGGATGCATGTTGTTAAATGGAAATAGTGTCGCTTGAGTAAGGACTTAGGTGGATTGGAGATCAAAGACCTCAGGAAACAAGGTATTGCCTTAGAAATCAAATGGATTGTCAATTCTTTAGAAGGGAATGAACGATGGAAGATATTAATTAGGAGAAAATTCATGATTGTCAATCATTATAACATTTTAGGCAAGAAAATTGTTGATAAATTGTCATGGTTTGAAATTATTGTTAGGTATGTCTGCAATCTGAGTAAAAAGTCTAACTATTTTTGGATTATTTGGTTTATTTCTATTGAAATTCTTTGGTTTATTTGGAAGAGAAGGAATGCGAATGTGTTCCAAGGTAAAGGGAGGGTTCTTATTGAGTGTAATCTTAGAATCACAAATGCTCTGGGAGTTTTTATTGGTCGAAAATGCTCTGATAGACATTTATTCAAAATGTGGAAGCATCAATGACATACGTGAATTGTTTGACTGAATTCCTCGAAGAAATGTTGGTTTATAGAATGGTATGATTGCAGGGTATGCACAAAATGATTTTAATGGAAAGGTTAAGATGCTTGTTGTCTATTTCCTTAGCTACTTTTGTCTTGGCTTAAGTTTCTTTTTTTGGAATCTGGTTTGGGGTTCTTACCTAGATGCCTTTGATCTAAATTTTTTTAATCCAATGTATTGTTAGGACCCTTTTTCCTACTAGTTTGATGCTCCAATCAAAAGCATCTCTTTCAAAAAAGGGTTTTCTCACTGCTTGTGAGATCCTCTTTTTACTTAGTTGATTGTTATATAAGGGTTTGGACCCTGTCCCAATTACCTAATCTTTAGACTTATTCAAAACATTCTAGTGTGACCTTTTTGAATTGGAACTAGTTAAGTCACATAATTGATATGTTACAATGATGAATTATTTAATATTCTTTTTAAAAAACTATCATAAAGTGTGATAGAAAATAGAATTTTACTTTATCATAAATCCTTTATTAGTTTCTTCAAATAGTGATGGGTTTGAAGATAAGGGCCTTCTAATTAGAACATTTATTCAAGATCTCTAACTAATCTAATTATTATTTACTATCATTAATCTATCCTAAATTGCATGATAGAATATTATGTCTTAATTCTCCCTAATTGATCTTTTATCTCAATTTTTTTAATTAAAAAGAAAGGCGATGATTAGATTTCTTTCTTTAGTGTTATCTTTCTCAAGATTAATTAATTATGGATTCTATTAGGAACATTTCCCATGAAATGAATATAATATAAAGATTACATCCATAATAGAAGAAATCACCATAATAGGCTATTATAAAGTATCTATACAAAAATATGAAAGAACATTAAATTACCATTTCAAACCCATAAACCATAAAATAGTGAAAATAGATATAAATTTATAAATGTCTCCCTAGAAACACCACAACCATAACCAAAAAACTCATAAATAGAAAGGGATAAATAAAAACTCAATAATTCCAAAACCTTGAATTCACTGTACCACATTAAAGTCCACTAGGTATTCAACCTTTATTGCATTGGGATTGGGGTTCTACATTACATTTGTCAAGAAACTACCAACGATAGGATCAAGTAATGGAGCCTATTTGATGAAATAAATCCTTCCTATGCCAAGCTCTATGGATCTTATATCTAAAAGGTAATAGAATTGTGGAGATGCTAGAGACATCTACTTACCACTTATTATGAATCACCATCAAAATAGTCAACACCTACCATACAATTACATAAAAATTATGAATAAATAGCAACTTACAATGCACTAATTTCAATTATTTATTGTTTATAGTTAAAAATCCTAAAGGATTTGAATGGCTCTTAACATCAGATGTCACTAATAATTTTCTTCTATATTTATCACAACTTCTTCCTTAAACTTCAATATATTCATATCTTTAAATGTGTAGGATATAGAAAACATATAATCTCTACACTCTAAGTGTAGCATCCTAAAATTGTGACACTTGCAATTTCGACTGCATTTGGGTCTTCACGATGGCGGGGCAACGTTGAACTTGAATGGAGACCCCGAAACCTGTTCACGACACCAAAATCTACATCTTTTTGCACCTTCGCCTAATTCTTCCTTGCACCCTACTATCCCGGGAGGTGGGACCATGGCGCCCAGTGCCCTGGTCCCTGGCCCTATTTTGGGCTCGGTCTCTTGTTGGGCATCGGGTCTTTAAGTTTGCAATTTGGAAAATAATGCTTCTAGGTCAGCCTAAGGTCAGAAAAATTAGTCTCCTAACCCTAATTGACAAGTATATAAACTAAATTTCCCCTCCCAAAAAAGGGAGAAAAAAACATATGTGTGCAAGAGGCGGAAGCGATAGATAAACATTCAAACATTCAAGCATTCAAGCATTCCTTCAAGCAATTGAGCATTCTAGGTCTCCATTCAAGGCTAGGTGTTGTATTCAAGGCAAGGATTCAACCATTGAAGAGGAGATCACCTACAACATACAACATACAACATCATTACACCTCCGCATGTAAGAATACAAACTTTCTTACAACAAGGTATCAGTACTTGTTTACATTACAAACATTTACATTTGCAGCATTCTCATTTCTTGGTTAATTCCAAAACCGGGGTTTGACCTAAAGGAAAACTCCTAATCCCTAACCCCCCAATCATCCTCTCTTTTCTATGTGTAGGTTGCAGGTACGCGGTTGTAATTGAAGATCTGGAATGCTTGTGTAGAGACGAACAGATCCCCCTTCGTTTCGCAGATTTTTCGGAGGACCGTGTGCACTCCGGGCGCCATCGTCCCGTCAAATTTCGCTCAAATTTGCAGGACAACATCGTCGCGACATTTTACTGCTAATTTCAGGTCTGTAGCTTCATCCTATGTCCCTATCTCCGTCTACAAGTGAATCTTTCTTACTTTACATACACTACTAGTTCAATCCTTCCATCTACATTCTTTACAAAAGAGGGTATCCTTGTTGTCTCAACCCTTGAAACTCATCTAGAATTAAATCTTGCATTGTGTGGGATTGGATCTTGTGGGTTTCAACCCCTCTTTTGAATGTAAAGTCCCTCCTAAGTGAAAACCGTCAATCCTAGTGACCTCCTTTCTCCTTGGAGTGGGGGAAACACCTGGGGTTCAATTTTCCGCTTTACATTTTGGTGAACTTGACGTGAAACATCCTAATTCTGATTATTCATGGTTAGATCTGAAAAATTTGCTTCCTTAATTACAATTCCATGTTTGATCTTTTGCAAATTTTAGAGGTTAATTGCATAAAAACCCTAAATTTTCTTTTTAGTAATTGAGCTTGTGAAATGTTTAATTGTTAATGCCTGTTTCAGATCTACCCTTCTATTGCAAATTGTCAATTCATATTTGTGCTTTAATTCTGAAAATTAAGTGGTTAAGTGTCAAAACCCTAATTTTTAAAACCCTCTTGATTCAGCCTTTGACTGATGATTTCACTAATCAAAACACCTCCAAATCAGTTGTAACTTTGGATTCCGCAAAAAAATCATAATATCTCTCATCCCTGAAAATTTTGAAAAAAGTTGTGAGGACCGTGTGCACCCCGAGCGCCATTGTCCCCGACATATTTTCCGAAATTTCGAGAGCTAGATCTTACTGTATTTTTCTGCTAAAATCCAGAATCTTGGCTGATTTCATCAATTCTAACACTTTCAAAATTAAAGTCAAAGTTGGTCCAGCGATTACTTGGATTAAGGCTTTTAATCATTCAAAAATTGCTGAAATTGAAATTTGTGTTAAAATTGTATTTCTTACTGTCCTAAATCTGAAAAGTGTGTTGGCATTCATTCGAAATTTCAGTGCTTTATTCAAAAATTTTGCAGTTTGTGACTTTTGAAATTAAATGTTTAATTGCAACAACCTTGATTTCCACTTTCAAAATTTAATTTTGCATGAAATTGAGTCAACTTTTAAATTTCAAAGCCTGCATTGCTTTTAGTATTCCCTGTAAAACCATAAAATTCAAAATTTCAGTTTCCCTCTCTTTTTCAAAATTCAAATTTTACATTTTTCAACAATCTTGGTAGGGTTCAATTTTGAGATTGCAGCTTTAATTTGGCCTATCTACAGATTGTAAAATTACTCAATTTTTTCAAATTAGCTTTATAATCATCATAACTTTCATCCCTGAAAATTTCAAAAAAAGTTGCGAGGACCGTGTGCACTCCGTTCGCCACGGTCCATGACATTTTTTCCAAAATTTCGGGAGATTGTCCTGATTGTATTTAACAGCTTAAATCTAGGAGATTGGCTGATTTTATTGAAATTCGCTACCTCTAAATTCAAAATCTTCTCTCTCTCTTTAGTGCATGAGTTTTACAACAATAAGCCCTACTTACACTATTCCCGTTAGATGAAGCCTTAAAATTAAGTCTTCCCAAGGTTTAATTACCGAGGAGATGGAACCTAATTTGAATGGCCTTTTTAATGAGGACATGGGTAATTCCTCTAATCCTCTTAATGATGAAGAATCTCTCCATGAGGTTTCTATAGAACAACTTTCGAAATTGGATAACCAATTTGATGATTTTCGACAATGGATGTCTCAAGAATACCCCGATAGTCAAGCTCTTTCATTAATTGAGGGTCTAAAATGTATGGTTCAAAGTGATAAGAATGGAATTGATATTTTGCATGGTATTGCACACATTGTGGATTCGAATGTGATGCCTATGAAGAGTTGTGCCGAAACTTTAGGTTATACACAACCTCCTACTCAAGTCAATCATTCTATTCCTTTGACAACTTCTATTGCCAGTATACCCACTTTTACATCAAACATAATGACTACTTCAATACAAAACATTCCGCCTATGATCACCAGTCATGGGGGCAATCCTTCTTCTTCAATCAACCCTCTTCCATCATTCAATCTGACTTCTTCATTCATTCCTTCAATGAGTGTCCCTATTACATCTCCACAAATGAACATGATGCAAGGGGGCAATTCATTTAACCATTCCATTCCTCCTTGTAGTGTTCCTTCTTTCCAATCATCTCATATGACTAACTATCATAGTGTCCCGCCACCTTACTCTCAATCAATACCTTCTTTCAATAACATAATACCTCCATCACAATCCAACACGTCTAATATGAATTCTTCGACTGAAGTGACCATTACCAACCTTACACAAACTGTCTCTTCTGTACAGCAACAAATTGCCTCTATGAATCAATCTAAGTTTAGTGTGCCCACATTTGATGTTGCAAGCCCACTTTCTCTTGACATTGTTCGAGCTATCCCCCCTAAGCATGTTGAAATCCCGCAATTAGAGCTTTATAATGGTAAAGGTGATCCTCTAACACATGTTAAGACTTTTCAAACAATATGTACCGATTTTGCTCATGACCAAAGGTTGCTTGCAAAATTGTTTACTAGAACATTAAGAGATAAGGCTCTACAATGGTATTGCTCATTGCCTTCCTATTCTATTACTTCCTTCCAACAACTTGCAAATTCTTTTATTCAACAATTTCAAAACAATATAGGTCCTAAAGTGACTTAGATTGATTTAATGCATTGTAAACAAGGTGTTAAAGAAAAAGTGACTGATTTCATTGGTAGATATAAGCATATGTGTGCTCAAATTTCTTTTCCAGTACCTGACAATGATATTCAAAGAATCTTTATTTCTAATTTACAAAAAGATATTAGAGAAAAACTTCTATTTTCTGAGTTTACTTCTTTCCAACAGTTGTGCACAACTCTTCACAATTATCAACTGACTATGAGTCAAATGGAACAAGCAAATCCTATGGCTCTGAGTGATAAGGGTGATAGTAGTCAACAACCATTTGGGAAGTTTAAACCAAATAGAGAGTTCATCAAATTCAATGAAAACATCACCAACAACAATGTGAATGCAGCATCAGGTGTGCCTCCTATTTCTAAGTTTTTCAAGAAAGAAACAAAGTTTACTCCTTTGAATGAATCATTGCATAGTATTATGAATAAGTTATTGGAACAAAATGTGCTTACCCTCCCTCCTATAAAGCAAATAGATCCTGCAAAGATTAATTCACCCTATTTTGATAACAAATCTTTTTGTCAATTTCATCGTCAACCTGGGCATGATACTGAAAAATGTTTTTCTTTAAAGGGTAAAATTCAAGATTTGATTGATAATAATAATATCTCTGTTTTAGGTGTGAATGATAAAGGAAACACGTCTGTAGCTCCTCCTAACCAAAATCTTAAGATTTTTACTGATCCACTACCTTCTCATACCTCTAATGTGATTGAGACTAATGATTCCTCTTTCTCACCTGATAGTCTTGTGTCTATGACTCTGAATGTGATTAACTTTGTAGAGCAGCAGAAAATCCCTAAAGAACCTTCCATCACATTTGATTCCAGTGAAACTATCAGGGCACCTGATGGTCCTCTATATATAGTTGCAAAAGTCAAGAATACACCTTGCCGTGGAGTGCTTATTGATCCTTCTTGCATGGTTAATATCATTACTGAAGAATTTCTTTTTACTTTGCAATTGAATCAAGTGATCTATGACAAAACAAATGTGGTTGTGAAATTATTTGATGCATTTTCTTCTCCTACAATTGGTTCTATTACATTACCTATTGAGGTCCATAACAAATCCCTTGATGTGAGCTTTTCTATTATTCCATCGTTCGAACAATTTCGTGTGAAGCTAGGCTATCCATGGCTATCTTCCATGAAAGCTATTTCTTCTCCTATTCACAAGTGTTTGAAATTTTCCCATAATGGTGAAGTTGTTACTGTCAATCATAGTCTATTTAAACTAGCTGAAAGAACTTCTAGCATTCCTATTGATTATTTTTGGCCTAAACAATTCCAATCTCTTCCACCGCGAAGTGATCATCTTTTCAAATCTTATCAAAAGTGGAAAAAAGATATGATCCTATCTCTAAGTGAACCTAGAACACCCAAACTTGATATTCCTATCATTCTTGAGAAGGAAGTTCTTCCTTTGAAAGATAAAACTAATGTTGTTCCTCAAGAAGATTCCCAACCCATCCCTATGGATGTGACTATGTCTATGTGTAATAAACTTTCTAAAGGTAGACCTATACCTCCTCATCATGATGGACTTGGTCTCCTTCCTAAAGCAGATATTCCTCCTTTATATGGAGCAGTTCCTCCTCCTTCCTCTTATAGAGAGAAGAGACCTTCCTCTTCTCCTATTATTCAACCTAAAAGACCACAACCTAAACACCCAAGTGATAAGGATGAGAACATTCCTCCTCCTCACTCTTCTCAACTTCCTACTAAGACTAGACGAAATCATTCTGCACGTGAATGCCAACGAAAGCATCATCTTAGAGCTCGTGTAGCTTCTTCTCCAACTTTGCAATCCCCAAAAACACCTTCACCTAGTATTATTCCACTTTCTCCTCAGCCGGAAATTGGGCTAAAATCTCCTAAACATAAGATGCATGATGGTCTTGATCCTGTGCGAGTTAAAGATCCTATTTTTATAAATCTTGATGATGATATAGATGAAAATGTTATTCATGATGAAAATGTTACTCTTCTTGCTTCTGATAGTGAATATGAATATGTTGATATTGATAACCATTTATCTAACGAATTTTCTAAAGCACTTATCCTAGCTCCTAGACAAGAACAACGTGGCTTGGAACATGAACATAGCCCTTGTTTGGATCTTGTGATAGCTCCATCTGTTGTGTTGAATGTTCCTCTAGTGTGTTTCCTGCCTTCTCGAAATATTGATCAGCAAGATCGGGGGGTAGATGATGTGCTAGACTAGTTCATTAGCATAGCAGACTCTCTCCTCCTCTCTTGATCTCTTTTGTTACTTCTTCTATGTGTTATTCTCATTCTTCTATTTGTTGTCCTTAGTGTTGTCTACTTGAGGACGATGCAAAGCATTGAGATCTCTTTTGGTCTCTCACATGTGGACTCAAAAGACACATGTGTTCCCTTCTTCTAGGTGACCTTCCTTGATTGGGGAATGAAGAACAATTATGCATACTGTAGCGTAGAAATTAGGAATCATCACAAGATAGGTAAATCAATCAAAACACAAGACATGCTAGCTCAATCAAAAGAACACTCATTGAAATGAACCTAATTCTAAGCACATTCAATAGAGGCATAAAAACAACGCATTCAAAATGAAAATTATGCAAACCAGATGTAAGATTGAATACTCCTTCCATGCGGCTCCATTGTTGTTCTTTCCTCTTCAATGGGTTTGTGGATCTCACCTACAAGTGCACACACAATTGAAAGCAAAAATTTCAAGAGTACTAGAAATGAAAGTTCGGTAGTTTGATAGAAATTCGGACCCGGGATTCGAAGGGGATTTGATTTGATTGAAAATCATCCAATTTATAGAAGAATTGGAGAGATGACAAGATTAGCATGATAGTGATTTGAATGGAAATTCAAATCAAGAATAGCAAAGTTATGACATATCTATGACAAATTGCTATGCAAGGCTTATGACAATTCATGACAAATTTCTATGTCAAGAATTTATGACATTTTATGACATTTTATGACAAATCCTATGACACATTTCTATGTCAAGAATTTTATGACAATTTATGACATTTTATGACAAATTTCTATGTCATTGCCATAAATTTAGGAAAGAAATAGGAGAAAATTGAATTTAAGAATTAAGAAATTAGGAAATTAGAGAATATTGAAAATAGGAAATTAGAAATTAATGAATTAATCAATAATTTTTCATTTATTAATTAATTCACTCACAAAGAGGAATAATTAGCCAATTAAATGAATATTTAATTGTAATGAGAAAACTTAGGATAAATAAGTAATTTATTAATCCTAAAGGAGAAAATGATGCACAAGGTTAAATGATTAAATCATGAAACCCTAGAAGGTGAATTAACAATGCGAGGATGACAATTAGGTCCTGATTAAAGATAATTAATGTCGAT
The DNA here is from genome assembly GCF_030272615.1 of Cryptomeria japonica. NCBI lineage: Eukaryota > Viridiplantae > Streptophyta > Pinopsida > Cupressales > Cupressaceae > Cryptomeria > Cryptomeria japonica. The sequence goes on from NC_081413.1 coordinate 690,674,440, forward strand.
CATGATTTTGGATTGATAAATGACCAATGCGATAAACAATTTGATTGAGAAGATGCGCCAATTGACGACGAACAATGACAAATTGATCCAAATTGACATAATTGAGACAGACAACGATCGATGACCAAATTGATCGTAAAATGACAAAATTGATAAGAAGACAACGATCGATGACAGAATATATTGCAAAACTACAGGATTGAAAATGACCACGATCGATGATAATCGATCGCAAATGACAAGATCGAACATGACAACGATCGATGACAAATCGATCGTTAAAATGACAAAATTGAAGGATTGATGATAAATCGACAAGATTAAAAAAGAGGTCAAAACCCTAATTAGGATTGACTATGTCCAAAATGATGACAAATAAGCATGCTCATTGATGCAATAAGATAAAATCGATCAAAATCATGACTGGATAATGTTGTCGACAAGACCAAATTCGAGGACGAGATGATTGAAGAATGTAGAAGAATGACTCGATGTTCGCAAATGATAAAGACCAAGTGTGTAACATAGGAGAAATGTTAATGCGACGCAAAAAACTAAAATGAGGCAATGCGCAAATGTTAAAATATGACCTCGCAAGCGTTGACCATTTTTGGGTGTCTACATTTTGCCCCTCTTTGAGACAATGCGATTTTAAGTGTTGTTTCAAAGAACAATAACGAAAATGCCCCAGACAATAGTAATGACATATGCATGCCCCCTCGAGGAATTGGCCGGAAACATGCAGAAAAGAGGCCAATTAATCGATAAAAAATGATAGGATCAAACGAACTGACAATCGGAGATCGGATGCATGACAGACAATCAATTTAATGTGCAGAAGACCGTGACCAACATAAGATGGAGAGGACGCACGTCCATCTATGCAATGACAAAGAGCTATATATGAGACCAAGAGGGTGAAAATGACTCATTTGCACTAGCTAAAGAGGAGGATTTGTTGCTCTGGATAAGGACACTTGCAGACAGATGGCGAACATTCCAACGGCGGATCACCTTGGAGAACGTGTACGCACATTCAGATGACAGGAGGACGCAGGAGCAGCGGTATGTATCTCGAAAACCCATGTTTTGAATTTCATGAATTTTGATGGCTTACGGGACATTGCGGGGCTGAGGAGGACAAATGGAGCACCCAGTGACAGAGGCACGTACTCCTTATGATAGACAGATGACATTATGTAGTTTGATATGTTGTAGTCAGCCTGCGGGCCATACTTAGGACAGACAGTCCGATTTTGTACTCAGACATGATTGTGATATGTGATATGAGATGCATGGATATGATGAGATACAATATGTTATGATGTGTAGTTATGTTTCTATGGATGGATGACTTATGCACTGGTTTATGAACATGTATGGATGCATTTTTTTGTGTTTTTGATGCATTTGTGAAATGAAATGGATAAAATGCTTGATGTAATATGTGATAGAATGCAAATGTACTAACCAAATGGATGCAAGATGCAACATAGGTTTTTGGATATCGGAGTACTAGACCAAACTAACTATCCAACCGGACGGAAGAAGTGTTAGTAAGAAATGAGACAGAAGACAGTTAGAGATGAAGAAAAACTTGCTTTCAGTAATGCACTTTGTAGGTGAGAACCTTTATTTTTATGTAGCAAAATGGACGCGTAGCATCATGGCATTGAAGGCCAGAGCTGAAATGCAACCCTTTTTGCGAAAGACAGACACAGCATAGACAAACGACAATCACAATCAAAGAAAGAGACCATGAGCCATCCCGGTCACTCTAAATCACTTAGTGACATCATCGAGCAACATAGGGACATGATCGAAGACAAAGATAAATCAATAAGAAAATAAGACTCACAAATTCAAGCAAATCAAACAAACATCTTGATCTTTACTGTCAAAAGTTGAACGTGCTGATAGGACGATCATGCTGTCTGGTTTCAGGAAATGCGGTACCCCGTCTAAGACAGGACACAGTCTGGTTTCGAGTATACCACACCCTGTATAAGACCCATGATAATGTGACAAGGACAGATGATTTTGATGTTGATGTGCGATTGATACGACAGTTTGGATCAGTTTGAATGTTTGGTTTGATTGAAAAAGTTCATCTGGGTAAAGCATGATTTTAAAGCACAGTTTTTTGATTGTGAGTCATTGGATGTATACTCAGTGAGCTGTCGATGCATAAAGGGAATACTTTATTGAAAAATGCATGTTTTTGGTTTTCGGAGTTTTACAATTTTTTTGTTTTCATTTTTTCAGGACTTTATTTGATTTTTTTGGATTATTTCAAGACTTTTTTTGGATTTTTATGGATTTTTTCAGGACATTATATGATTTTTAGGGATTTTTTTTAGGACATTATTTGATTTTTTTTTTTGGATTATTTCAGGACATTATTTGATGTTTTTGGATTTTTTTCAGGACTTTTTTCAATTTTTATGACTTTTTTCAGGACATTATTGGATTTTTATGGATTTTTTTCAGGACTTTTTTCAATTTTTATGACTTTTTTCAGGACATTATTCGATTTTTAGAGATTTGTTCAAGACTTGTTTTTCAATTTTTATGATCTTTTGCAGGATCATTTTTCAATTTTTATGGATTTTTTTTTCAGGACATTTTTCAATTTTTTTGGATTTATTTCAAATTTTGCCCCCAGTGTCTAGCAAGGCAAGGAATATGACAGGTGAATAAATAGGCTTTCTGCAATGATGGTGGATAGAGGGAAGACAAAGACCTTTTATTATGGAGACAATGCAGATGCAATTTCCAAGAGCTATTGTGTGATGGGATAAGAGACTGGATATGACAATGTAAAGCAGGAACATGGCATGAGGGACATGTCAAGAGGTGTTTGAAAAATATGTTTAAATTTTATGTCCTTATGTCAGATCAAGATCAAGGAATGAAAATGAGTGTATGGATAGTGATAAGATATGGATAGGATAAGCAAGACCAAGAATGAATAAGGGACATGGACAGAAGGTCGGGGTAGGCTAAGGGATAGTGGTAGAAAGTTGCAATAAGGTAGGGAATATGGATGAAAGGTTGTAATAAGCAAATGGATAAAGACCAAAAGCTATGATGGACTAAAAGCTGCAAACAAGATGCATGATGCTCATGACGATCCTCAGCCTTGTCAAGATCAAAGGTGGAAAGATGAAATGGACATGAGTGACAATAGGATATGAAGGGTAATGACAGGGGTTCGATAGGATAATGGAACAATGAAGGACAAAAGGATATGAAGGATAAAACCTGCCCCCAAGTGTGGTGTGCAAGAAGTTCATAAATTACGCATGACGCCTGTTTGCCAGGTTTTCATCACGGTACTTGCCCAAGGCGCCTGTTTGCCAGGTTTTCACCAGTGGACGAATTATTTTTCTTTACTTTTTTTTTCTTTTGTCTTTCTTTTTTTTTCACTTTTTTTTTTTGAATTTTTTTGACTTTTTCAATAGAAGATGGACAAATGATAGAGGATGGAAGAAGGACTCAAGCGTCTTTTTGTTTGGATAGTAGCCTTGAAAAAAAATAGACCATGACCTTTAAAAGTATGCTCAAAGACGTTGGTAGGATAAGGACATGGAAAATGAGATGAAACTAAGGCAAGGATTTATGCAAAAGATTCGATCAAAGGGATGGAAGGATGGAAAATATGCATTGGATAATGGATAGGGTATTGGAAGAATTGAGCTTCAGTGGATGGAAATGAAGGCAAGATCGACATTGGCACACACCTTGATGGGTGATGGACTAATGGAGGACAAATGTATTTTGGATATTGAGATTTTGATGGAGGAAAGGCTATGGATTTTGGGACATAAGGGCCCAAAATGGATGAAGAAGATGGTGGAGGAACAAATTTGAGAGGTTTGGATGAAGGAATAGAAATTTTGGATGCCAATTTGGGTTGTTCTTTTTGTGCTTCAAGGAGCTTCTTGGGGATCCACATAGTTTTTGATTTTTCATGCTTTTGCGGTTCCTTGGAGTGCATTGCTTGCACAAGGGATTTAGGAACCCATATATATTTTGACTTTGCTTGATTTTTCTCTGTGGGCCTTTGTGGCCTTTTGGATATATTTTTTTCTTTATAGATCAATTTGTTCTTTGTTTTGACATGTCGATTAGATTGGACATGTTGATCCTTGAATACATGTGGATTGTTAGACTTATGATGCTTATACTTGGCATCCAAATTGCTTGGAGGAGGAAATGAATGTCGGTGTGGATAGGAATGATATGGAGTCATGTGGGATGGATGAAATTTACTCAAGGATGTGTGCCTTTGCTGACCTTGCATAGAGGACGAAGGGATATAGGGACCTAGAATGGATGGAAGCGATGATGGGGAAGGTGGACATTTGGATTTTGACTTTAAAGGGATACCAATGCCTTGAGTGTGAGCTTTGTAGCCATGACCATTAGTATACTCTTTTATATGAAGGGGTTCTTTCTTATGAAGGTCTACTCCTTTGCCTTTATAAATATCTTGACTTGTAGGATACTCTTTGCTTTGGCAAGAAGATGCGAGTCCATTATGAGGTGGAGGTGATATGATGGAAATGATGAGATCTTGAAGTGGATCAAATTGCACCAAAGTGGAAGAACCCATTATGCATGTCGAGGGTTCATGAACATCTTGCACTGACACGTTAGAATCATGAGGGGGATTAGGATCATGAGGGGGACTAGGATTGTGTAGTGGACATGGTTCCATGACAGGCTCTTGAAGAGATGGAATGGGAGAAATAATGGGATCGTCAAAAGAAATGTGATCTTGGAGTGGATATAGAGCATTAAGACAAGGAGATGGAGGGACAAGTGGATCTTGTGGAGGATCTGAAGGAATAATTTGATCTTGACAAGGAGGAAGATCATTGGAATCCTCTTTAAAGGTGATTTGCTCTTGACTTTTAATGGGATCATCGGAAAGGATGGAAGGGATATCTTGATCTTTCTCAGGAAGTGGAATGTCAATAGGATTTGAAAGGACATTGTGTTCATGAAATGGAAGGGGATCATTTGGGATTGGATGGACTGGGATATCTTGATCTTGCTTGGGGAATGGAGTGTCTATAGGACTTTGAATAGGATGGACAAGAATAGGAGAATCATTGTGAGTGTTTGGGAAGATGGAGTCCTGGTCAACAATTGGATGGGATAATAAGGTTTTAGGATCTTGATCTTGATCTTCTTTAGGACTCATTTCTTCATGCTCTAAATTATCCTCTTGACATGAGGTTGGACTTTGGATATGCATGGAGGATTCTAACAAGGAATCAATGCTTTGGCATGAAGGGGATGCACTTTGAACATTTGCGATGGATTCTGGCAAGGAATCAATGCTTGAACATGAGGAAGAGGGACTTCGAATGGGGTCCTCTAAAACAGGTAATGGCAATAAAGTGCATGGTGGCATTGGGTCTTGTATTTCTGAAATATGACAAGGATGTGCGTCACAAATTGGATTATCATGGAAATCAATTATGGATAGCTCTTGGGTAATTGCATCCTTGGGTGTATTGTTTGATAAAGACAATATGGAAGATCCTTGTGAAACTTTTAAAGGTGTAGGGATAGATGCCACTGGAGAGTCAATTTGCTTGTGGGGAGATGAGGCATTGCTAGACATAAGTGTATTATCTTTATCTTCCTCAAAAGACTCACTTAGTCGTTTCCTTAAGAGCATTGCAATAAGGCCACCTTTCTTTCGAGGTTTTGACATGGTTGGACCTGGAATTTGAACTTGTTTTTGATTTGATGTCATGTTTTGATATTGGACTTGATGTTGATCAGATTGGTTTGACATGTTTGAAACTTGGGTTGGTGTGTGTTGCAACCTTTGTTTTTGAATGTTTTGTGGCAATTGTTGACATTGATATGTTGATTGAACTTGAACTTGTTTTTGATTTGATGTCATTTTCTGATATTGAACTAGATGTTGATCATTTTGGTTTGACATGTTCAAAATTCGGCTTGGTGCATGTTGCAAGTTTTGTTTTTGAATTGGTGATTGTGGTTGTTGACATTGATATTCCACCATTGGTTGAACCATTTGTTGACATTGTATAGTTGGTTGGACATATTGTTGAAATTGAACCATTGGTTGTGTTGGTTGCATATGTTGAACAATTGGTTGTGTCATTGGTTGTGATGGTTGAAAATATGATTGATAGTAAACACCTTCTTGTTCTTGTTGTGGAGGCACATAATGTTGAAATTGATGTTGTCTCCTTTCTTGTAATTGTTTCATCATCTCTATTTGGGAGAGGAGAGCTGGTATGTCTGATCGTTCAAGAAGAGATCTTACATTAATTGGCTCAAAATTTGGATTTTGACCTGGAAATTTTTGAAACATTTTGGACATTTGAGATCTTATCTTCTCACTATTTATCACTTTTTGCTCCAATATCTCCTTTTCTTGAGCTAGTTTCTCCTCTAGTTTTTGTATTTGGACATTTAAATCATCATGATAAGTTTGACCGATATTGCCTTGTTGTTGGGTTGGATATAATTGTGATTGCCTTGGATTAAAATTTGATTGCATTGTCGGTTGATATGTCAAACTTTGTTGCATCATTGGTGCTTGGAACCTTGTTTCAATAGACATGTCACTATGCAAATGCAATATTTTTGGAATTTTTCAAGGATAATGTATGATATGTAATTAAATGCAACCTAAATAAATGAAAATGCAATCTATGTTTTTGGTGTTTTTGAAGATTTTGACAAACTTTTGAAATGCAAATCTAAGAGAGGGACCCTTAGGAAATTGGAATGATATCTAGACCTCAAAGGAAAAAAGGACTTAGGTGACAAAGGACAAGATGACAATGTCTCCCCTATATGCTTGGATACTAAGCTAGGTTTGACGAAATGATATTGATGACAAAAGGACAAAGGACTTTGATAAGGTCTAGACCTCTTACAATGACTTAGGGTTTATCAAAGATTTGGATTACTCAAGTATGACAAAACCTGGTTTTGACACTATATGCAAAGGGATAATGGCTATGATATGATAATGACTTAAGCTTAATGAAGGGACTTGGGATATGGAAATATGAATGTATGACAATGGTATGACTTTAATGCAAGAGGACATATGCAAGATGGATGACTCTTATTGATATGCAAAGGAGTATGACTTAGGTGAAACCTAACCTTGGTACTTGACAATGATTTTGAAAAATGCAACCTAGGATGAACCTAAATGTAAGTGACATAAGAGTTGAGACAAGATTTGGAACAATGTTTGATCATCATATTGAAATATGTGTTTTGAACCTTGTTGAACTTTTGTTGGATGAATGTCTTTTGTGTTTAATCTTGTTTTGATCAATGTGTTTTGCTTTTTGAAATGGGATAACATTCAACTTTTGACAATCAAAGAATACAAGATGTTATAACCTAGACTCAAGACAATCATGCTCATTTCCACATTCCTTAGGGTAGGCAAAGACATTAGGTACTTGAGAGGTAGACTCATTATGAGATTCAAGGAGAATACATAGATGCTTGACCCCACGGGCTCCCCTCCACGACACTCACTTCTCAGGGCAGCCAAGCATCAGTTCCCATGGAATCTCCCCATGGCGAACTTAGTATCTCTTCCAAGTATCCGAATTTGTCCTTCTCAAGCAACTAGAAGGGTTTTTGGCTTCTAAAAACAAGGTATGTAGTAAGGATTTCTATTAAGCATTACTCCTTGATGTCATGCAAGCATGATTGAGACATTAAGCCCATCAAGATACCAAACAAATGTAGTTGCGCAAGCGCGATTTAGACCAAGAGGCCCTACTTAGATGTTGATATGAGAAAGAGTTCAAGGGTCATCACTTCCCAAGTAACTACAATTCCCATGTAACACTTCCTTCAAAGCTTTCGCTCATCGGGTATTTTTTTATAGTGAGTTAGAATGCCAAGGAATTCTAGCCATACTCACTTTGGGTCGTTCCCTTCTCACGATTATCACTTGCTTGCTAAAAGCAAAGTGGTCGGGAAGGCAGGCCCTCTAATGGAGATAAACAATCAACAACACAAGTATGGTACCGAAGATCTGGATTTCTGATCACCCTAAGAAGGATGAGAGCATACTCTCCTACTCCAATGTCATACTTAACAATCAAAGCAAACAAAGGTTCATTTCCACCTATTTATAAATCACTAAGTGCCTAATTAAAAAACTCAAACACACAATTTGGTTGTTTCTCCAAGGCAACTTGCAAAACACATGTCAGAAGTTTGATTTGTTGTCTTTGACCATCGAATCTGCATAACACATGTTAGTAGTTTGATTTTTAGTCTTTGTCATGCGTATGCTAAGATCCTGCACAAATAATTAGTACCAAAATCCAAAGCACAGATGATCTGATTTATGAAAACTATCAAAATTTCATTCCACTTTGAGAAGGCATAACTTTCTCATCCTAGCTCCGAATTACAAACCGTTTGATGCGTTGGAAAGGTATTCAAATAATCTAGAACCAAATTTCGGAAACATCAATGATATCTCGTCATGGTTCCGGGCACCATATTTGTCCACAAATGCACCGAAGACCCTCAAAATTGCAATTTACTAAAACATATAAAATTTTTCAAGTAAAAACTGCATTTTCACCTCTGATCTGGACTTTACACAGGCGCAGAAGTTATGACACAGGCGCAAGATGTAAAACACAAGCGTAGAAGTCTTCAACACAAGCGCAAGATGTTTCAACACAGGCGCAAGATTCTTTACACAAGCGCAGAAGTCTTTAGAATACCCTGCACGGCCCTGTTTTTGAGTTTTTAACCTGCAAATCAGCTTAGAAGCACTCCAAAACACAGTAAAGGGGTTAGAAGGTTAGTATTCACGTCGGGTTCACCAGTTAATGTAGCGTAGAAATTAGGAATCATCACAAGATAGGTAAATCAATAAAAACACAAGACATGCTAGCTCAATCAAAAGAACACTCATTGAAATGAACCTAATTCTAAGCACATTCAATAGAGGCATAAAAACAAAGCATTCAAAATGAAAATTATGCAAACCAGATGTAAGATTGAATACTCCTTCCATGCGGCTCCATTGTTGTTCTTTCCTCTTCAATGGGTTTGTGGATCTCACCTACAAGTGCACACACAATTGAAAGCAAAAAGTTCAAGAGTACTAGAAATGAAAGTTCGGTAGTTTGATAGAAATTCGGACCCGGGATTCGAAGGGGATTTGATTTGATTAAAAATCATCCAATTTATAGAAGAATTGGAGAGATGACAAGATTAGCATGATAGTGATTTGAATGGAAATTCAAATCAAGAATAGCAAAGTTATGACATATCTATGACAAATTGCTATGCAAGGCTTATGACAATTCATGACAAATTTCTATGTCAAGAATTTATGACATTTTATGACATTTTATGACAAATCCTATGACACATTTCTATGTCAAGAATTTTATGACAATTTATGACATTTTATGACAAATTTCTATGTCATTGCCATAAATTTAGGAAAGAAATAGGAGAAAATTGAATTTAAGAATTAAGAAATTAGGAAATTAGAGAATAATGAAAATAGGAAATTAGAAATTAATGAATTAATCAATAATTTTTCATTTATTAATTAATTCACTCACAATGAGGAATAATTAGCCAATTAAATGAATATTTAATTGTACTGAGAAAACTTAGGATAAATAAGTAATTTATTAATCCTAAAGGAGAAAATGATGCACAAGGTTAAATGATTAAATCATGAAACCCTAGAAGGTGAATTAACAATGCGAGGATGACAATTAGGTCCTGATTAAAGATAATTAATGTCGATCATGATTTTGGATTGATAAATGACCAATGCGATAAACAATTTGATTGAGAAGATGCGCCAATTGACGAGGAACAATGACAAATTGATCCAAATTGACATAATTGAGACAGACAATGATCGATGACCAAATTGATCGCAAAATGACAAAATTGATAAGAAGACAACGATCGATGACAGAATATATTGCAAAACGACAGGATTGAAAATGACCATGATCGATGATAAATCGATCGCAAATGACAAGATCGAACATGACAATGATCGATGACAAATCGATCGTTAAAATGACAAAATTGAAGGATTGATGATAAATCGACAAGATTTAAAAAGAGGTCAAAACCCTAATTAGGATTGACTATGTCCAAAATGATGACAAATAAGCATGCTCATTGATGCAATAAGATAAAATCAATCAAAATCATGACTGGATAATGTTGTCGACAAGACCAAATTCGAGGACGAGATGATTGAAGAATGTAGAAGAATGACTCGATGTTCGCAAATGATAAAGACCAAGTGTGTAACATAGGAGAAATGTTAATGCGACGCAAAAAACTAAAATGAGGCAATGCGCAAATGTTAAAATATGACCTCGCAAGCGTTGACCATTTTTGGGTGTCTACACATACATATGATATACATGAATTATCATATAGCATACTGACCCCAAGGAAAGCGAAGTCGCCTCATGCTTTGTGTTTTGTGTCTATTATCCTTGGGTTTATCTCACACTTGGGGGCTAAATCTTTGTGATAACGTGCTCCTTTACCTTCTCATTTCCTATGTGTATCACTACCTTAAAGCAATCACCCCCGATGAGGCATGTGCGATCGCTTTAATGTAGGGGGGCATACACTCTGTCCATATCTCTTCAAGATTCTCCAAAAAATCTTGGCGAACTTAGCTTTGCCTTGAAAATTTTTGGTATTTTTCTTACATGACTCATAGTGAGGGAACCTTAATACTGATAGTCATGGTTCTCCCTCATGATCTTCCCTTTTAATTTTTCAATAGAAGTCATAAGATCCTTACTCCACTGGGGGCTTGGTGTATCTTGCCTCCTTGACGTGGTGAAAGTCTTTCAATATTGTTTCCTTGTACTTTACCAGAAGTATGGGCGTACGCTTATACTCCCGCTAAAGTGGGGGCTAAATGTAGCATCCTAAAATTGTGACACTTGCAATTTTGACTGCATTTGGGTCTTCACGATGGTGGCGCAACGTTGAACTTGAATGGAGACCCTGAAACCTATTTACGACACCAAAATCTGCATCTTTTTGCACCTTGGCCTGATCCTTCCTTGCACCCTACTGTCCCGGGAGGTGGGACCATGGCGCCCAGCGCCCTGGTCCTTCAGGACCATGGTGCCTAGCACCCTGGTCCCTCAAGACCATGGTGCCCAGTGCCCTGGTCCCTGGCCCTATTTTGGGCTCGGTCTCTTGTTGGGCATCGAGTCTTTAAGTTTGCAATTTGGAAAATAATGCTTCTAGGTTGGCCTAAGGTCAGAAAAATCAGTCTCCTAACCCTAATTGAAAAGTATATAAACTACATTTCCTCTCCTACAAAAGGGAGAAAAAAACATATGTGTGCAAGAGGCAGAAGCAATAGATAAACATTCAAACATTCAAGCATTCAAGCATTCCTTCAAGCAATTGAGCATTCTAGGTCTCCATTCAAGGCTAGGTGTTGCATTCAAGGCAAGGATTCAACCATTGAAGAGGAGATCACCTACGACATACAACATACAACATCATTACACCTTCGCATGTAAGAATACAAACATTCTTACAACAAGGTATCAGTACTTGTTTACATTACAAACATTTACATTTGCAGCATTCTCATTTCTTGGTTAATTCCAAAACCAGGGTTTGACCTAAAGGCAAACCCCTAATCCCTAACCCCCAATCATTCTCTCTTTTCTTTTTGTAGGTTGCAGGTATGCAGCTATAATTGAATATTTGGAATCCTTGTGCAGAGACGAATAGATCCCCCTTCGTTTGGCAGATTTTTTGAAGGACCATGTGCACTACGGGCGCCATCGTCCCGTCAACTTTCACTCAAATTTGTAGGACAGCATCGTCTCAACATTTTACTACTAACTTCAGGTTTGTAGCTTCATCCTATGTCCCTATCTCTGTCTACAAGCGAATCTTTCTTACTTTACATACACTACTAGTTCAATCCTTCCATCTACATTCTTTACAAAAGAGGGTATCCTTGCTGTCTCAACCCTTGAAACTCATCTAGAATTGAATCTTGCATTGTGTGGGATTGGATCTTGTGGGTTTCAACCCCTCTTTTGAATGTAAAGTCCCTCCTAAGTGAAAACCATCAATCTTAGTGTCCTCCTTTCTCCTTGGAGTGGGGGAAACACCTGGGGTTCGATTTTCCACTTTACACTAAGCTACAATGGGGATAAATATTGCCAATAAATATGAAAGCCTCCCATATGCAATATTTCTAATGTAGGGAACATGATTACCAAAATTACTATTACCAAAACTAACTTAAGGAACCTTGAGGTAACTATTTCATTAGAAGCGAAGGTTTAAATCAATATTGTATTCGTGAGCTGATTTGTTCTTAAGAGATCCCTTCTAATAACGATTCTTGATTTTCATGGTGATTATTACACTATATACCACCCAAAGAATGAAAATATAAATTGCACCAAAATACCACATCACTGATTATTTCCAATAATAAGATAGAATAATTAAAAACCAACACATTATGTGAATTCAACAATGTTCCATGCATACTACATAAATTTCGAAAGATGCTTTAATATGTAATAGATTATTACAATACTATTTTACTAGACCAAGATTAATTAACTATTTCTAATACCTCAACTAAAAAATATTTTGAGTTTTCTTTGCAACCTATGTGAAAGTACCATCTTCAAATAGAATGGCATTAGGATTCTTGAAAGTTTCTCTCTTATTCATTTTAGGAGCATAAAGATGAAATCTTCCTTGATTTCATATATATGGAGGGAAAATCCTATTTCTCTTACATTATTGGTAGAGAACAAGAGTTAGAAGTTGGATTTTTGTGCTTAAGAGCATCAAGAGGCAATGAAGAGGGTTTCATTTTCTCCTTATTTTATTTGTTTATTAATTTTTTATTGGTTCTTTGCCATATATTATTTTGATTTAATTATTAAATTCAATCTCTATGTCCATAAGAAATACATATTTAATATAATAGAATTAGAGATACAAGCATAGTATCCATTCTTTTCTTAAGCTTATCAAACTACTTCATTAGTGTATTGATGGTTTGGATGTGGTATGAGAAACATGGGAAGAATAGAGGATGTCTAAAGAGGGAATAGAATGGAATGGTAGTGGAAGGAAAAATCACACTAAAAATGAAGAGTTGTCATATGATGACAAGAGAAATGATATAAGAAATCATTATAAACATACTTAAATGAATAAAAATTATCTAAATTTAGCTTGAACATAGATGATAACAATTTAATAACATGACAAATCTTGCACATAATAAACATTGACAAAATAAAAATTTCATCAATTTCAACCTAAACATTTCATCATTTATGATAAACCTTTCTAATCTCAGATCTCCTTCAATAGCCAGCACATTGACTTTTAACTACAATTATCTATGATATAAAACATCTTTAAAATATGTACCATGGCAATTGCAGCTACAAGATGTGACAAAATTCCTCTTTTATTTATCCTATGATAGATGTTCATACCTTGTTCCAAAACTTCCAATTTAGCACAGGTTGGAGGATACTAGCAAAGCTTTATACTTGACAATCGCATTTAATTGAAAGTCTTTATAGCATTTCCCACAAACCCATTATGGTCATCTCGTGTAATCGGGTGAATTAGGTGTTCTATGGGAGCAATTTCTCTGAGGCATTATGTCAAACAGTCAGCGTGCCTTATATCATCTCACACATTTTGCATACATGACTGCCAGGGCAATTGCAACTACACCAACTGATACAATTCATCTATTGTTTATCTTGTGTTGGACGTCCACACCCTATTCCAAAGCTCCCATTTTAGCACCGGGTGCGGGATATTGATAGAGCTTTACACCTGCTAATTGTGCACCCTATTCCATGAGCTGACATTGCTCCCATTTTTGCAAAGCTCCCATTTTTGCAAACCCTATTCCATGAGCCGACATTGCTTAGAGGCATTAATCGGTCAAATAGTTCACATGCCTCATCAATGGTTCCTACCGTTGCTCCTCCAACTATGGCCCCATAGAATTATAGGGCTTTATTCACCAACAGAAAATCAAATGGATGGAATTACCTAGTTGAGGGAAAGAAATAAATAAAATGAAAGAGCATCTTCGACAGTAATAAGCCCTTTTTTTATGGTTTGATGGATGTCTACCTATCCAAAAGCTCCCATATTGCTACAAGCAAGGAGTACACTGGAAATGTATGTTTAAGCCAAACCTACCCATTCTTACGCTGCTAGGGGTAGCAACATGAGAATGGGAAAAGGTGGGAATAATGTTTCAAATGTCTTGGTCTTTTTTTTTTTTTTTTAAGTAATGCCCGTGGTTGTCGGAATTTCAACAAATGCAAGCTCTTTTGTAAAAAAAAAACAAATTTCATTGCCAATTCATTCTCTATCACAATATACATTCTCCATCGGAAACCTCCATCATAATTTTAGGCCATAAAACTGTGAGATTGAAAATTTGATGATGCTAAGAGGCCAAAAATGAGATTTTCAGCCCCATAGTGAGTGCCAAAATGTCATGTGTGTGAAGTAGGGTACCTGCAGCTGTAACACAAAAACTCAATAGATCATTACAAGCATGGTTAGAAAATTAAAATCAAACTAAAGATAAACCATGACAAAGTGACCTATCGCCTCCTAAGAGATGCGGGTTTGGATTTTCTCTTAGATCTGGATAAGCAATCCCAGTGACTTGACTACACCTAGATGGAGGATTTAAAATGACGATGATATGCAAGCTAGATGAGATTGATTATGCTAGATTGATCCAAGAGGCTAATTAAGCTACTGATATGCATGATTCAGCTATGATGATGATGCAATTAAGCTAGAATAGAGATTGATTAAGCTACATGATTCAAAAATTATGCTAGAAAATGATCAAATTAAGCTAGATCTAAGATGCAATCCCTATAATAATAATGCTTAAATGACATTCTAGAATGGATATGCCTATAGTAACAATTCCTAAATTGATATGAGATGGGATCCTTTGTGCTCCAATATGGGGGATATTTATAGGAATTCCAAGGCCAACAGTGAGGTGGTAGGAATCAATGGTCAAGATTGAGTCTGAAGATATCAAGGGTGAAATTGGAGGAGTTTGAAGAGTATTTTGGAGGGAGGGACACTTTTCATCTCTGTGGTGACAAGTATCAAGTGAGCGGGCAAGTGTCCAAGGGAGGAGACATGTGGCCAAAGTGCCATGTGTCTCAAGGGGAGAATATCTGCACCATGGGAGGTTAGGATAAGGAGGTTAAGATGTGCAAGATAGGATAGGGTCAGTTAAAACCCAGGGTTAGGTGGAATGGGTTTGGTTAGGGGATGCTTAGGTTAGGTGGTTAAAAGTAAGGAGCCATGTCAGTAATTTGAATTTAAAAATTCAAATAATACGAAAAGACTAATTAACTTTCAACAACTCATAAATTAATTTGTTTTAATTAATTAGGGGATAAGAAGGAATGAATTAAATGGGGGGAGGATTAATTAATTTGGATTAATTAATCAAAGGGGACCATTGAGATGAACCTATTAAATAAATCCTTAGATTATTCAATAAGTAGATGAATAGGAGAATTTAATCAAATTGTTGATGAATTCAACTAAATTGGAAGGGGGATTAATTAAATAATTTCTTATTCAATTAATTATATTCACACTATTTTTAGGTGTATATAGAATTGATGATTTTTCCATCTTGGCAAATTGTCAAAGAAGAGACCTAGTCAGGAGATGATGAGGTCTGTAGTTGCAATCATGAAGTTACCATTATGCAGATGATGTGTTGTGTTGCCCGAGGTATAGAGCATTGGAGGATGATGACATGGAGTCATCTAGGTGATCATTGGTATTCAAGAGAGTGAACATAATGAGAAGAAGTGAAAGACCTTCATTGATGAGGGTACACATGATAAGTTACTCATGATGGTTGCTGAGGTTCGACATGTTTGATGATCAGGCAAACATGATATACTAGTAGGATCCAGAAGACATTGGCAGGAAGGATAACCAACAAGGTGATTTGTGTCGGTAGGATCAGTGAACCAGTATGTGTGTACTAGTTATGTGTGTGGTTAGTGACTAAGTATAAACCAACATAAATGGTGTGCAAGTTTGATGACAGACCGGTTTGAGGGTTTAACTGACAGGATTAGTAAGCCGGTAGATGAACCCAATAATGGAGTTGGGCAGTGATCCAATCCATACCGACATAGTTGTTCAAGCATAGGTGGATGATGATATGGATACCACATGGAGTCAAGGTGGTGGATGGTGGATACACATGCAACATTCGATGGGGTATGCACTGATTAGGTTGTTGAAGAGTTCGTCGATATTAATGGTAGACCTTGTAAATCGTGGGGCATGTTGCAGAAGTGTTGCAAAGGTGTGAGGCTAGAAGAAGGTTGAACTGAGGTGATCAATGTAGACTGTCCAGGTGTAGGATGAGGTTGATGAAAAAATTTGCAAACCATTAAGTGATTGATCTCATGTCTCGCCAACTGATTGTCCGTGTTTGCTAAACATAGCAAACATGTTTTTGAAGGAATGTTAATAGCGGTGATGTGTAGATAGTTGCCTGGGAAATCAAATCAGATAAGATCTGATTGGATTTGGTTTTCTTCAAGGTTAGTGAGGAAAGCCTAACCACCTAAGATTTGAATTGGGTTTTGGTGGGAAAACTAGGTTATAAATAAGGAAGCCAAAATCATATAAGAGTGTTGTTGGAGGGGAGAGTGTTTCTTCTATTGTTAACTTAATGATGAACTAGTTTGACAGCAAATACTCCAAAAGACTGACAAACAGGAATATCGGTAAAATAGAGTGCAACCGGTTACATCCAGTATAGCTCAATCAGTCATGAACCGATCACTCAATAATCTTTCCTCTTAGCTCAATACTACAGTATCATTATATTCTCACACATAAGCAAGTAAACTTAACCATCAGATCTTCACAACAGTGAGTTCAATATGTTTTATAGACAGGCATAAAACATAAAACCTTCATGTGCTTAACAGATAAAACAAAGCATCACAAGACAAAAGCATTTCACATGACACACATATTTTTCACATGGAAACCCAACTGGGAAAAACCACGGTGGGGATGAATACCCACAAGCTACTTTTTGAACTTTTTGGAAGTCCACTCTGTTAGGAGCCTTGTCTGGTTAAGGGCATTACAATTGGTTCTAGTAGGAACCAATCCTGTTAGGGATCACCTGGTTAAGGGTTAAACTCGGTAGGTTCACCTTGTTAGAGGATTTCAAGAACTCAATAGCTGAAAGGATCTCCTAAGCTTCTCAAGCTTCTCAGAACTCATTAGCATCGAGTTACTCGGTTAAGGGATTCGAAACAAGCCAGTTAAGACCACCCGATTTAAGGGATTTTAAATCAAGCCAATTAAGGCTACCCTGTTAGGGGATTTTACAATTGTTGAAATGGTTAGAGATCAACAGGTATTACAATGATCTGTTAATAGCACTCAATGCTAATACAAATTCATTTTGGCTCCTCTTCACCTTCTGCACATTCACCTTGTAGATATCTCTTCTCTGCTTTGGTCTGGCAAGAATCACATATCACTTCCCTTGGATACACACTCACAACTTTTGCCAACAACCATAGAAAGAAACACAACATCGACCTTATAGGAAACATATAGGTCGGTAGAAAAAACCCTAAACCCTAAACCTGTTAAGTTAAGCAATTCAAATGGTTCAATCCTAACTATTGAATCATATTGTATTAAATGCAACAATCTTGAATCAATCTCAAGACATTCTCCATCATCCATTATCCACCAATTTCATGGCGGTGGATAACCCATCATGCGTTATCACCATTTGACAGACTTCGCACATTCCTGAGGTAGATAAGAATAGTCTTCTTCATGCAAGATCGTTCACGCACACAGAGCTTACATGGCAACATGATCTGTCCTCTATCATACTACTAACTAATCACACAAAGATCACCGATTGAGTCACACAAACTTGAGGTACCCCAACTAAAAACCCCAAAGTGGAAGCTGCCTACCAACCGATAGTCATACAATGCTTCTATGTGCTTGTTCTCATAACTACATGCCGGTTCACCTTGAACAAATATGCCACTTCACTTTGGCATATAAATCAGTTCATATATATGTCGGTTCCTCTCTCTTCACCTATCACATGTGCTGGTTCACACCATGTCTCATATTGACATCAATGACAACATACAATATCATTATGTCTTCATGTCGGTTCACATAATGCCAACAATCTCCCCCTTTGGCATTGATGGCAATATACAAAAGATATCTTCTTTGCTTCACATCTTCTCCCCATTTGCTGTAGATATCTTTTCGCTTCACTCCTTCTCCCCGTTTGACAACAATGCCAAAGTGGAGGTACAAACATTTATGTTTTATCATGTTGCTCCCCCTGAGGAGTAGCATCCTTCAACACACCAATAAACCAAAACTTTGTCTTTCCAGTACCTGACTGATGTGGAACAATCACTTTTAGTTCACCTCTAGAAGGGGAAATACCCCTAATTCACCTCTCAAATGCACAAATGTTGTTTTTGGGAGAGGCTTGGTGAATATGTCTGCTAATTGCTCCTTATTGGACACATGTTCTAGTGTAATCTCTTTATTCTGAACCTTTTCCCTCAAGAAATGATACTTAAGCTCAAAATGCTTGGTTCTAGAATGTAAAACCAAATTCTTTGATATATTGATAGCACTAGTGTTATCACAGAATATACTTATTGGTTCAGATATAGGGATCTTGAAGCCTTCCAGTCCATGCTTCATCCAAATTGTCTGAGTGCAGTTCATGAAAGCTGCAACATACTCCACTTCTCCTATAGATTGAGAGATACAACTCTACTTTTTACTCATCCATGAGACTAGTCTACCACTGAGAGAGAATGCACCACCAGTTGTGCTCATCCAGTCATCCACATTATCAGCCCAATCAGCATCTGTGAATACTTTCAGATAGAAATTATTGTTGTATGGATACCACAATCCATAGTCAACTATTCCCTTCAGATACCTAAGAATACACTTGACTGCACTCAAGTGAGATTCTCTTGGACTCTTCTGGAACCTTGCAGTGATGCCAACTGCATGTGCAATATTCGGTTTGCTATGCACTACATAATGCAACTTACCAATCATTGATTTGTATTCCTTCTCATCAACCAATGTAGAATCATCCTCCTTTGTCAATTTGCAACTGGTCCCCATTGGTGTACCAACCGGTTTGCTATCTTCCATGCCAAAAGTCTTCAACACCTCTATGACATATTTGGACTGAGTGATGAAGATTCCATCTTCCATCTGCTGGATCTACAATCCAATGAAGAACTTAATCTCCCCTATGAGTGACATCTCAAACTCTTTCTTCATCTCATTAGCAAACTCATGACTCATCTTATCATCTCCACCAAAGATGATGTCATCAACAAAAACTTCACAAATCAGGATCTGATCTCCTTTAGACTTCAAGTAGATATTGTTGTCTTCACTTGTTCTCTCAAATCCAATCTTCACAAGATGGGAATGTAGGTGCTCATACCATGCCCTAGGTGCTCACTTTAGACCATATAATGCTTTATGTAGCCTACATACCATGTCACTATCTTTAGATAGGACAAACCCACCTGGTTGCTCAATATACACCTCCTCTTCAAGTACACCATTTAGAAATGCAGATTTTACATCCATTTGATATACCTTGAATCTCTTAAAAGCTGCATATGCAAGAAGCATATGAACTCCTTCTAGTTTGGCTACATGAGTAAAGGTTTCCCCATAGTCTTCACCTTCTTCTTGAGCATATCCTTTGCATACCAATCTGGCTTTATTCCTAATCACTGTGCCATCCTCATTCAACTTATTTCTGAACACCCATTTGGTGCCAATGACATTTTTATGCTCTGGTCTGGGTACCAAGGACCATGTACCATTTTTCTCTATCTGGTCAAGTTCTTCTTCCATTGCCTTGATCCAGTCTTCATCTTTATGAGCCTCTTTGAATGACTTAGGCTCAAATTTAGAGATCATACATGAGTTTTCTCTAATCTTTCTTCTTGTAAGGATTCCTGCATCCTTATCACCTTTGATCTGCTTGGGATCATGATTCAACTTGACATATGGAGGAATGGTCTTAACTAGTTCTTCTTGCTTTTCTTCTTCATCCTCATCTTCATCAGTATTAGCATTCACCGGTTCAGGAACACTATTACTGGAACTTGGTTGACTGACAACCAGTTCCTAGAAGGTTGCAACTAGTTCATTTATAGCTTGCTCACTGCCGGTTTCCTCAGTCTTCTCAGAGGAATCATCAACTCTTACATTAATGTTTTCCATAATTCTCTGAGTCCTATTGTTGTAGCACTTGAAAGCTTTACTCTTGGTGGAATATCCTAGAAATATTCCCTCATCACATTTAGCTTCAAATTTGCCCTGATGTTCACTCCTCTTGATGTAAATTTTTCTACCAAATACCTTAAATTAGTTAACCACAGGTGTCTTACCGGTCCAATACTCATAAAGATTTTTGTCCTTACCCTTTTTGATGAGTACCTAGTTCATAGTGTAGACTGCAGTGCTCACCACTTCTCTCCAAAAGGTGTGAGCAACCTTTCCTTGGATCAACATGGTTCTAGCTGCTTCAACCATAGTCTGGTTATTCCTCTCTACTAGGCCATTCTGCTGTGGAGTTCGGGGGGTAGACAGCTATCTCTTGATGCCAAATTCTTCACAATACTTGTTGAATTCACCGGAAGTGAATTCCCCTCCTTGATCAGTTTTGAGACACTTGATCCTTTTACCGCTTTCCTTGTCCACTAATGCTCTGAAAGCTTTGAATTTCCCAAAAGCTTTAGACTTGTCTTTCAAGAATGTAACCCACATTATTCTTGAGTAGTCATCAGTGAGGATCATGAAGTACCTATCACCCTGCATACTTCTAGTTTTCATAGGACCACACAAATCAATATGCACAAGATCAAGCAAGTTGTCGGCAGTGAAAGATTTACCTTTAAAGGTTGAGGAAGACATTTTCCCCAATTGACATTCTCTACACAAGGTATTGTCTAGTTTGCTCAGCACCGGCAACCCTCTAACTGCCTTGATCTTATTATCCTTCACAATGTTATCAAAGTTCACATGGCAGAATCTCCTATGCCATATCCAGCTATCATCAAGGTTAGCCATAAGACATGTACTTATATTTGCATTTAGATGAAATAGGTTACCTTTAGTTTGCTTGCCGGTGGCTACCAATTTACCATCTTTACCTTTGATTCTGCAAACTCCATTCTTGAATTGCAGAGTGAGACCACTATCATTTAGTTGGGAAACACTTAGAAGGTTGTGTATGAGACCATCAACCCAGTACACATTGTCAGCACTACTCTTTCCATTCAAAGAGATGGACCCTCTTCCTTTGACCATGCATGGTACATCATTTCCAAAGTGAACCACACCACCATCATACTCCTCTAAGGAAATAAACTTGCTCCAGTCACCAGTCATATGGTGAGAACAGCCATTGTCAATGATCCACTCATTGGAATCATCAAACTGGGAGACAAGAGCCTTCTTGATTGCCACATCTTCCTTTATAGCAACAAACGCAATGTCTTCATTCTCTTTATCTTCTGATTCCTCATTTGTGACACCTTCATCAACTGCCACAAAACAATTTCTTCAGTTTCCTCCTTTGAATTTCTTGGACCTTTCTGGTTTATCCTTGTTGTCACTATTAGGATTGTTCATAGCAATATGTCTTATCCGATTACAGGAGAAACATTTCAAAGGTAGCTTACCTTTGTATTTACCAGTTCCTTTTGAGAATTTCTAGCAAGAAGTGCTTCAAATTCCATCAATAACTCTTCATCCTTCTTTTCTCTAATCTGATTAGGTTCCCCACTAGTGCTAGCCTCTTTTCCTTTTCTAGAAGGTATAGCAGAGGCTCTAAAAGCTGATTCTATCTTTTGAACACTACCATCAAAACTATTCAGCTCATAGGCTATCAACTTCTCTATGATGGAGTCCAAGGATGCCTTAGACTTGTCTATTGATCTCAGCTCCTGAATAGTAGCAACCCTTATTACATAGACCGGCACCAGGGATCTCAGGACTTTACTTACCATAATGGAATCTTCTATTTTTCCACCTGCACTCTTTATTTATCCAACAAGTGTTTTGATTCTGATTCCATACTACTGAATGGTCTCTCCTTCAACCATCCACATGTCTTCAAACTTTCCTCTCAGGCCCTCTTCCTTAGCTTGTTTTACATGCTCATCACCACCATAGGTATTTTCAAGAGCATCTCATACCTATTTGGGATTTGCCTTGTCCTGAACATCAATGAACTCAATGTTAGATAGACTACTAATGAGGGCTTCCATGACTTGCCCATTTTCTTGTATCTCTCTCTTTTGGTCATCGATGAGAGTACCAATAGGAACAACATATACATTTTCAACATAACTCCAGTGTTGAACACCCATGCTTTTGATGAATATCTTCATCCTATCTTTCCATATACTAAAATTTTCCCTGTTAAACTTTGGACCTTCCCTCTTCATCATTTGACAAGGATCTTTTCCTCAAGCGGTTAAGCTTACAACACAGAGGACCTGGGGTGCTCTTATACCAATTATTAACTCAATGATGAACCACTAGTACCAAACCGGTACTAAGAGGGGGGGTGAATCAATACAAACACAAATACAGTCAAAAACTAGTTTGACAGCAAATACTCCAAAAGACTGACAAACAAGAATATCGATAAAATAGAGTGCAACTGGTAACATCTAGTATAGCTCAATCAGTCATGAACCGGTCACTCAATAAGCTTTCCTCTTAGCTCAATACTATAGTATCATTATATTCTCATGCATAAGCAAGTAAACTTAACCATCAAATCTTCACAACAGTGAGTTCAATATGTTTTATAGATAGGCATAAAACATAGAACCTTCATGTGCTTAACAGATAAAACAAAGCATCACAAGACAAAATCATTTCACATGACACACATATTTTTCACGTGGAAACCCAACTGGGAAAAACCACAGTGGGGATGAATACCCACAAGCTACTTTTTGAAATTTTTGGAAGTCCACTCTGTTAGGGGCCTTGTCCGATTAAGGATATTACAATTCGTTCTAGTAGGAACCGATCTTGTTAGGGATCACCCGGTTAAGGGTTAAACCTGGTTAGAACTCAATAGCTGAAAGGATCTCCTAAGCTTCTCAAGCATCTCATAACTCATTAGCCTCGAGTTACCCAGTTAAGGGATTTGAAACAAGCCGGTTAAGACCACCTGACTTAAGGGATTTTGAATCAATCCAATTAAGGCTACCCTGTTAGGGGATTCTACAACTGTTGAAATAGTTAGAGATCAACAGGTATTACAATGATCCGTTAACAACACTCAATGCTAATGCAGATCTGTTTTGGCTCCTCTTCACCTTCTGCACATTCATCTTGCAGATATCTCTTCTCTCCTTTGGTCTGGCAAGAATCACATATCACTTCCCTTGGATAAACACTCACAACTTTTTCCAACAACCATAGAAAGAAACACAACATTGACCTTATAGGAAACATACAGGTGGGTAGCAAAAACCCTAAACATGTTAGGTTAAGAAGTTCAAATGGTTTGATCTTGACTATTGAATCATACTGCATTAAATGCAACAATCTTGAATCAATATCAAGACATTCTCCATCGTCCATTATCCACCCATTTCATGGCGGCAGATAACCCATCATGTGTTATCACTGTTTGATAGACTTCGCACATTCTAGAGGTAGATAGGAATACTCTTCTTCATGCAAGATCCTTCATGTGCATAGAGCTTACGTGGCAACATGATCTATCCTCCATCATACTACTAACTCATCACACAAAGATCACTGATTGAGTCACACAAACTTGAGGTACTCCAACCAAAAACCCCAAAGTGGAAGTTGCCTACCAGCCAATAGTCATACAATGCTTCCATGTGTCAGTTCTCATAACTACATGTGGATTCACCTTGAACAAATATGCCGCTTCACTTTGGCATATAAATCGGTTTATATATATGTCGGTTCCTCTCTCTTCACCTATCACATGTGCCGGTTCACACCATGTCTCATATTGACATCAATGACAACATACAATATCATTATGTCTTCATGCTAGTTCACATAATGCCAACATCTACATGTGAGAGAGAATAAGTCAAATACTCAACAGGTTTTAGAAAAGAGACTAAGTGTGTGTGAGAGAGGCTAGGGTTGAAGTGTTCAACCACCAATAGTGAGATAACCGGTGGTGACCAAACTGATAGAGAAGAGCAACAAAAGAGTGCAGAGTAGGCAAGAAGGAACCAATAGAAGATAGTATCAATGGAGTTCTACAAAGTAGTTGAAAGAAGAGAGAACCGATAGAGGAGGAGAAGAGACTAAACCAAGATAGAAGATTGAATAGAGAGATTTGCAGAAGAGTTACAAAATCTATTTGCAACAAGGTTGTTAATTTGTAAATGATTATTTTTTGTATTCACTAAGTTGGAGCTCAGTGCAAGGGTTGTATCTCCTTGGGTTGGTGCCCTAAATAGTGTAATCAAAGTTTCATTGTCAGGCTAGATTGGTGCAGTAGTCTCCAACAATGTTTCTCACCATGTTTTTCCCATCTTGCATTTTCCTTTTATATGCTAGTGTTATGTGATGTCTCTCTTGTGTGAATCCATTTATGATTAGTCTCCTTACTAACCACTAAGTCTTCATTGAGTTAGATCCAATAATTGATATACACACATAGGATAGTTAAAGGAACAAGATGGAGAACCACTGATTCACCCCCCTCTTAGTGGTGCATTGTGTCTAACACATGGTGTTGTCATTTATGGAAACACACATCATTTTAGGTTGGATACTTATCTAGTATTCAAGGGTTGACATCTGACATTTAAGGAATCTGGCAGGCAAGGATAACCGGCAAACTAGGAATCAGTATTTGGAGGATGGCATAGAAGATTGTTCTGGAAAAGGTTAAAGTGGCAACAGTCATGAAGATTAATGTTTATATTTTGTCTAGGCCCACATGTATTTATCTTTTGTAATATAATTGTAAGATGGCATAAGGTATTCATGTTTATGTATGTAAGGGTATATAAGTCAATCCGATTAGGTCATTTTGGGATTTAGATGAAATAGGATTTAAACAAGTATGTGAGCGAGATATTGATCAACATAATGTGAATGTAATGATCTGTACTTAGTCCTAGTTGTTTGTTAAGAGGATTGGAATGCAAATTAGGTTATCAGTAAGGAAGGTTTCAGTGCTAACCGGTATAGTCAGTTCTTAAACTAAAACTCATCCAGCATATCAGATGCACACTTAGGGTTCATATTTTTTTTATTGTAAGTCAATATTTTGTATATGTAGTCAGTGAGGCTCCTTTGTGATGAGCAATGTGCTCTAGGTAGTGTGCCTTCCTACATGTGTAGGCCCCTGATATGTAATATTTATTCATCTGGCTAGTGGATAGATATTATGGGTCACAAATCCCACCGTGGTTTTTCCTCTTTGAGGTTTTCCACTTATAAATATGTGGCGTTATGGTTTTGATCTTTGTGGTTGCTTTGTTCTTCTTTATATTTTGTTTATATGCTTACCGGTTGTTAATTGGAAAAGTATTTAAAGGAATTAAATTCTTATTCACTGGAAGAAAACTGATTCCTCCCCCCCCCCTGGTCTCAGTGTTCCTAGATTGTAATAGAAATAGGAATAAGCATGTATCAAAAATATTTGTTATTGCCTCACTAATACATTTGGACTATATTTTTGACTGAGGTTTCCAATGGAGAAGGTATATTGTGGCCAAATTTGATTTTTTTTGAAAAATGCCCGCATTCGTCATAATTACGATGGAAATATCCCATTTGGTTTTGACAAAGAAGGCATTAGCAATGAGAATTTTCTTTTTTTTTTTAAAGTGCTTGAGTTTGTCGTGATTTTGATGACAACGACCATTACAAAATAAAAAAAGAGGTAGGGAATTCATTTGTGAATTACAATCCGACGTAGGCATCTGTGGTGAATTCAACCCCCAAGAACATCAAACTAGCGTCGAAGGCAATCCCGCACAGGAGGTAGATTCAAATTGTGCTAGTTTTTAGTTTTATGTTGCAAAAAATATACATGTGGTAGTTAATTGTCCTTGTTTAATCTCATAAAACCATAGAACTATGATTGAGGAGTGAGCATTCAATTTTTTAGTAGCAATCCCTTCCTCCCATATACGCATGTGTTGATTGTTCACATGAAATCACATCTCTTTGCGGCATCATATCAAACAATTCACGAGCCTTGTCCATGTTTCCACATTTTACATTAAGGTCAAGCAGAGCATTTACAAGTACAACACCTAACAAAATTCCTCTATCCATTATGCTTTGATGGATGTCCATACCTTGTTCCAAAGCTCCCATTTTTTGATAGGTAGGGAGGATGCTGGCAAACGTTGTGGAATTTGGCTTTATGCCTTCCAATTTCATTTGCTTGAAAGTGTCTAAAGCCTTTTCAACAGATCCATTTTGTGCATATCCAACAATCATTGCAGTACACGAGACAACATTTCTTTCAGGCATTCTATCAAACAGTTCACATGCCTTGTCTATGCTTCCACATTTTGCATACATGTCTACCAGGGCAGTTACAACTACAACATCTGACAAAATTTCTCTATCCTTTAAGCTTTGATGAATGTCTATACCCTGTTCCAAATCTCCCATTATGGCACAGGCAAGGAGGATAGTAGCAATGGTCGTGGAATTTGGCTTTACACCTGCCGATTGCATTTTCTTGAAAGTTTCTAAAGCCTTCTCAACAAATCCATTTTGTGCAGTTGCAACTACATCTAACAAAATTCCTATATCTTTTATGCTTTGATGGATGTCCATACCCTATTCCAAAGCTCCCATTTTGGCACAGGCTGGGAGTATGTTGGCAAACGTAACTAAAGAAATGCAATGATTAGCTCCAAAGAGATCAAACCACTACTAACAAAACCAAGAGTCTAAAATATGATAGGGAATAGTGTGAGCTGTCCTGAAATAAAATATTTTATTTTCAATTTCAACTAAAACATAATTACTTGGCCATTTAATGTTATTAATAAGTGTTTAATTTATGAAAGAGATAAATGGTTGGCCACAAGTACATGAGT
Source organism: Cryptomeria japonica (assembly GCF_030272615.1). Lineage (NCBI taxonomy): Eukaryota > Viridiplantae > Streptophyta > Pinopsida > Cupressales > Cupressaceae > Cryptomeria > Cryptomeria japonica. Next base: position 690,701,742 of record NC_081413.1, read on the forward strand.
TATTAAATGCATACAAATAAGTGAATTTGATATTCAAAACTATCTACAATGAATTCAATTCTTGTCCATTTGTCATTTATGTTTGCAATAAGCATCTTTCTTTGTTTTTCTTAATCTTTATTCATAGTTATGTGCATATTTCACATTCTATAATTAGGATATCAATTGCTAAGGCTGAACACTAGCATGATGTTTGTGTTGTGGTATAGATGCATGGAAACATAATTATGGGATTGTTATATTATAGAGATCATAAATCTAGATATCGCATATTAGTTCTAGCTCTTCTTGGATTGAGTCTAAAGTTGACATATAGTCATAAAGCCATTATTAGCAGATCTATCCATTTCTAGTAAAGACAATTGAGAAAGTCATTTCTATGTTGAGAGTTTCTTATCTATTTACCTATTGATCATTATTAAGCCATAATATTTAAGTCTATTTATGTCTCTTGCAAAACCTCTGTAAGTGTCCTAGATTGTCCCTACTACTCACTCTTCAATGAAATAGTGGAGTTCTAAAGATTTGTTGCACAAGATGGTGTTGAACGTATCAACAAGGCTAGCATGGAAGGCATGTTCAAGCTTCCACTTGTACAACTTACAACAAATGATTTTTTGATAGAATAAATTCTTGAAATAGGAATACAATCGAAAGACAAGTAAGTACATACAAACCTCCTCAGTTGAAAGTAAAATCTATTATAAAAAGAGTACATTGAATCCCAATCCATAAAAACAATAGAGATATCGATGGAGACTTAATTGGATGTAGCATGTTGCACCAAAGTTGTTAGAGTATGCTAAGCTAGTACATAATGTTTCCTAAAGCCACATTAGTATTTTACCCTGATCATTATCTACCAAAACTAACTATAGTAATCCTTTTGAGGATTCATTTCATGGTGCTAGATCTTCATTTAGTTCCACTTCTTGTTGGAGAAAAGAACAGTTATTTCTTGAGGTACATGAATATCACATCAACAAAGGAAAAGACCCTTTCTAGAATATAACAATTTCTACTCCAATAAAAGATCATGGGGGTTTCACTAGAGATATTGAATAGGAGATAGACTTCTACTACTGCATTAAAAGCATTGGCATGTTCTTCATTTATTGATGTAAACTCTCTATGATGCGACCACAACCAACAAAGGTGTAAAAAGTTGTTTGCAATGCATGGATTTTTAGGATTGTCCTTTGAGAAAAAAAAAATTAAAGTATGGAAGTAGGATCTGCTAGCTCCTGAGGGAATCTTGATAAAAAATAACTGTAAAATATTTGGCCGAGCTTATATGCAAAATAAGAAAACTCGAAATCTAAATTCAATAAGATGCTCTATTCAATGATGATAATTTCTATTTTCTTGCCAGTGAAGAAAGACCATGTTAGACAATAACAACGAACAACAAAATAAAGAGACAATTGCCAGATTGTGGTCTAATTTGAAAAGAAAAGGTGAAGGAAAATGTTATTGTCCGTGCAAAATTTTTAAGGGGTTAAAGAGTAGAAGACTTCTAATCAAAACAATGAAGAAACATTATAGGCTGCATGGTCACATTGAAGGTGGACATGATTATCATCCATTGGTAGTTTTTTCATTATATCGTGGCGATAATTTATATACATAATAAATCACGTGATGATGAGATCATGATCACGGTTTATTTGTTCCTATCAATTTAATATAGGTCGAGCACCCCAGAGTACATGGTATGGATCAACACAACTCTGAGAATATGGTTTTAGAAGTAGACGAACATGGAGGTGTGAATATCGAAGCTGAAGATAATGATCCCATGGAAGATGATGATCATGAGCCAAAAAAAACAATTGAACATGATGGTACAAATACATTGATCTATGACTCATTTAGTACTCGTATAGCTGATCATGATGATAAAGATGACCTTGATGTTTTTCATGATGTCCCTCTACTTGAGAAGGAATTTGAGGCCCTTTACGAAGGCTCGTAGGAAACTCTTCTCTCTGCTGTATTGTTGTTGGCGAACTTGAAGGTTATGAATGGTTTATCCAACATAACACTGTCACGTATGTTAAGGTAAGTCATATATGTCATAATAAACTATGAATCATGTTGTACCATTAATATTCTTTATTATAACAAAATATATTTATTCACTGTAGATTGATAGGTGATTTTTTGTTACCGCCATCAAATATTCTACCTCGCTCATACCAAGAATTGTCTGCCATTATGAAAGATATTGGAATGGAGTATCAAGCAATAGATTCTTGTCCCAATGATCATATTATATATCACAAACAACATGAATTTCGAACTGAATGCCTTGAATGTCATATCAATAGATATCAAATAGATCAAATAACAAAAAGGGTTCCTCACAAGGTTCTTTGTTATATTCCCATTATTCCACGTATGCAACGATTATTCAAGTGCACTAGCTTGGCACAATTTATGGATTACCATGCACACAATAGAAATCGAGATGACATTATTTGAATGCCTATGGATGGTTCAACATTTATGGACATAGAGGAAAAGTTGCCACACTTTAAAGAAGAACCTCATAAGCTCAGGATTTCATTGGCAGCAGATGGTGTCAATCCATTTGGAGAGATGAGATTTGTTTACTCAGTGTGGCCTGTTTTTGTTATCAACAATAACATTCCTCCATGGATGTCAATAAAGAGGGAGCACATAATGTTGGCAATGATTGTTCCAGGTATTTTATCATTTAAATATAGTCATCTAAATTTAATTATAAATATTGCAGTAAAATGGTCGTATTAATTATGTAATATTTTTGTTCATTCAATTAGGTAAGTACCAAGTTAAAGATATGAATGTATATATCAAGCCTCTTATTGACGAGTTGCTGGAGTTATGGAATGGTGTCACTATGTATGATGTCTCTAGACCAATAAGACAAAGACAATTTCAATTCCATGTGATGCATCTGTGGACAATACATGATGCCCTAGGGCTAACACATTTTTGTGGTATGTTATAGTGTTTAAGTTGTGCATGAATATTATAATTCAAAAAATTATCATATTTAATCCAATTATATATTATCTTGTAGGTGTTCAAACAAAGGGAAAATTTGCATGTCCAGTTTGTGGTCCAAAGATGAAATCTCATCATTCAAAAAGTTTAGGAAAATAGGTGTTTGATGAGTAGAGGCACTTTCTCCACAAAAATCATAAGTATCAAAATACTGAAAAACATCTTTTCAATGGGAAAGAAGAGAATACATCAAAGCCACAAAGAATAATACCTCACTTGTGGAAGTTGGAATATATTAGAATTAATCATCAAGGTAATGCCATTCCATCTATTGGTTTGTCATAAAACATCTTTTCTTTTTTTTTTGTTTACTGATGATATGATTGATTATCATGTAGGTCATGAAGGCATAAATGACCACCTTCCTAAGGGAATAAAAATTTATCCCCAACAATTTAGTAGGTTGCCCTACTACAAGTAGTTACAAATTGTTCATTTGTTTGATAGTATGCATATTGGAAAGAATATAATAGAGACATTATGGAAAATATTGGATGGAAGGTGTGACAAAGAAAAAATTGTTAAAATATGTAGTGACATTTAGGATTCCAATCATGCAATGATAAATGTCATTCAATCAAATAGCCATGGAGACCAGATTAATATAAGTGAGTTTCCTTGGTTATTAACGGACAAGCAAAGCAATGCTATAAAAGAAGTCATATGAAAAATTTGATTGCCCACAAGATTTGCTGCGAACATAAACAATCTCATATCAAAGAAAAGTGAATTTGGGCCAGGGATGAAAATGCATGATTGGCATACCTTCATTAAGGTAATTCATGTTCTTGTGTTTTTAGTATGTATTTAAGTATTGCGCGTATGTGTACTTTTCATTATGTTACAAAAAAATAAAAAGATAATTTTATAATTGTTGCAGTGTGTTTTACCTCTATCTTTCCCAGACAACTTCGATAATAATGTCAAGCAAGTCATATATGATCTTGGAAAATACATGAGGTAAGTAGTGATATTTGTTTAGTTTGTTGTATAGATATTATATTTGTAATTTTTTTTACTTGTTATGTAATATATTTTTTTGCATCTTGAATACCTTGTAGGTGGTTGTCATGTAAAGAAATCCATAAAGACGATATAAAATATTGGAAGAGAAAAATTCCTCATTTAATGTCTGAAATGCAAAAGTGTCTACCTTCAGCTTTTTTCAATGCACAAGAACACTACCTCATACACCAAGTTGAGGAGATTGAATTGTGTGGACCTGTACACACTAGGTCAATGTGGATGGTTGAGAGGCACTTGAAATTTTTGAAGGCTTTGGTTTGACAAAGAGCACATCCTGAGGGTTCTATGGTGGAGGGATATATGGTATACCAAACTATGGTGTACATTTCTGAATATCTTCCTAAGTTTGTAGCAAAGATCCATGTGGATCACATTTGGGATCCCAACACCATTAACAAATTCAAAGGGGAGTACTTGATGGGGAAAGGTAGATTGAGGAAAGTGAGAGGTAATTATAGGATGTTATTGTATTTAATTAATTATTAATCCTCAAAATAACTCGATTGTAAGACATCTATTTATTTTTTGTATAGTTGGTCGAGACTGGGATGCCCTACATTTGTATATTGCAAACAAACTTGATTGGATGACGGTATGGATTGAACGTTGTCAATATTTTGGATGCACATTAACATGGGAAGGTGTGGCTTCATTGGTTAAAGAAGCACATCGTAATGGAGATTCCAATGTTACGCAAAGGGAAATTGATTTAGCATATGGTTTAAGAGATAAATAGGTATGTATAAATTTATTAATCACCCATATGTTTATCAACTCAGAATGTAATAAATTTTACATGTTTGACATATTGTGGGTCAAACACCACAACGCTATATGCTGCAATGGTCATAAATTTTGCATAAAAAAGTTGGATGACACGAAGAAAACTTGTGATTCTGTCATCAGTGCAATCTTTGAGGTGACAAATATTTCATCAAGAAATGACATTCATCCTCAACATTCTCAAAATTGATACTATGGCATTTTGGATGATATACTTGAGTGTAACTTTAATGCCTTCAAATTAGTTTTGTTCGTCCTCAAATGGTACAGACTATGATTGAATAAAAATAATCCTGATAGAACTATTATTGAACATGATAATGGTTTTATAATGCTAAATACAAGGTGTAAAGCGGAAAATCGCGATCAAACCCTAGTTGCTCTCCCCTCTTCCAACTCCAAGGAGAGAGAAGGGAGATTCACTAGGGTTGATGGTTTTCACTTAGGGGAGAGACTTTACATTCAAAAGAGGGGTTGAAACCCACAAGATCCAATCCCACACAATGCAAGATTGGATGCTAAATGAGTTTCAAGGGTTATGACAGCAAGGCTACCCTCTTTTGTAAAGAATGTGCATAGAAGAATTAAGCTAGGAATGCATAGAAAGTGAGAAAGATTCGCTTATAAACTGAGATAGGAATACAATATGAAGCTGCGGACCTGGAATTAGCAGTAAAATGTCGATACGGCGCTGTCCTGCAAATTTGAGCGAAAGTTGTCAGGACGATGGCGCCCGAGCGCCACGGTCCTCCGAAAAATCCGCGAAACGAAGGGGGATCTGTTCGTCTCTGCACAAGGATTCCAGATCTTCAATTTCAGCCGCGTACCTGCAACCTACACACAGAAAAGTGAAGACGATTGGGGGGTTAGGGATTAGAGATTTGCCTTTAGGTCAAACCCCAGTTTTGGAATTAACCAAGAAATGAGCAATGCTGTAGATGTAAATGTCTGTAATGTAAAACAAGTACTAATACCTTGTTGTAAGGATGTTTGTATCCTTATGTGCGAAGGTATAGATGTTGTATGTTGTATGTTGTAGTAGTATGTAGTAAGTGATCTCCTCTTCAATGGTTGAATCCTTGTCTTGAATGCAACACTTAGCCTTGAATGGAGACTTGAGATGATCAATTGCCTAAAGGAATGCTTGAATGCTTGAATGCTTGAGTATAGTTTCCACGCTTTTTCCGTCATGTATCTATCTCTCCAAATGAGAGAGGAAAATGTAGTTTATATACTTGTCATTTAGGGCTGATAGACTGATTTTCCCGACCTTAGGCCGTCCAGGATAGATAATTTTCCAATTTGCAAACATAAAGACCCAAAGTCCAAAAGAGACCGGGCCCAAAATAGGACCCAGGGACCAGGGCGCTGGGCGCCATGGTCCTGGGGGACTAGGGCGCTGGGCACCCTGGTCCTGAAGGACCATGGCGTTGGGCGCTCTGGTCCCACCTCCCAGGACAGCAGGGTGCAAAGGAGGTTCAGGCCAGGGTGCAAGAAAATGCAGTTTTCAGTGTCATAATCAAGTTTCGGGGTCTCCATTCAGGTTGCGTGTTGCGTCGCCATCGTGAAGACCCAAATGCGGTTGAAATTGCAAGTGTCGCAATTTTAGGATGCTACACAAGGTCATTTGAACCAGTTGGGGATGAGCCCTATGTTCTTCCAAGCCAATGTGAGCAAGTAGTTTACTCAGATGTTCCACATAAATTGGGTTGGTCATTTGTTGTTAGACATGATCCAAGAGGAAGGCCGATAAAGTATAATGTGATGGAAGAAGAAGATACCAAAGAAGTAGAAGATGAAGTGGATGATGATCACGATTGACATTTTCTCAATGACGATGAAGAAGAACAAGAAGAAGAAGAAGATGATGATGGTGATGGTGATGGTGATGGTGATGGTGATGGTGATGGTGATGGTGATGGTGATGGTGATGGTGATGATGGTGATGATAATGGTGAAGACATTGATGATGATGATGATGATGATGATGATGATGATGATGATGATGATGATAATGATGATGATGATGATGATGATGATGATGATGATGATGATGATGATGGCGATTGTTTATTACCTATGTCATGGATGGTGATTTATGATACATATGTGATGGATTACATGTTTATGATGACACATGATATGTGATGCTAACTGTGATGCTCAATTACATATATGATGACACATCATGTGATGCTTCTGATGCTTATGATACGTATGTATTTATTGTTTATCAACTTACAAATGTAGTAATGCTTATGATGCTCAATTGATGGTGTTGATTTCAGGTATAGTCCCGATGTGATGCTGTCACCCTTGGTGGGAATAGGTCATTGACTACAAACATCGTCAACCATTTAGTTGAGGATCCTGCATAGTCTACATAAAGTAAAGGTAAGGAATTAAAAAATTTACAATGATTTTGATGATAACATCCTTTTATTATTTAATACTCTTTTTGTCTACAAAGTTCATGTTGTTCATGTTGTGTACTATGTAATTTCACTAATGTTTTTTATACTTTTTCTTTGTCACAGGTCGACATGGATCCATCACATATCGCAGATAGAGATGTAGCTTGTGACACTTCTACCGAGTAGGTAAACCTCATTGTAATTGTATAAATTAGATAGAAGCAAACTGTTACATTATTATGTTCTTTTTTTTAGTGATTTATACTAATTTTGTAATTGTTAATGATATTCTTGACATAGACGGATGTTCAGGGAAAGGGAAAGGGAGTTGCAGTAATTGAGCACCTTTCTATGGATGTGAAATCATTACGGTTAAGCAATGATGACCCTGAAGATCCCATAGACCTTGTGAAATTCTTTAAAATACCTCTTATAAAAATTAGAAAATAGATTGTTGCTTTGGTAGCCTGCATCCTACCACTGATGAGATACGACAGAGGGTGGAATTATTGTTTAAGACAATAGAAAACTTGCAAGTAAGTAGTAATGAAAGCTTTAATTATAACAAAAGTGTAGCATCCTAAAATTGCGACACTTGCAATTTCGACCACATTTGGGTCTTCACGATGGCGACACAACACGCAACCTAAATGGAGACCCCCAAACCTGATTATGACACTGAAAACTGCATTTTCTTGCACCTTGGCCTGAACCTCCTTTGCACCCTGCTGTCCTGGGAGGTGGGACCAGACTGCCCAGCACCCTGGTCCTTCAGGACCAGGGCGCCCAGCGCCCTGGTCCCTGGGTCCTATTTTGGGCCCGGTCTCTTTTGAACTTCGGGTCTTTATGTTTGCAAATTGGAAAATTATCTTTCCTGGTTGGCCTAAGGTCAGGAAAATCAGTCTATCAGCCCTAAATGACAAGTATATAAACTAGATTTTCCTCTCTCATTTGGAGGGAGAGATACATGACGGAAAAAGTGTGGAAACTATACTCAAGCATTCAAGCATTCAAGCATTCAAGCATTCCTTCAGGCAATTGATCATCTCAAGTCTCCATTCAAGGCTAAGTGTTGCATTCAAGACAAGGATTCAACCATTGAAGAGGAGATCACTTACTACATACTACTACAACATAAAACATACAACATCTATACCTTCGCACATAAGGATACAAACATCCTTACAACAAGGTATTAGTACTTGTTTTACATTACAGACATTTACATTTACAGCATTGCTCATTTCTTGGTTAATTCCAAAACCGGGGTTTGACCTAAAGGCAAACCCCTAATCCCTAACCCCCCAATCATCTTTGCTTTTCTATGTGTAGGTTGCAGGTACACGGCTGAAATTGAAGATCTGGAATCCTTGTGCAGAGACGAACAGATCCCCCTTCGTTTCACGGATTTTTCGGAGGACTGTGGCGCTCGGGCGCCATCGTCCTGACAACTTTCGCTCAAATTTGTAGGACAGCGTCGTATCGACATTTTACTACTAATTCCAGGTCCGCAGCTTCATACAGTATTCCTATCTCAGTTTATAAGCAAATCTTTCTCACTTTCTATGCATTCCTAGCTTAATTCTTCTATGCACATTCTTTACAAAAGAGGGTAGCCTTGCTGTCATAACCCTTGAAACTCATTTAGCATCCAATCTTGCATTGCGTGGGATTGGATCTTGTGGGTTTCAACCCCTCTTTTGAATGTAAAGTCTCTCCCCTAAGTGAAAACCATCAACCCTAGTGAATCTCCCTTCTCTCTCCTTGGAGTTGGAAGAGGGGAGAGCAACTAGGGTTCGATCGCGATTTTCTGCTTTACATTTTGGTGAACCCGACGTGAACATCCTTTTTGATTATTCATGGTTAGATCTGAAAATTGGATTCCTTGATTACATTTCCATGTTTGATCTTTTGCAAATTTTAGAGGTTGATTGCATAAAAACCCTAAATTTTCTTTTTAGTAATTGAACTTGTGAAATGTCTAAATGTTAATGCTTGTTTCAGATCTGCCCTTCTATTACAAATTATCAATTCATATCTATGCTTTAATTTTGAAAATTAAGTGGTTAAGTGTCAAAACCCTAATTTTTAAAACCCTCTTGATTCAACCTTTGTCCGACAATTTCACTGATCAAAACATCTCCAAATCAGCTGTAACTTTGGATTCCGCAATAAAATCACAATATCTTTCATCCCTGAAAATTTGGAAAAAAGTTGTGAGGACCGTGTGCACTCCGAGCACCATCATCCCCGACATTTTTTCTGAAATTTCGGGAGCTAGATCTTACTGTATTTTCCTGCTAAAATCCAGAATTTTGGCTGATTTTATCAATTATAACACTTTCAAAATTACAGTCAAAGTTGGTCTTGTGATTGCTTGGATTAAGGCTTCTAAACATTCAAAAATCATCGAAATTGAAATTTTGTGTCAAAATTGTGTTCTTACTGTCCTAAATCTTAAAAGTGTGTTTGCATTCATTAAAAATTTCAGTGCTTTATTTAAATTCTTGCAATTTGTGACTTTTGAAATTAAGTGCTTAATTACAACAACTTTAATTTCCGCTTTCAAAATTGAATTTTGTGTGAAATTGAGTCAATTTTTAAATTTCAAAATTTGCATTGCTCTTGACATTCCCTCTAAAATCATAAAATTCAAAATTTCAGTTTCCCTCTCTTTTTCAAAATTCAAATTTTGCATTTTTCGACAATCTGGGTAGGGTTCAATTTTGAGATTGCAACTTTAATTTGGCCTATCTACAGATCGTAAAATCACTCAATTTTTTCAGATTAGCTCTAAAATCATCATAACTTTCATCCCTGCAAATTTCAAAAAAAGTTGTCGGGACCGTGTGCACTCCGAAGCGCCACGGTCCCTGACATTTTTTCTGAAATTTCGGGAGATTGTCCTGATTGTATTTAACAGCTTAAATCCAGAAGATTGGCTGATTTTACTGAAAATTGCTACCTCTAAATTCAAAATTTTCTCTCCCTGTCTAGTGCATGAGTTTTACAACAATAAGCCCTACTTACACTATTCCCGTTAGACGAAGCCGTAGAATTAAGTCTTTCCGAGGTTTAACTACTGAGGAGATGGAACCTAATTTGAATAACCTTTTTAACGAGGACATGGGTAATTCCTCTAATCCTCCTAATGATGAAGAAGCTCTCCATGAGGTTTCTGTAGAACAACTTTCAAAATTGGATAACCAATTTGACGATTTTCGACAATGGATGTGTCAAGAATACCCCGATAGTCAAGCTCTTCCTTTAATTGAGGGTCTAAAACGTATGCTTCAAAGTGATAAGAATGGAATTGATATTTTGCGTGGTATTGCACACATTGTGGATTCGAATGTGATGCCTATGAAGAGTTGTGCTGAAAATTTGGGTTATGCACAACCTCCTACTCAAGTCAATCATTTTATTCCTTTGATGACTTCTATTGCTAGCATACCTACCTTTACATCAAACATAATGGCTACTTCTACACAAGACATTACTCCTATGATCACCAATCAGGGGGGCAATCCTTCCTCTTCAATTAACCCTCTTCCTTCATTCAATCCGATTTCTTCATTCGTCCCTTCAATGAGTGTTCCTATTACATCTCCACAAATGAACATGATGCAAGGGGGAAATTCATTCAATCATTCCATTCCTCCTTGTAGTGTTCCTCCTGTCCAATCATCTCCTATGACTAATTATCATAGAGTCCCACCACCTTACTCTTTACCTTCTTTCAATAACATAACACCTCCATCTCAATCTAACACGTCTAATATGAACTCTTCGACTGAAGCGACCATTAACAATCTTGCACAAACTATCTCTTCTTTACAGCAACAAATTGCCTCTATGAATCAATCTAAGTTTAGTGTGCCCACATTTGATGTTGCGAGCCCACTTTCTCTTGACGTTGTTCGAGCTATTCCTCCTAAACATGTTGAAATCCCGCATTTGGAGCTTTATAATGGTAAAGGTGATCCTCTAACACATGTTAAGACTTTTCAAACAATATGTACTGATTTTGCTTATGACCAAAGGTTGCTTGCAAAATTGTTTACTAGAACATTAAGAGACAAAGCCCTACAATGGTATTGCTCGTTGCCTTCTTATTCTATTACTTCTTTCGAACAACTTGCAAATGCTTTCATTCAACAATTTAAAAACAATATAAGTCCTAAAGTTACTTTGATTGATTTAATGCATTGTAAACAAGGTGTTAAAGAAAAAGTGACTGATTTCATTGGTAGATATAAGCATTTGTATGCTCAAATTTCTTTTCCAGTGCCTGACAATGATATTCAAAGAATCTTTATTTCTAATTTACAAAAAGATATTCGAGACAAACTTCTATTTTTTGAGTTTACTTCTTTCCAACAGTTGTGTGCAACTCTTCACAATTATCAACTGACTGTGAGTCAAATGGAACAATCACATCCTATGGCTCCGAGTGATAAGGGTGATAGCAATCAACAACCATTTGGGAAGTTTAAACCGAACAGAGATTCCATCAAATTCAATGAAAACATCATCAACAACAATGTGAATGCAGCATCAGGTGTGCCTCCTATTTCTAAATTTTTCAAGAAAAAAAGAAAGTATACTACTTTGAATGAATCATTGCATAGTATTATGAATAATTTATTGGAACAAAATGTGCTTACTCTTCCTCCTATAAGACAAATTGATCCTACAAAGATTACTTCACCTTATTTTGATAACAAAGCTTTTTGTCAATTTCATCGTCAGCCTGGGCATGATACTGAAAAATGTTTTTCTTTAAAGGGTAAAATTCAAGATTTGATTGATAATAATACTATTTCTGTTTCTGGAGTGAATGATAAAGGCAACACATTTGTAGCTCCTCCTAAACAAAATCTTCAGATTTTCACTGATCCATTACCTTCTCATACCTCTAATGCGATTGAGACTAATGATTCCTCTCTTTCATCTGATGGTCTTGTGTCTATGACTCCGAATGTGATTAACTTTGTAGAGCAGCAAGAAAACCCTAAAGAACCTTCCATCACATTTGATTCCAGTGAAACCATTAGGGCACCTGATGGTCCTTTATACATAGTTGCAAAAGTCAAGAATACACCTTGCCGTGGAGTGCTTATTGATCCTTCGTGCATGGTTAATGTTATTACTGAAGAATTTCTTTTTACTTTGCAATTGAATCAAGTGATATATGACAAAACAGATGTGATTGTGAAACTATTTGATGCATTTTCTTCTCCTGCAATTGGTTCTATTACATTGCCTATTGAGGTCCATAACAAATCCCTTGATGTGAACTTTGCTATTATTCCATCTTCTGAACAATTTCGTGTGAAGCTTGGCTATCCTTGGCTATCTTCCATGAAAGCTATTGCTTCTCCTATTCACAAGTGTTTGAAATTTCCCCATAATGGTGAAGTTGTTACTGTCAATCATAGTCTCTTTAAACCAGCTGAAAGAACTTCTAGCGTTCCTATTGATTACTTTTGGCCTAAACAATTCCAATCTCTTCCTCCGCGAAGTGATCATCTTTTCAAATCTTATCAAAAGTGGAAAACAAATATGATCCTATCTCTAAGTGAACCTAGAACACCCAAACTTGACATTCCTATCATTCTTGAGAAGGAAGTTCTTCCTTTGAAAGATAAAACTAATGTCTTTCCTCAAGAAGATTCCCAACCCGTTCCCATGGATGTGATTATGTCTATGCCTAATAAACCTTCTAAGAGTAGACCTATACCTCCTCGTCATGATGGACTTGGTCTCCTTCCAAAACCAAATATTCCTCCTTTATATGGAGCAGTTCCTCCTCCTTCCTCTTATGGAGAGAAGAGACCTTCCTCTTCTCCTATTGTTCAGCCTAAGAGACCACAACCTAAACACCCAAGTAATAAGGATGAAAACATTCCTCCTCCTCAATCTTCTTCACTTCCTACTAAGACTAGACGAAATAGTTCTGCATGTGAACGCCGACGAAAGCGTCGTCTTAGAGCTCAGGCAGCTGCTTCTCAAACTTTGCAATCTCCAAAAACACCTTCAACAAGCATTATTCCATTTTCTCCTCAGTCGACGATTGAGCCGAAATCTCATAAACATAAGATGCATGATGGTCTTGATCTTGTGCGAGTTAAAGATCCTATTTTTATAAATCTTGATGATGATATAGATGAAAATGTTATTCATGATGAAAATGCTACTTCTCTTGCTTCTGATAGTGAATATGAACTTGTTGATATTGATAACCATTTATCTAATGAATTTTCTAAAGCACTTATCCTAGCTCCTAGACAAGAACAACGTGGCTTGCAACATGAACATAGCCCTTGTTTGGATCTTGTGATAGCTCCATGTACTGTGTTGAATGTTCCTCCTCTAGCGTGTTCCCTGCCTTCCCGAAACATTGATCGGCAAGATCGGGGGGTAGATGACGTGCTAGACTAGTTACATTAGCATAGCAGATTCTCTCCTCCTCTCTTGTGTTAATTCTTCTATATGTTATTCTCATTCTTCTATTTGTTGTCCTTAGTGTTGTCTACTTGAGGATGATGTAAAGCATTGAGATCTCTCGATCTCTCTCATGTTGACTCACAAGACACATGTGTTCCCTTCTTCTAGGTGACCTTCCTTGATTGGGGAATGAAGAACAATTATGCATACATACATATGATATATATACATGAATTATCATACAGCATACTGACCCTGAGGAAAGTGAAGTCACCTCGTGCTTTGTGTTTTGTGTCTATTATCCTTGGGCTTATCTCACACTTGGGGGCTAAATCCTTGCGATAACGTGCTCCTTTCTCATTTCTTATATGTATCACTACCTTAAAGCAATCACCCCCGGTGAGGCGTGTGCGATCGCTTTAACGTAGGGGGGCATACATCCCGTTCATATCTTTTTCAAGATACTTAAAAATTTCTTGACAAATTTAGCTTTGCCTTGAAAATTTTTGATATCTTTCTTGCATGACTCATAGTGAGGGAACCTTACTACTAATAGTCATGGTTCTCCCTCGTGATCTTCCCTTTTACTTTGTTAATCAAAGTCGTAAGATCCTTAGTCCACTGGGGGCTTGGTGTATCTTGCCTCCTTGACGTGGTGAAAGTCTTTCAATGTTGTTTCCTTGTACTTTACCGGAAGTATGAGCATACATACTCCCGCTAAAGTGGGGGCTAAATGTAGCATCCTAAAATTGCGACACTTGTAATTTCAACCGCATTTGGGTCTTCACGATGGCGACGCAACACGCAACCTGAATGGAGACCCCGAAACCTGATTATGACACTGAAAACTGCATTTTCTTGCACCTTGGCCTGAACCTCCTTTGCACCCTGCTGTCCTGGGAGGTGGGACCAGAGCGCCCAACGCCATGGTCCTTCAGGACCAGGGTGCCCAGCGCCCTAGTCCCCCAGGACCATGGCGCCCAGCGCCCTGGTCCCTGGGTCCTATTTTGGGCCCGGTCTCTTTTGGACTTTGGGTCTTTATGTTTGCAAATTGGAAAATTATCTATCCTGGACGGCCTAAGGTCGGGAAAATCAGTCTATCAGCCCTAAATGACAAGTATATAAACTACATTTTCCTCTCTCATTTGGAGAGATAGATACATGACGGAAAAAGCGTGGAAACTATACTCAAGCATTCAAGCATTCAAGCATTCCTTTAGGCAATTGATCATCTCAAGTCTCCATTCAAGGCTAAGTGTTGCATTCAAGACAAGGATTCAACCATTGAAGAGGAGATCACTTACTACATACTACTACAACATACAACATACAACATCTATACCTTCGCACATAAGGATAGAAACATCCTTACAACAAGGTATTAGTACTTGTTTTACATTACAGACATTTACATTTACAGCATTGCTCATTTCTTGGTTAATTCCAAAACTGGGGTTTGACCTAAAGGCGAACCCCTAATCCGTAACCCCCCAATCGTCTTTGCTTTTCTGTGTGTAGGTTGCAGGTACACAACTGAAATTGAAGATCTGGAATCCTTGTGCAGAGACGAACAGATCCCCCTTCGTTTCGCAGATTTTTCGGAGAACCGTGGCGCTCGGGCGCCATCGTCCCGACAACTTTCGCTCAAATTTGCAGGACAGCGCCGTATCAACATTTTACTGCTAATTCCAGGTCCGCAGCTTCATACTATATTCCTATCTCAGTTTATAAGCGAATCTTTCTCACTTTCTATGCATTCCTAGCTTAATTCTTCTATGCACATTCTTTACAAAAGAGGGTAGCCTTGCTGTCATAACCCTTGAAACTCATTTAGCATCCAATCTTGCATTGCATGGGATTGGATCTTGTGGGTTTCAACCCCTCTTTTGAATGTAAAGTCTCTCCCCTAAGTGAAAACCATCAACCCTAGTGAATCTCCCTTCTCTCTCCTTGGAGTTGGAAGAGGGGAGAGCAACTAGGGTTCGATCACGATTTTCCGCTTTACAAAATTTCAATAACGGTTTATATTTTATTCTCTTTTATGTCATTAACTAAAATATGTACATATTGTTTTTACAGCAATTTATCCGCCCTCATGAAAGTCGTTCCCATGATCAGGGTGTTGCAAGATCTTTAGGTGATGACAATTTTCTTGTATTATCACTTGCTTGGCTTATCACTTTGAGTACCCAAAACACATCATAATTGATACTGTCAATTTTCAAAATAAAGGTTCATCCTTGTTTACAATTCTTGCACTTTTCATATATTTAATGTATTATTCTTTAGGTGTTGTCAATGCTACTGTGCAAATGTCGCCACTGCCTCATCAGAGGTCACCCTCACCTGTATTGCTGAGTGCAATATCGGCAACATGTAGCATGCATACATCCTCTAGTGTACATCATATTGGCCCGCCCACTGTTGGTAGATCCCTCTTTTTCTCTATCTTTTGTCATGTGTTTATTTCCCTTCAAGCGTTCTTTCTTGAATTCTAATGCCATTTCATAGTGGATTCTTTTTTTGCAGAAGGAGATGCACATGAGGATATGCCAAAGGCGACTACTGCTAATAACATACCATCATTTCTTGGATCTTCTCGTATTGCTAGTATGGGAACGTTGCAGGCCACATTGGTGGTGAGCGATGAAGAAATGATTCCCTTAAAGATACAAAAGGTTCTAGGTACTTTAAAATTATTATTATATATACTCTAATTGTAATTTACTTTATGATCACTCGTTGTGGACTAATGATCCCATGAATTTTTTGCAGGCAATGATATTTTCTATAAACATCTTAGTGACATTGCATTGCAGATATTTGGGCCCACCATACATAAAAGGTGGTACATCATATGTGAACTAACCCTAATCCACTTTTGATTTCATATCATTGCTAGAATAGTTTTCCTTTGATCCATTTCTTGAAGTGTAGTAAATGTATCTTTAGTCCATTTCTGAATCTAACAGTTTGTTTTTGCTTTAAAAGGTGGAATGACCAAGAAAAAAGGTTAAAAGATGAATTGACAAACCAAATGGTTGAGTGGTTTGGAAATGACACCTTTGACAAAACTAAGCTCCTTGAAAAAGCTGGCACATATCTAAAGTATGAGAGGGACCAATACAGGACCCATTTGGAGAGGACCCTAAAGTATGAGCGTCCCCCCATGATTCTAGAGAGGGAGTGGAAGGACCTAATTTTGGATGCCAAGGAGAAAATTGAAAGGAAAAAAGGAAATACACCACTAGATGCCAGAAGAAGGTATGGGATACTATTAAGAATGTAATCATGCACTAATTAATTACTCTTTATATCTATATAATCTAACATATTTCAAACTTTTTATAGACTGAGTGACATGTCAAAGGCAACCAAGGCAGGGCAAGAAAAGCACAAGCAACACAAACTCGGCTCTGGTGGTTATATGAAACTTGTTGCACTAATTGTAAGTATCTCATGTAAATGAAATATTGCATCAATATATTAATAAATTGCAAACATTTTTTTTTATCAAACAATGCAAGCAAAATTCACAGTACCAAGAAAAAATGTAGGGCTCTGAATTCAAAAGAGCGCCCATAGAAGATGACAAGAGAATTGCCTACCAGCAAGGCTATTCAGTCGTGGCTGATTGGCTATGAGAATTGAGTGGGCATACACAACATTCAAGTGCATCTGTCACAAAGGTAAATATGGTAAATGGAATTTGTTTCAAATTGAATACTTTACCAATAATCTAATTGATGTTGAGTTCCAACATAAAGTGACTATATTTGTTTTTAATAAGCAAGCAATGATAACAATGTGCATGTCATTGGAATGCAGCCTACTAATTGTGAAACACCACCTGCACATGAAGGTTCGGATGTGCATCCTAGTAGTGGAGGTATTTATTTTCTATTCAAATTTATTTATTTAGCTATTAATACAAGTATATATATCTTAATTTGTAATTAGGGTAGTAATTAATGTAACCTTTTTTGTTAATATTTTAGAGCATGTAGTCAGTGGTGAGCAAGTGGAGCATAATCTGGGTACACAAACTCAAGAATGTGATGTTCCCCACTCAAGTAAAGAGGACCCTTGTTATTTCTTTAAACAAATATAATTGCAATTGGTGTTCAGCATGTTGAGGTTGAGGCTACACAAAATGATGTGGCCCCATCAAGTAAAGAGCACAACAATTATGTTCTCTAAATTAATGAAATACTTGTAACAATAATATTTTTTTTTTGAATTTAACCCATTTCTTTGTTATTGTAGAGGACTCCCCTTCACTTCAATGTCCTCATCCTCTGTATAGGACTAGGCATACATTGAGATCATGAGTAGTTGGCAGAACATCTATAGAGGGGGGAAATGATGAAGAAACCGATGTTCCACTTAGTCTTCTCATAGATTCAAAGAAAAAACAAAGAAAGAAATGATTGTAATCTAACTAATTTGATAATGATTGATTTTTATGTGTTAGTGAATGTAATTATGTTCTAATTAATGGTTATGGATGATATGTGTTAATTAATATTGATGAATGTTGGGTGTTAATTAATGTTAATCAATGTTATGTGTTAATGAATGTTATATGATATTAATGAATGAATGCTATATTTTATTAATGGTAGAAAGAATTAATGAATGAATGTTATAAGATGTTA
Source organism: Cryptomeria japonica (assembly GCF_030272615.1). NCBI lineage: Eukaryota > Viridiplantae > Streptophyta > Pinopsida > Cupressales > Cupressaceae > Cryptomeria > Cryptomeria japonica. The sequence goes on from NC_081413.1 coordinate 690,720,124, forward strand.
ACGTGGAATTTAGAGTGATGTTAACGGGGGGGGAGGGGCCAAATGAGCTTCCACCTTCACGTGGTTGGCCCTGTTAAATAGAGAATATTAAACTATTCTTGAAACCAAGTGAAGCTTAACAAGGTAACACACTTTTCAATATTTCATTGTGTTGCATAGTTAATCTTATTGAATAATGTATATTGAATCTTAATTGCAGGGTGCAAGTGGAGCCAGCATGAACAACAACACCACAAGTTGCTGGGTATAATGAACTCCCATATTGTCTTGTATGTACACAAACAGTAGGAATTGCTTCTAGTGTTGATATCCAAGGTAGCACTACAAAAGTTATGAATATGCCTCATCCTTTTAAGTTTTTTTTATTAATCGTAAGTAATGAATATGCCTCATCCTTGTAAGTTCTTTTATTACTTGTAAGTCATGAATATTGCTCTTTAGTTGATTAAAATTAAATGAAAATCTTTAATGAATACACAAAACTATATACATATGCAGGTGCACCATGGTTGAGATGGTCCAACTCCCTAGTCTCACTCTATGACTAAACTCATACCATATCTAAATCCAAGACATCTCAAATACATGGTCAGTGGAAAGCTACAAAATGCCATTTTCATACATAAGTAAGACATACACAATTGGGCAAAATCACCAAGAGAATGGTAAAAAGTGTGTTTGAGATTGTATCATGGATGCAAAAAATCTCTTCATTAATCCTTGACTCATGATTGCTATAATACTTCTTTAGAATTCTCATGTCATTTGTTGCACTTCTTCACTATTTTGGACTAAGTTTCAACTATGATTTTGCCTTTACTTATGACTGTACCTAGCTTTGTCCTATCTTTGTAAGCTTACTCTTTGAATTGTGGTTGTAGCTTTGATAATACCTTTTTAATGTTGCACTATTTGTAAGGAGGACAACTCCTAATGCATGTTGCAAATTGTGTTCTAGTGACTGAGAGTAACCTAATGCATCTCAGAATGGCATAAATTGCAAGGATGGAGATATAGCAGATGAGTTCAAGATTGTTGTTGTAGAAATTATTCAATTTATGTGCTTGAAATTTATGTATATACACTATTTATAGTCTACTCTATATTTACTACTCGGCTACTCCTATTGCTTTAAAATGAAATGTGAACTGATGAATTGTATTCTATAGATGACCAGTGCCTTTCTTCATTGTTCAATTGAAATAACCCTAAATTACCCAAATGAAACCAGTAAAATATTTGAAAGCATACCAGAAGACAAGACAAATTTTAGGCTCAAAGTTAATGGTCTATATATTTATATTCAATTTGGAAAATCTTACAAAACTTAGATAGTTTTCTGTGAAACACTAGAAAAAATGTAGATAAATTTTTCCAGAGCTTCTTTACAAATTCTTGTGATCATTTTTCCTCTATCCTGGTATCCATTTATAACATTATGGATGCATACAAGCTTCAGACATCCCTAAGGAAAATTAGTTACAACCATAGCTTCTTTCAATAAGTAGTTACAAGTCTTTTTTTGTCTCAATGGCCTTTTCAGTTGGTAACTCTTCTGCAACATCTTCTAACTATCCCAAGGCATCTTCCAACTATTCTGGAGTATCTTCCTCTTGCACCGCATACCTTTTGGTCCACTCTTGGAACACATCATTAGTAGGCCATGAGTAGCCAACAATCTTTTTCTCTAACTTAAGTAACTGTTTCCAAGAGTTTCTTATTTTCCTCACCTCTGATTCCCAAAAACCGTAATGTGATTTTATCTTTTCTATCTCCTCAATTGTTTTAACAAATAAAGAGGTGTCATCTTTGTTAACAATTTCATTTACCCTCAAAGACAAATTAGCTCCCAACTCATCAAGCCATACCTGTTTGTCCTTCAACTAACTTTTGTTGACAAAACCCCTAGGAAATAATTCAAATTTATGCTAGGTATATTCTTTCCTGTACAAGTTAGCTTTCCTCTCTACATTGGCTCTTCCTTCTGCTAACTTGGTCAAACCTTGTGCCAACTCACATGTGGATTTGATAGTAACATCAGATCCTGCTTCATCATAGGATGCACACATAAGTTCTAAATCCACTTCTCTTGGCATCCACCTATTCAAAATAGGCTCTAAAATAGCCTTGTCCTCATTTAACTCACATAGAGTGTCTAAAATTATTTTCATATTAGTGTGCATAGTGTGGGCCTCTACTGTATCATCAAAACTCAAAATGGTGGCCTTTACCTTCTCTTCATACTTACTTGCAAACAAGGCTTGAGCCTGTTTCAATTTTTCCAACTCATGTTGAAAAGTCCTAGATGGTTGAAAACCAGAAGGCATAGGAGAAGGGGGAATTCTATAATAGGAATGGTAGGTGGAGGTCTTACTGGAGAAGAAGAGATCGCTAGGGTAGAGGACTCACCTCCTTGGTGTTGTCCTACCAACTGACTTTGAAGTCTAGCAATAATAGTATCCTTGTTGGCTACCTCCTTTTTAACTTCATTATAAGCCTTTAAAATTGTCTCCAACTTGACTTGGAGATCATCTTTTTCCTTTGCTTCTTTCTCTGCTACTACCACATTAAACTTTGCAGTTTCTAAGACTGTACTGGCAACTTCTACCACCCCTGTATCCTGGACTCTTTGTACTATCATACCTCCTAGAAGATTAGATACTGAGATATCTTTTCTTCTTCTACTGTCATCCCTCTTGAGGGACCACATGACAAGAGAAGCATTATCTTTGCTAAATGTCACTCCCTTTATTGGCTTGGTTACTTTTCTAACTGCTTCAAGAACCAATGCATCTACTATATCCCATTTGGGGAGGATTAGAACACCAGCCTTTGACACCATCTCTCTTCTAGCTTCAGGAGTGATAGCTTTGAATTCAGCCATCATTTCTTGTTTAACATCTTCTTCCACTGAATTTGTATCCTTGTGAGGTTGCTCACTCATTCTCTTTTCACATCTAGCCTTGAATTGTTCAATGTTTTGTTTCCATACAAATTGCATGAAAGCCCCTATTGTGACAAAATTGTTGTCAACTAGAAACTCTTCACTAGCTTGTTTGACAGTGAGGTCTAATTCCTTTCCCTTTAGCTCACCATCAGTTATATTCATTTCAGCACTAGGTGGCTCTTTCGGCATTCCCTCTTGGGTCTCATCATAGGTGTATGCAATTTCACCAAGACTCCCTAACTATAGCAATTGTTTGGCCACTGCTTGCTCATCTCCTATGTGAATAGGGGATTGAGATGGAGAGTATTGAGGCTCATCAATTTCAACTTCCTTCCCTACTCTTTGCCTTTTAGGGGAATCTTGAATATCAATGACATCTTCAATGGCCTTTTTCCTCTTTAAGTGGAATGCTCACTTGTCACTGGCATCATCACAGTATATTTAGATTTTTTATGCATCATATAATTACCAGGTGGGATAGCCTTAGAAAAGGAAGGCTCAGCTAAGACTAATTTAGCCCTATCAGGATCATTTTGTATTACAGCCTCCATTTTTTCTTTTAGGGTTTGCATTAGGTCTTCAAAATAAAGAATTAAGAATTTAACCTTCTATTCAAAAGGGGTAAAACTATAAAGAGGGTCATAGCTAGAATCAAATTGATGAATAAAATCAAGTCCTCTTTTGTATGCAACCCACTTCTCCTTTCTTAATTCCTCCTCGTATAAGCTAAATTCATTTCTAATTAAATCTTCCATAAATTGAAATTGGTGAGGCCTACTTTTACATACTGCCCTCTTTCTGAACATGCCATTGAAGAAATCCTTAGGGTCTACACACCTTGAAACTGCAGTTGACAACATATATGGCTTAAAGAATTCTTCAAAGTATTTCCAGCCACCTTTGGTAAATACAAAATGATGGGCCATGGTAATAGTTGGTAAAATGGTCCCTTTACCCATATTGGTCATCTCAGCCTCTTGTACTCCTCCAATCTGTCTCAACACTTATGTAATCCCTATCTTGAATGGGACCTGATAGGACAGTATAGAGGGGGTTCCTCTAAATCCATATACTCTGAAAATAGTGGAAACAGGTTACAAATACATGTCTCCCTAGTTGTGAACAATCTTGATATCTTCTGCAAACTCTTTAGGCCTAAGGATTTCCAAAAGAGCCTTAGGAATCCTAGGGTTTTCTGCACATAAAATAACTCTAATATTAGATGCAAAGCATCTATCCAACTTTAGAAAACTAGCATCCTCTCTATCCCAAGATAGAACAGTGCTCCAAAGTTGCACAAACATCTCTTCTTTATCTTTAACCTTGACCAAATCCATATCTTTTGCAAAATATCAGCACCTTTGAACAAAAACATGTGCATTAATAGGGAGTACCATCCAAATGGCCTATCCACCTTACCATTTTTAATCCCTACAAGCCTTGCATGAATAGCATCAGTGAGGTATGGGGTAAAATCAAATGTTATTGCCATGGAAGGGTTTAGAATTTGGGCAATCATCAATATATAATGGGTTGGCATATGTTTCTCAGCATCTTCTCCAAAGATCTGACACAGTGTCCAATACATACCCTTAGCTCTTAAAGTAAACAAATTTAGGGAAAATGGTTCCATTGTACTGGGGCCTACAACTATTAACCCTCCTATTTTAACAAAGAATTCTCTCAATGGGCCACTCCTAATATGATCTCTTTGTGCATTATAGACTTGAGCTAATGCTTCAAAATCAATAGGCTCAAGATAATTTGAAGCTTCACTAAGCTTGAAAACATTTCTAAACTCATCATCTATGATTTCAACTAGGGCCGATCCCTTTATATTTCTGATACATCTGGCAGTAGGGTCATAATTCTGTGTGATTAGGGTCAACAAATCTACATCCATGAATACACTAGGGACAACAAGCTTCCCCACATCTAGTTCTCAGATGCTATTCAAAGGGACAGGAGCATGTTTTTGACCAAAACTAACTTTAAAAAGACTTAGACCTAATATCCCTATTTTGGGGTCCCTTAACCAATTTCCTTTGTCATACAGGCCATCCCCAATTTTCAAATGAGGGTTTTTTGGTACTAACTCTTTGGCCCTAGCCCCAACATTAGTTGACATGGTTAACTGCTTAGAAAGTCATCACAGATGTTTTTGTCCTAATAGTTCACCTTTCCTGTCAATTCCCGTGTGGGTGCCATTTTGAAAGTATACAACTATGCCAATTATCAATCAAAGCAATTCTTTAATAGAACAAAACCACAATTCAACAATTTTCAAGCAATGGGTAAGCAAAGGACAAGAAAACCTGATTTCGGCTTGAAGAATTCTGCTTTGCACCAACTTTCTCTCCAACAACTTCTTTGAAATGATACCTTCATTCAATTGATGTGAGAGTATATATGACAATTGGGCTTCTTAACTACGACATTAACACCACATGCTTTGGCCGTCCCTTTGGTCATCCCTTAATGTCGCATGCTTTGGCCGTCCCTTCAAAATTGAATTCATGAAAGAATTCGCAAATTTGGCTCCAATGGGTCAAAACTATCCTAAGTATTTTTTCTTTTCGCTCTTTCGCTATTTTGTAGAGCATAAAACCCTTTCATGTTCATCTACCGAAGTTACGCCAACCATCCAATCATATAGAACTTGCACTACATTTACCTTTTGACTTTTCCTCATCCGGCAATGGGCTAAAATTCCTTTTGCTATTTCGCAAATGGTAACCATCGTGCACTTTAACCCAGCAAAACTGCGCAAGCCATCCAATCAGATAGAACTTGATCAGTCTTTATCATGTCCTAACCTAACAGTTTGATAACTCAATGATGAACTAATAGTACCACACTAGTACTGAGAGGGGGTGAATCAGTACAAACAAATAAACACTCTTGAACTGGTTTGCCAGCAGACACTATCCATTGACAGACAAATAGTAACATCAATCCTCAAACAAAGTACAACTAGCAAAGCCCAAAACAACTGAGACAAGCATAAACCGGTTGACACTTATCTTCTCATACAATCTAACACTTCACTTCCATTTCACCCTAATGCATGAACAAATAATCTACCATCAAAGATATACATATAAGAAACTAGATCAGCATGATTCATAGCTTGAATAGAAAACAACATAACATCACATGAAGAAGACATCACACATGACACACTTATTTTTCACATGGAAACCCAACTGGGAAAAACCACGGTGGGGATGAATACCCACAAGCTTGTTTTTGAACTCTTTAGAAGTCTACTCTATTAGGAGCCTTGACTGGTTAAAGATTGATACAATAGGTTCTGTTAGGAACAAATCCTATTAGGGATCACCCGGTTAAGGGATGGCTAGAATACGTCGTTAAGGGTTAAACCCTATTAAAGGTTACCTTGTTAGAGGATTTCAAGAACTCAATAGTTTTGAGTCACCCTATTAAAGGATTTACAGCAAGCCAGTTAAAGCTACCCTATTAAGGGATTTCTCAACTGTTGAAGTGGTTAGAGATCAACAGGTATTACAATGATCTACTAACAGCACTTAATGCCAATGCAGATCAGCTTAAGCTCCTCCTCACCTTCTGTACTTACAGTCTACAAGTATCACTTCTCTCCTTTGGTCTGGCAAGAATCATGTATCTCTTCTCTTGGATACACACACACAACTTTTGCCAACAACCTCAGAAAGACACACAACATCAACCTTATAGGAAAAGAGATAGGTCAGTAGCATAAACCCTAAACCCTAAACCTGTTAGGTTAAGGAATTCAAATGATTCAATCCTGACCGTTGAGCATACTGCATCAAATGCAACATTTCTTGATCCAATCTCAAGACTTTCTCCATCATGGCAGCTGATAACACATCACACATTATCACCATTTACAGACTTCGCACATTCTCAAGGTAGATAGGAACAATCTCCTTCATGCAAGATCCTTCATGCGCACAAGGATGATGTGGCAACATGATCTGTTCTTAGTTACAATGCTAACTCATCACACAAAGTCATTGGTTGAGCCACATAGGCTTGAAGCACTTCAACTGGAAACCCTAAAGTTGAGACTACCAACTGGTAGTCATACAACACTTCCATGTGTTGATTCCCATAACCATATGCCGGTTCACCTTGAAGAAACACACCACTTCACTTTGGCAAAAATGTCGGTTCACAGTGTTATACCAGTTCTAACATATGCCAGTTCTCACCTCTTCAGCATATTGACATCATTGACAACAAACAATGTCATTATGTCCTCATACTGGTTCACATAATGCCAACAATCTCCCCCTTTGGCATTGATGACAATATACAAAGATATATCTCCCCTTCACATCTTCTCCCCAAATTTCTATAGATATCTTCTCCGCTTCACATCTTCTCCTTCTTTGACAACAATGCCAAAGTGGAGGCACAAGCTTCCTAGTTCCATTATGTTGCTCCCCCTAAGGAGTAGTATCCTTCAACACATCAATCCTGAAGAAAAATTTGACTATGCAATACCTGACTGATGTGGAGCATATACCTTTAGTTTACCTCCTGAAGGGGAAACACCCCTAATTCACCTCTTAAGTACATGAATGTAGCCATTGGGAGAGGCTTGGTGAGTATGTCTACTAACTGCTTCTGACTGGAAACATGTTCCAATGCAATCTCTTTGATCTAAACCTTTTCCCTCAAGAAATGATACTTAAGCTCAAAGTGCTTGGTTCTGGAATGTAAAACCGGATTCTTGGAGATATTAATTACACTAGTATTGTCACAAAATATACTTACCAGTTTAGATATAGAAAATTTGAAGCCATTTAATACTTGCTTCATCCAAATTGTCTGAGTGCAGTTCATGAAAGCTGCAATATACTATACTTCCACTGTAGACTGAGAGATACAACTCTACTTCTTACTCATCCATGAGACTAGTCTACCACTGAGAAAGAATGCACCACCGGTTGTGCTCTTCTGGTAATCTACATTACCTACCCAATCAGCATCTCTGAATACTTTCAAGTTGAAATCCTTGCTATAAGGGTACCACAATCCATGATCAATAGTTCCCTTCAGATACCTAAGAATCCACTTAATTGCAACCAAGTGGGATTCTCTTGGGCTTTTCTGGAACCTTGCAGTAATGCCAACTGCATGTGCAATATTCGGTCTCCTATGTACTACATAATGCAACTTACCAATCATTGATCGGTATTCCTTCTCATCAACCAATTTTGAGTCATCCTCTTTGGATAATTTATAACCGGTCACCATCGATGTACCAACTAGTTTGCTATCTTCCATGCCAAAGGTCTTCAACACCTCTTTGACATACTTGGACTGAGTGATAAAGATTCCATCTTTCATCTGTTGGATCTGCAGTCCAATGAAGAACTTAATCTCCCCTATGAGTGGCATCTCAAACTCTTTCTTCATCTCATCTACAAACTCATGACTCATCTTGTCATCTCCACCAAAGATAATGTCATCAAAAAATACCTCACAGATCAGATCTGATCTCCTTTAGACTTCAAGTAGATATTTCTATCTTCTCTTGTTCTCTCAAATCCAATCTTCACAAGATGGGAGTGTAGGGGTTCATACCATGCTCTAGGTGCCTGCTTTAGACCATATAAGGCTTTATATAGCCTACACCATGTCACTATCTTGTGATAGGGCAAACCCATCTGATTGCTCTATATACACTTCCTCTTCAAGTACACCATTTAGGAATGCTGATTTTACATCCATTTGATATACTTTGAATCCTTTAAAGGTTGCATATGGAAGAAGCATACAAACTCCATCCAATCTAGCTATAGGAGCAAAGGTTTCTCCATAATCTTCTCCTTCTTCTTGGGCATATCCTTTGCACACCAATCTGTCTTTGTTTCTAATCACTATGCCATCCTCATTCAGCTTATTTATGAAAACCCATTTGGTACCAATGACATTTTTATGCTCTGACCTGGGTACCAAAGACCATGTACCATTTTTCTCTATCTGGTCAAGTTCCTCTTCCATTTCCTTGATCCAGTCTTCATCTTTATGAGCCTCTTTCAATGTTTTAGGCTCGAATTCAAAGATCATACATGAGTTTTCTCTAACTTTTCTTCTTGTAAGGATTCCTACATCCTTATCTCCTATGAGTTGCTTAGGATCATGATTCAGCTTGACATACCGAGGAATGGTCTTGATGGATTCCTCTTGCTTTTCTTCTTCATCCTCATCTCCATCAGTATCAACATCTACATCTACTGGTGTAGGAACACTGTTACTGGTACTTGGCTGAGTGACAATCGGTTCCCAGAAGGTTACAACCGGTTCATTTACCACTTGCTCACTATCAGTTTCCTCAGTTTTCTAAGAGGTTTCATCAACTCTTACATTGATACTTTCCATAATTCTTTGAGTCCTATTGTTGAAACACTTGAGCACTTTGCTCTTGGTGGAATATCCTAGGAATATTCCCTTTTCATACTCCACATCAAATTTTCTCTGGTGTTCACTCTTGATGTAACATTTTCTACCAAACACTCTAAAGTAGTTAACCATGGGTGTCTTACTGGTCCAATACTCATAAGGAGTCTTATCCTTACCTTTCTTGATGAGTACCCAATTCACTGTGTAGACTGTAGTGCTCACCACTTCTCTCCAAAAGGTGTGAGCTACCTTTCCTTGAATTAACATGGTTCTAGCTACTTCAACCATAGTCTGGTTATTCCTCTCTACTAGGCCATTCTTCTATGGAGTCTGGGGGGCAGACAGTTGCCTCTTGATGCCATGTTCTTCATAGTACTTGTTGAATTCATCGAAAGTGAATTTCCCTCCTTGAACAGTTCTCAGGCACTTGATCCTTTTACCACTTTCCTTCTCCACTAATGCTCTGAAAGCTTTGAACTTTACAAAAGCTTCAGACTTATCTTTCAAGAATGTGACCCACATCATTCTTGAGTAGTCATCAATGAGAATCATGAAGTACCTATCACCCTGCACACTCCTAGTTTTCATAGGACCACACAAATCAGTATGCACAAGATCAAGCAAATTGTCAATAGTGAAAGATTTATCTTTAAATGTTGAGGAAGACATTTTCCCCAATTGAGACTCTCTGCACAAGGTGTTATCCAGTTTTATTAGCAATGAAAACCCTCTAACTTCCTTGATCTTACTAGCCTTCACAATGTTATCAAAGTTTACATGGCAGAGTCTCCTATGCCATATCTAGCTATCATCAAATTTAGCCATGAGACATGTTCTTATATTTGGATTTAGCTGAAATAGGTTACCTTTGGTCTGCATGCTGGTGGCCACCAATTCACCATTCTTTCCTTTGATTCTGCACACTCCATTCTTGAATTCTAGAGTGAGGCCACTATCATTCAACTGGGAAACACTTAGAAGGTTGTGTCTAAGACCATCAACCCAGTACACATTGTTAGCACTACTCTTTCCTTTTAGAGAGATGGACCCTCTACCTTTGACTAGGAATGGTGCATCATTACCAAAGTGAACCACACCACCATCATACTCTTCCAAGGATAGAAACTTGCTCTGGCCACCAGTCATATGGTGAGAACAACCACTGTCAATGATCCACTCATTGGAATTATCAAACTGGGAGACAAGAGCCTTCTTGTCTGACAAATCTTCCTTGACAGCAACAAACACAATATCTTCATTTTCTTCATCCTTTGATTCCTCATCTGTGACACCTTCATCAACTTCCACAAAACAGTTTCTCTGGTTTCCTCCTTTGAATTTCTTGAACCTTTCCGGTTTGTCCTTGTTGTCTCCATTAGGACAATTTACAACAATATGTCCTATCCAATTACAAGAAAAGCATTTCAAAGGTAGCTTACCTCTGTATTTGTCGGTTTCTTTAAGAAGTTTCTTGGGAAGGAGAGCTTCAAATGCTATCAGAATCTCCTCATCATCCATTTCTCTGCTCTATCTTAGCTCACCACTAGTGCTAGCTTCTTTTCCTTTTCTGGATGGTACAATAGAAGCTTTAAAAGTTGATTTAGTCTTTTGAACACTACCATCAAAACTATTTAGCTCATAGGATAACAACTTTGCAATGATGGAGTCTAGGGATACCTTAGTCTTGTCTATTAATCTCAACTCCTGAATAACAACAACCCTTATTGCATAGACCTGCAATAGGGATCTTAGAACTTTGCTTACCATAGTGGAATCTTCCATTTTACCACCTGCACTCTTGATATCACCAACAACGGTTTTGACTCTTATTCCATACTATTGAATGGTCTCACCTTCAACCATCTACATGTCTTCAAACTTCCCTCTAAGGCTTTCTTCCTTAGCTTGCTTTACATTCTCATTGCCGCCATAGATTTTTTTAAGAGTATCCCATACCTCTTTGGGATTTACCTTATCTTGGACATCAATAAACTCAATGTTAGATAAACTACTAATTAGGGCTTCCATGACTTGCCCATTCTCCTGCATCTCTCTCTTTTGGTCATCGATGAGAGTACCGATAGGGGAAACATAGACATTCTCAACATAGCTTTAGTGTTGAGGACCCATTCTTTTGATGTATATCTTCATTTTGTCTTTCCATATACTGAAATTTTCTCTGTTAAACTTTGGACCTTCCCTCTTCATCATTAGACTGGGATCTTAACCTCAAGCAGTTAAGCTTATAACATAGGACCTGGAGGACACTCTGATACCAATTGATAACTCAATGATGAATGAATAGTACCAAACCGGTACTGAGAGGGGGGGCGTGAATAAGTACAAACAAAAACACACTCTTGAACTGGTTTGCCAGTAGACACTATCCATTGACAGACAAACAGTAACACCGGTCCTAAAACAGAGTACAACTGGTAAAACCCAGAATAACTAAGACAAGCATAAACTGATTGACACTTATCTTCTCATACAATCTAACACTTCACTTCCATTTCACCCTAATGCATGAACAAGTAATCTACCATCAAATATGTACATATAAACAACTAGATCAGCATGATTCACTTCTTGACAGAAAGCAACATAACATCACATGAAGAAGACATCACACATGACACACTTATTTTTCACATGGAAACCAAACTAGGAAAAAACACGATGGGGATGAATACCCACAAGCTTGTTTTTGAACTCTTTAGAAGTCCGCTCTGTTAGGAGCCCTATCCAATTAAGGACTGATACAATAGGTTTTGTTGGGAACTGATCCTGCTAGGGATCACCTGGTTAAGGGATGGCTAGAATACCCGGTTAAGGATTAAAACCTGTTAAAGGTTACCTTGTTAGAGGATTTCAAGAACTCAATGGTTTTGAGTCACCCTGTAAAAGGATTTACAGCAAGCTGGTTAAAGCTACCTTGTTAAGGGATTTCTCAACTGTTGAAGTGGTTAGAGATCAATAGGTATTACAATGATCTGGTAATAGCACTCAATGCCAATGCAGATCCATTTAAGCTCCTCCTCACCTTCTACACTTATAGTCTACAGGTATCACTTCTCTCCTTTGGTCTGGCAAGAATCACGTATCTCTTCTCTTGGATACACACACACAATTTTTGCTAGCAACCTCAGAAAGAGACACAACATCAACCTTATAGGAAAACATATAGGTTAGTAGCATACACCCTAAACCCTAAACCTATTAGGTTAAGGAATTCAAATGGTTCAATCCTGACTGTTGAGCATGTTGCATTAAATGTAACAATTCTTGATCCAATCTCAAGACTTTCTCCATCATCCATTTTCCATCAATTTCATGGCGGCTGATAACCCATCACATGTTATCACTGTTTACAGACTTCGCACATTACTGAGGTAGATAGGAACAATCTCCTTCATGCAAGATCCTTCATGTGCACAAGGCTAACGTGGCAACATGATCTATTCTTTGTTACAATGCTAATTCATCACACAAAGTCACCGGTTGAGCCACACAAGCTTGAAGCACTTCAACCGAAAACCTTGAAGTTGAGACTACCAACCAGTAGTCATACAACGCTTCCATGTTTCGGTTCCCATAACCATATGCCGGTTCACCTTGAACAAACACACCGCTTCACTTTGGCACAAATGTCGGTTCACAGTGTTATACAGGTTCTCACATATGCCAGTTCTCACCTCTTCAGCATATTGACATCAATGACAACATACAATGTCATTATGACCTCATACCAGTTCACATAATGCCAACATAGTTTACCTCACTAACCATGCACCAAGTTGTTAAGGCTAACATTCTTCACTATTTCGCAAACGGTAACTATCCTACTCCTTCGGGCTGCGAAATAGCGCCCACCATTGGATCCTCCTCGAGATATCTTCTCTTTAACAACTTTAATCCAGTAGATGTGGGCCCTCTAATTCAGCGCTATTCGCCCTAGCATTCTATCTCCTAAGAAATTGATGTAGTTGTTAGGGTTCCCATAGATACTGAGAGGGGGGGGTGAATTAGTATCTGACCGATTGTGAGATTTTCTTAAAACAAAATGTGCAGAACATAAAGTAATAGTATACCGGTATGCAAGAATTAATATAATTAATAGAATCAAAAACATCCACATGAAGAGAACACCATAACACAAGATGTTTAATGAGGAAACCCAGTGTGGGAAAAACCTCGGTGGGATTTGTGACCCATAATATTCACTTACTGGCCAATAAGAGAATATTACTTACAATAGGGGCCTGCACATGCAGGAAGGCCAACTGCCTAGAGCACACTACTCAATAAGAAGTCACACTAACTTACAATGAGGATTATACAAATCCAATATTCTATACTGCTTTACAATAGCATCTTCAATGTCAGATTCAGTATCGGTTCTTGCTCTTGTTCTTTGCATATACCCTTGACCTATAATTTGAACATTAGGTCTGCCTAATAATTTTCTATATTTTTTTTTTTCATCTACTACAAATGTCTACAATGATCTCTTTTATATACAAGAGTCATTTTACAATTTGCCAAGTTGGCTTACAATAATAAACAAAATATTACATATCAAAAATCATGTTGGCCTCTGTGTCGGTATACATCTTTTCTTCTGTGCCAGTGTACATCTTTTCTTCTGTGCCAGTGTCGGTGTAGATTGTTCTTGTTGATGTTGGTGCACTGTCTTGCTTGAATAATGCTTTGCTGATAGTATGTCTTCCTAGTGCCATAGGATTGTAAGGTTGCCTATGTAATTCTTTGCCGGTATGATGTCTTGCCGGTGCCATAGGATTGCAAGGTTGCCATCAATGACAAAACCTTCAATCACAAATAATGTCTCATTGGAGTGTCCATATGCCAACAATCTCCCCCTTTGGCATTGATGGCAACACTCATGAGAAATTTCAAAAAGATATCCAAAAATGTGTAGACCAAAAATGTTACCAAAAATGTGAGAGCTCCCCCTGAGCATATGATCCTTGTGTTTTGAATTTTCTCATCCTACTACTCCCCCTTTGGAATCAATGACAAAGGTTAGTAGAGTTTGTAGTTGTACCAGTCCATAACCTCAACCTTGTAGTTGGGTAGTTATTATCTGAAGAAGATCTCCCAAAATTAAGTTTATATCATCCATAAACTTCTTACTGTCTTTTATTGTTGTCTCAGTTCTTTTTATTGTACCGGTGAGATACTACAAATGCTTTGCTGGTGTTTTGCTTCCCTGTGTTAATGCCTCTGAAATTTCCTTCTGCAGAGATGCTAAATAGTCCAATCTTGGACTTAGTTTAGATCTCAAAAGTTTTGCCTTGTTTATTATTTTCTCTTTCTCTCTTTCCAATTTGAGCAATTCTTCCTCAAAATTTTTTATCTTCTCTTCAAAAACTGATAATGAATCAAGTGAGTTGACAAAATTGTCTACAAGTTTATTTATCTCATCCTGTGCCTTGCTTATTTTCTTGTCAATATCTATAGTCAAAAAATTTGTTTTACATGTATCTTTGTATAGGTTTTTGTATTCTTTTAACAAATTACATAGTTTTGGTAGAAGTGTGTCAAACTCTCTGTTACACTTCTTTATTCCTTCCTCAAAGAATTTATGTTTCTCCTTTTCTACAATTTCCTTTACAGATTCTACCTTTATTTGCTCAAAATTTCTAGAAATATATTTACATAGTGTATCCAACTGTCCTAAAGAATCTTTATTGTCTATATTACAATTAGGAGCTATTGATTTCAAAAATGGGATTGAATCATCTATTTCTTTATAAGCTTGTGAGCTATAATCAGTTATTTTCTTGATTGATTCAAGTAATACCTCAGTCACATTTGATGACTTTGATGGTGACCCAACAAATTGAGTACCGATGGAAGTGACCATGCTTGTATTGACCTCTGGTAGGTCTATTTGTGTCTGTATTTCTTTAAGCACTAGTTTTCTTGCTTCATTTCTTACCGATGGCATCTGTTCTGGAGCCTTTAGCTCTGTTGGTTTCTCTGTTTGTGTTCCAGATTCCATCTTTTTCTTTGTATCCATTGCCGGTTGCTCTGTATTTCCTGTTACCAGAGGCTCTTTGGCTATATCTGATTTATCTGTTGTATCCTTATCTACCACTATGTTGATCTTCTGAGTATCAACATTCATAGTATATAGGACTTCAGGATTAGGATTATTATCCTCTGTATCCATGCTCTCAGCTGTCGGTTGTTCTATAGTTGTTAATTTTACCGGTGGAGTATTTAAAGGAGGTTGGGGTAAGTTGTCTCTAACCTTGGTACTTGGTGGTCCACCAACTTTACCTTTCCCCTTGTCCTTCTAATATACCTTAATAGGCTTGGGATTCCTATATTCTTCTTGTTTTTCTTTTTCAACCAAAAATATGTCCCAACCATTTTCTGTTTCCTCTGAAACCTCTATAACTCTACCTGCCATCAGTAAAATTTGCTGGTGTGCAGTGGAAAAAATTGTCCAGTTAGCCTGAGCTATCAGATCTTCAATTTCTTCAGGTGATTTTACCAGATATAAAGCAAGTAATTTCTCAATTTTTATTTTCTTATCCAGTTCTATCACACCTTGCCTTCTGGCTTCAAGTCTTTTGTATAAGTCATCAGGAATTTCATTTAAGACTTGCAATAAAAACTTTTTAAACATGTCCATGTGTAATATTACACTCTCCTCAACTTGCCCTTTCTCATCATCCGATAGGGTGTCATAAATTTTCCCTATGTTCTTCAATTTTCCTTCCTCTGTGATCTCATTTAACAAAATTTCTAGAGGTGCCAAGTCAGTTGTTGTCTTTTTCTTTTTCTTAGGGGTCAGCTTCTTTTTTGGTGTGACCTTTCTGACTAGAGATCTCATAGCTTGTTGCTTCTGCCTTATCCTTCTAGGTGAAGGAGTGGTTGTTGGTGAGGGGTCTCTTTTCCTACCAACTCTTTTGAAAGTTGTTGGCATATCTCCTTCTGAGGAAGTACCTACCGGTGATAGATGAGCTTCAGGTTGTTGGGCTGCCAACTCATCTTCAGTTATGCCAGTTTTCTTTAATACATCTTCCTTTATGGATTTTGCTTGGCTGGATCCTTTTCTCACAGATGCTTCAACCTTTTTCACTCTTTTCTTTGACTGAATTTGGCTTTGTATGGTCTCAGCACTACCAAATATTTCTTCTTTAGGTTCATTGGGGGCTTCCAGAAGTGCTTTGGCATAAGTTTCCACTATGCGGTCATCTATTTCATAGCCCATTTATGTTACCCATATTGTCCTAGAGATGACTGCTTCCATCCATATTTCATCCTTTTTTATAACAAAGCATATGTCATCTTTGTATTTGTTGACAATTTCCTATGATAGTCTGATTCTTTTGTTCATTTTGACCTTTAGTGCTTGAAAATACTCATTGATATTCTTTTCCTTGTTTTCACCCATGTTGTTGCATAAGTCTGATAATTGTTTTCCTACCAGTATGGCATATCCAAAATCTTTGTTGCCTATACTGGGAACCTGTTTGGTTATATGTAGCATTAAGAATACAAGTAAATTTCCAAATCTAAAAGTTCCTTTCTTATCCTTCTTGATTTTGGCTAAGTTATCAATCAACTCATCTTTTAACCATTCACATAGATCAATTTTCACATTTTCTTTTACCATATAATGAGCACTCTTAATGCATAAACTGGAAACTGAATTAAGTTTATTTGCATGAGTTGCTTTGTACCCTAAAATCATGCTAACAAATCTAACATTTATATCGGTCACATCATTAACCCTTAGAGACCTTCTGTCTGATGTTGCACCAGTTAAATTCATTACTAGGTCATTGGAGACCTTCTTAGTCTTGTCAGGTTTGTTACCGGTGGAAGGTAACCGTGTTACTGCTTTCACAACTTCCTTTATAATTTTGTGAACTGAATCAAGCCAAAATAATGAACCATGTACCTAATCACTTCCTTGGGAAATTTAGGAATGCATAGGATTTCAGTGAATCCTAGGGTTTCAACAAATTTACATTCAGGTTTTACATTTCCAGAATTGTCACATATAATAGTCTTATACATGTTTTAAGTTCTTCATCTCCTAATTCCTCTATGCTGCAATGAATATACATTCTAGGGTCTTCTGCATAAACAACACCTTTTGGAATTTGGGAAAAAGCACCTGTATTGTCATCTTTCTTAGCTACCTCGAGAACTAGCTGAAATACAAGCCTAGGGCATTTTATAACCTTGACTACTGTAGGGTTTGTTATGAATTCAGGTGCAGAGGAGGATGTCATGATGATAAATACCTTTTTCTTCCTTTGGATGGATTGATTACTGAGATGCTTTGCCTCTTTGCTCGGAATGCCTTAGCTCGGAAATCTTCGCGCTCTCTAAAAGTTTGAATACTCGGTGAAGTGAAATGGAGCCAAAACCTTATTTTATAAAGTCTTTTCTGCTACCTACCACATTAATTTCTTGTTGGTAATGTATTAGCTTAACTTTATTTGCCAGTAATGAGTTATTTTCAACTTCTTTTCTCTAACTGAGGGAATAATAGCACATGTGTCATTAGATTGCCAAACCCTCAAGATAATTTTCTTCAATTAGATGAAGAACTTCCTACCAGTGGAGCACTGCTCTGTCCTGCTAGTGGAGCATTTATTGGTGTAGCATCATAAATTGTACGCACTTGCTAGGGTGGTACAATTTCACACCTAGTCTAGCACCCGCCTTGGCGCATTTTGCATTTTGCATTGCATTTCCCCTTTAGCACTTAATTAATTAAATTAATTAGGTCTAAGGTTCTATTTTATCATTTGCCATATCATAAAGTTGGGCCCTTTCATTAAAGTGTGCCCCTTTCATTTTATTCTTCCAATACATCATTTAATCAAAAACCCTAATTAAGTCCTTTTTTGAACTTGGGGGCTTGATTTCAGGGGTCAAAACATCTTGAAATCAACTGTAACTTCAAGATTCTCTCTAAAATCATCATATCTGACGGACTTGAAAATTTGGTGAAAAGTTGTTGGGACCATGGCGCCCGGAGTGCACACGGTCTCGAACATTTTTCCTAAAATTTTAGGAGCGCGATCCAATCATAAAATAAAGCTTAACCCCAAGAAATTGGCAGGAGATTCAATCTCTAGGTCGGCCAAAAGTTGAAATTAAGACCTAGGGTTTCATATATAAGAGCTCTTTTTCTTCATTTGAAAGGATCCAGGGATCTTCTATGCAGAAAAAGAGCAGATCTTTGAAGACTTCAACAACATTCAACATCCATCCATCAATCATTCATCAATTTCATTCATCCATTTAGGGCTTTGGAGACATTGAAGAGCAATAAGGGATCACCAACTGAAGATTGGCTTGTACCCCTCCCTTGGGGTTGGGTATGATTTCATGTTGTTTTCATGTCTTTGCATAAGCCTCATTATATCATTTGTATTCTTTAGATCACTTTGCATCTTGATTTGGAGCATTTACATTATCATTTACAAGCAATTAGGGTTTACTTTATAGGTTGCTCTAGTTTGCTTACTTGCATTTTAGTATCTTGCACACACACAAGGTCTGCACACACATTACTTTTACAATACAACTTGGCTATTTGTGGAGGTGGAAATCACCAAAGTGGGGGTTTGACTAAGGCAAAACCCAATATAGCCGCCCCCCATACCTTTTCAGATATAAGTGCAGATTTCGGGATTCGAAGGACGTCGCAAGTTGCAGATCCGACGGAAGCGGACCGCGATAGAACTTCACACCAAATTTCAAGACAAAAGACCAAGACAGGGGCATGGGGTGCCTTGGTCCTGCTAGGCCAGGGGCACTGGGCACCCTGGTCCCTGGGACAGGGGCGCTGGGGGCCTTGGTCCTTCTATCAGACAACAAGTTTCAGCATTTTTGATAGCTTTTCAGGTTGCAAAACAGCAGTTTCAGGAGCAGAATCAGGACAGTGGCGCCCGCACCCCCATCCTAAACATTTTCACTTAGATTTTAACTCCGAGTATGCATCTGCATTCTTATCTTTTCCTTGTGTTTACAGCTTTCCATTGTTTAATCTTAATCCTGCAATCTTGTTACTAGTTCATACTTGCACTTTGGGGTTAGGAATTGAACTTGCATCATCTTATCTTTCAATTACAACAAAGGAATAGAAATCCTAATAGGTAGCCTGTGGCTCTCTCTTCCACAAAAAGAAGTAGCCAATTGTGTGATACCTCTAGGCTCTTTCGTATTCCACAATGTGTGTCAAAAGGTAGGATTAGGGCATGTTAGCCCAGTCTCGCTTTTTCCCCTACACATTTTGGTGAACCCGACGTGAACTCCAATATTCTCTAATTCTGATTTATGTTTTCAAATTTGAGTGTTTATGCTATTTCAAATTCAAATTTGTATTTACAAGTTTTAATTTCTTGCAAGATTCAAAAAAATCTAGAGGAAATGTTTGCTAAAACCCTAATTTTTCAATTCAAAGTTGAACTTGTGGATAGCTTAATTGGGATCAATAATTTTAAATCTGATTTAGGAACTCATTTGAATCATAAATTTCATTTTCTAAATCTACATTCTAAGTGCTTGCATTGGTTAAAATTAAACATTTCCTTCTATTTTGCATGTGTTATCATTTGAAAGAGGAAAATTGATGTCATGATGCATTCATTTCATAGATGTGATAATGAGTTAGCTTCCCTTGTTTCAATTTTTCCTTCTCCTAAAGAACCTCCCCCCATCTATAAGAACATTTTAGTGCCTAAAAGACTTGCTACCAATCCCTTTGAGACTCTCCCATGCTCTAAGGATGAAGACTTTAAGAGTGATCTTGACAATTCTCCTAAAATGTGCCCTTCCTATTTAGCTATCCTAGGGGAAGAGAACGATATCATAAACACCTTTATTAATGTTGCTTCACCTTCCCTACATGATGCCTCTCTAAGTGAAAAGGTATTGGTGGACATTGAATTATTTTCTCCTAAAGTTGGTCCTTCCAATGGGGGCATGTTAGTGCAACAAGAGGTTATGAACACTTCTTTCAAAGATCTCCTTCCTAAGCATGAATCTTTGGAGAAATATGTTCATGTTCCTCCTAAAAAAAACTCCCTTAATGAGGATCCTTTTGTGCAAGAAGATGACATTATCCCTACATTCCCTAGTGATGTCATTTCCTTTTCCAAAAAAATTCCCACTAGAGATGATGAATTAATGATAAATGCTTAACCTTCTCCTAAAGTTTGTCTTACCCATAAGCATCCCTTAGAGAAAGAAGATGAAATAATAAGCAATTTGCTTAATTCTCTCTCCCCTAAAGATCATATTGAACATATTTTGAGGAAAGAGTATGAGTTTAACACGTCTATTGATGCCTTCCCTCCTAAGGATGAGGAATTAATAAACAATGTTATCTCCTCTCCCGAAATTGACAATACTTCAAGCATTCCTTTCAACAACTTCTCTATTTGGGATGAACCATTAGAAGAAGGTGTATATTATTCTCTACCTCATGAGAGAACCCTAGCCAAAGGGGATGAAATCAAGATTGAAAACTCCCTTGATAGTTTCTCACCTTCCTTGAATCTCAATTATTCTCCCTTTCCTCAACTTGGTTCTACTCATAAGGAAACCCTAGTTCAAGGCAAGATGGTTAACATCTCTTTCAAAGATCTCCCTCTCAAGAGTGAGACTTTAGAGAGTAATGTTGATCCTTCTCCTAGAGAGTTTATTGCCCATGTAGATCCTTTGATGATAAAGGATGATATGACCTTTCCTAGTATTACTTTTCCTACTAGAACATCAATGCCTACCCCTTGTCTCTCTCCTAAAATTGATTTAATCTGTGATAAGATTTTAGTGCAAGAAAAGACTATCAACAATTCTTCCAACACTTTTGTTCATTCCTCTAAACCATCCTCAATCAATTTGATACATGTGAATGAAACACCTAACAAACCTCTCTTCACTATCCAAGGTGCTTGTCCTTCTCAAAATTCTCAACCTTTAAATAAGCCTATCTTAGTGGTTCAAGTTGGTTATGCTAATGATTCTTTTTGCACTCCTAAGAAACATATTATTACTATGCAAGGAGGTTATTCTACTAAGAGCCCTTTTGAGTATGCTAAGCAACTGACTAGAGAGAGTTATAATGCGGTTGCTCATACCTATAACACAAGAAACAATAGGAAACCTAATCCTCCTCCAGTTATCCCAACTTCACTTCCTCCTTCCCAACCTATTCTTCCTCAAGCTCCTCGTATTTCACAAATTCTTAGTAAGGACTATGATCTTATTGAACAACTTAAAACTACTTCGGCAAAGATATCCCTTTGGGATTTGATCCAAACTTCTTCTGCTCATCATGGAATGTTACAAGATGCCTTGAAAGATTTGAATGTTCCTCCACCTAATACATCTAGTAATATAGTGTCTTTGGTTAACTTTGTGATGAATCCTAAAGCTCAAATTGTGTTTACTCAAGATGAGTTTCCTACTAGCGAAATTCAACATCAATATGATCCCTTGATGATTGTGGTTATCATAAATGACACTGCTATAAGATGAACACTGGTAGATAATGGTTCTGGCCTTAATGTGTGTAGCATTAATCTATTGCATAAGATGAATGTGGATACATCCCTTATTGAGCCTGACTCTCATCCCATTCAAGGCTTTGATAATGTGGCTAAGTCTTCATTAGGTATTATCACCTTACCCATCATAGTGGGACCTGTTACTTTGCCTACTCCTATCCATGTTATGTCAAGAAATCTAACATACAACTTGTTATTAGGGAGACCTTGGATTCACAGTATGCAAGTTGTCCCCTCTACATTGCATAGACAAGTTAAATTTATTTATAATAATAAGACATATACCTTGATAGGTGATACTAATTTTCAAGCTTGTTTGCAAACATCTGCTTCCAAAGGGAGTTCTTCTAAGCCTTCCTCTTCTAGTGATGACTCGTTAAACAAGATACCTATGGATGAATCATCACCCTCTGATAATCAAAATTCTTTGGATGAGCCTGAAGTTCCTGAAGAAGATTCTTCTCAACTTGAATCTACACATGAAAAGGCTTTTGATCCTGAGAAGGTTCTCGCAGAAGATGATTGGGGATCTCTTGATTTCAATCCCACCTTTGTAGGTGAGTATAGGGTTCCCCCTAGAGAGCTTAAAGTAAAAAAGAAGGAAGAAACTAGAGATCAATCTGTCTTACCTGAACCTATGAGCAATAATTTTGTGGCCGCTTCTCAAACTTCTTCTCCTCACATCTCTAATTCTAAAGAATTTGATTCTTTGTCTTATGAAAAACCACCTTCTCTTTCTAAGATAGCTAATTGTTGTGGTCATGGTTTTCATATTTTGGCTAAGAGCGGCTATAGTGGAAATGGTTGTGTCACAAATGAACAAGGAATTAAAGTTCCTTTAGAACATAACATGCATGAATATTCATTTGGACTTGGATATAATCTTTCTAAGCCCACCAAAGCATCTAAAAGATCATCTCTCAATGTGAATGCTATATTTAGTAGTGATGATGATCTCACTTGAACTAAATTATCTTCTACTTCTATCAACCCTCATTCCCCTCATAAGGAAATCTTGGCGATGAACAAATCTCTTTATG
Organism: Cryptomeria japonica; assembly: GCF_030272615.1. Classification (NCBI taxonomy): domain Eukaryota; kingdom Viridiplantae; phylum Streptophyta; class Pinopsida; order Cupressales; family Cupressaceae; genus Cryptomeria; species Cryptomeria japonica. The sequence continues at coordinate 690,743,097 of NC_081413.1, forward strand.
ACTCCCCTCAAATTTCTAAATCCACTTATGAATCTATATCTCCTATTCATCATAAAGTCCTTTCCTCCAGGGATAAGGCTCTAATAAATTACACTCATCTTTCTTCTAAGATTTCTCATAACTTTCCTTCTTCAATTTTTATCATTTTATACATGTTTTTGATCTCACTTATAGTTGAGCATTTAGCATGTCATATTCAAATACCTCATTCAATCTATCATGTCTTTAAATAACATTAATGGCTATTATGTTTCTCATCATTATGTGACATTGGTAGCTCATTTACTGGGGGCTCATTGTCATTCATGATGGTACAATTTCAAGTGCAATCATATTTTTGAAGCAACATAATAGCCTAATTTTTCTATGTTATCTCTTGTTCCTATGAGGTAATAGTGTGGAAATATTGATCATCTTTTCTTTAGAATTCTCTTTTACTAGATATGGGAGAAGATGTGTATTCTCTTTGTTATCCTACCCACTTCTTGTGAGGAGCATTTTACATACACTAATGTCTTGCTTGCATGAACTCATGTGACTATGTAGTACATTTTGCTTATGTCTAAATCTCTCCCTAGAAGATTGTGTAAGTCCTTCTCATTGTCCTTATCCTTGGGAGGCAATGATCTTTCCTTATTTTTATCTAATGATCCACTTTTTCCTATTTCGTGGATGGTGTGAACTTTATTACTTGATGTTATTCCTTGTATGCATTTGTTGTTGTTTGTTCAAGGATTCTCTCTTACAAAAGGTGTAAGTCCTTGACTACAACCTCTTTTGCACTTGGTAAAAGACATCCATAATGAATTCACTCTCCCAATTGGGTTAAAAAGAGCGTCATCCTTCATTAAGAATCACTTTCACCTCACAAAAGAAGGAAGTATTGCATTCTTATTCTCTTCTTTGTCTTATTCTAGAAGATGTTATATTTATCTAAGACAATTCCTCTCGAGGATAGGTGTCTTTTGTACAAAGGTCTCTTCTCCTCTAAGGATCTCCTTTACACATACTACAAGATATCCCTTTTTCAACTATCTTATCCTTGCTTAAAGAGTGCAAAACTCTCTTGCTTGGATCTATGACATTGTTGCACTTTTGGGGTATCTTATTTTGCGATGAAGGTAGGTATCCTTGTTCTACTTTGCTTATGACATAAACATTACACTTTTTGAGCAATGGGTCATTCTCGGAACCAGAGCACAGACTCTTAGAGCGAGATGTCTCCATTTTTCTTTTATGCAAGGTGATAGTTCTCGGAACCAGAGCACAGACTCTTAGAGCGAGATTTCATGCTTTTGTACTATACATATACAGGGTGTAGCATACTCGGGCATAGACTCCTATGAGATGCTTCTAACCTCCCTTACACACACATCTACGAGGTTGAGTGGAACTAGCGGCATAAGGCTAGACTTTCTCACTCCCCTCCCTTACATGGATCACCTAGACAAGATCTAGGGGCGAGAGGTCCATGTTTTCTCTCTCACTATTCTTCTCATGGATCACCAATGTGTGTATTCATGCTTTTTTCCTTTCTTCTCTTTGCATTTTGTTTCCATTTACATCCATCATCTTGTGTTAGAGAACTCTCAAACCCTCACACTCTTTGTTGTGTTGGAATTGAGATTTAGTCCTCTTTCTTACCAAATGATTCTCCATTAGTTTTTGATCTCATATCAAATCTTCTTGTGAGCATTTGTCATCAATATTCTTTAACAATTCGAAATGGTAAACATGATACCCTGTTTCAACTCACTAAAATTAGCAAGCCGAAACAGGGGAGGGCATATAGCTACCCTCAAATTTTCATCACCTTCCTTAGTAAGCATTAGGTGATTTTGTGATCTAACGTGTGTTTTGTAGGGTGCGGTTCCTAACTGTGTACTACAGATACCGCTGGGGGCTTCGTCCGACAACTTATGGGTATATCCTTTTTCAAATAATGTTTACTTTTTTGTACTTTATCTTGGATATGCACGTAGTGTTTATATGACCGCTAAAGTGGGGGCTAAATGTAGCGTCATAAATTGTACGCACGTGCTAGGGTGGTACAATTTCACACCTAGTCTAGCACCCGCCTTGGCACATTTTGCATTTTGCATTGCATTTCCCCTTTAGCACTTAATTAATTAAATTAATTAGGTCTAAGGTTATATTTTATCATCTCCCATATCATAAAGTTGGGCCCTTTCATTAAAGTGTGCCCCTTTCATTTTATTCTTCCAATACATCATTTAATCAAAAACCCTAATTAAGTCCTATTTTGAACTTCGGGGCTTGATTTCGGGGGTCAAAACATCTTGAAATCAGCTGTAACTTCAGGATTCTCTCTAAAATCATCATATCCGATGGCCCTGAAAATTTGGTGAAAAGTTGTCAGGACCATGGCGCCCAGAGTGCACACGGTCCTGGACATTTTTCCCGAAATTTTAGGAGCGCGATCCAATCATAAAATAAAGCTTAACCCCAAGAAATTGGCAGGAGATTCAATCTCTAGGTTGGCCAAAAGTTGAAATTAAGACCTAGGGTTTCATATATAAGAGCTCTTTTTCTTCATTTGAAAGGATCCGAATTTTGGTTTCAGGGATCTTCTATGCAGCAAAAGAGCAGATCTTTGAAGACTTCAACAACATTCAACATCCATCCATCAAGAATTCATCAATTTCATTCATCCATTTAGGGCTTTGGAGACATTGAAGAGCAATAAGGGATCACCGATTGAAGATTGGCTTGTACCCCTCCCTTGGGGTTGGGTATGATTTCATGTTGTTTTCATGTCTTTGCATAAGCCTCATTATATCATTTGTATTCTTTAGATCACTTTATATCTTGATTTGGAGCATTTACATTATCATTTACAAGCAATTAGGGTTTACTTTCTAGGTTGCTCTAGTTTGCTTACTTGCATTTTAGGATCTTGCACACACACAAGGTCTACACACACATTAGTTTTACAATACAACTTGGCTATTCATGGAGGTGGAAATCACCAAAGTGGGGGTTTGAATAAGGCAAAACCCTATATAGCCGCCCACCATACCTTTTCAGATATAAGTGCAGATTTTGAGATTCGAAGGACGTCGCAAGTTGCAGATCCGACGGAAGCGGACCGAGACAGAACTTCACACCAAATTTCAGGACAAAAGACCAGGACAGGGGCGTGGGGCACCCTGGTCCTGCCAGGATAGGGGCGTTGGGTGCCCTAGTCCCTGGGATAGGGGAACTGGGTGCCCTGGTCCTTCTATCAGACAGCAAGTTTCAGCATTTCTGACAGCTTTTCAGGTTGCAAAACAGCAGTTTCAGAAGCAGAATCAGGACAGTGGCGCCCGCACCCCCATCCTGAACATTTTCACTCAGATTTTAACTCCGGGTATGCATCTGCATTCTTATCTTTTCCTTGTGTTTACAGCTTTCCATTGTTTAATCTTAATTCTGCAATCTTGTTACTAGTTCATACTTGCACTTTGGGGTTAGGAATTGAACTTGCATCATCTTATCTTTAAATTACAACAAAGGAATAGAAATCCTAATAGGTAGCCCGTGGCTCTCTCTTCCACAAAAAGAAGTAGCCAATTGTGTGATACATCTAGGCTCTTTCGTATTCCACAATGTGTGTCAAAAGGTAGGATTAGGGCATGTTAACCTAGTCTCGCTTTTTCCCCTACACAGTTGGTTCTACTGGTGGAGGAGTATTCCCAATATTTAGATCACCTTTTCTAATCCATTGCTTTGAGAATTCTTGCTTAACCTCTTCAACCTTTTCTTTACCTTTCAAGCTTGTACTTTTGTTATCTACCGGTGTACCTTTACTTCTACAAAATTTAGCAATATGACCTATCTTGTTACATGCATAACAAGTTACATTATTTTTCTGAATAGCTTTCCCATAACCTATGTCGGTTTGTGTTCTACATTGATTTGATAAATGTCCAAATCTTCCACAAACATAACATCTTACATTCATTCTGTAGTTTTCAGAGTTATGACCAATTTTGTTGCATTTGGAGCATTGACCAGTGGGAGGATTGATATTCTGATAATTCCTAGATCTCCATTCATTTTCCCTATGACCATATTTATTACAGTTAAAGCATTTTCCATTGAATTTGTAAGTATTAGGAGGTCTTACAAGTTTGCTGTGATCCTAAGTATTTGCAGTACAAGAGCTTTCTCCAACTTCAAATCCAATTCCAGAAGTGTCACCTTTGAGTTTTTGATTCTTCAATAAGGTACCAAGTTCTTCTGAGCTTTTCTTGAATTTTTCTTTGTGTTGATTTGCAGTTTCCAATTCCCTTTCCAAGATTTCTTTTTGTCTCATTAGTTCATTCGAGTCATTCTGAGTATGCATCAAATCTATCTTCAACATGTCATTTTCATAGCTAAGTCTTTTGTTCTCATTTTCTGCATCATTTAGTCTTCTGGTCAATTCTTCTTCATTCTTCTTTCGGTCCTCAATCTCTTTGCAAAATCTCATAGTCATATCCTGCATTTCATTTTTTGTTGTCAAGATTTCTTGTTTCAATTTGCTTATCATATCATTAAGTGATTCCTTTTCATCATTCTCATTTGCAATTTTTCACAAAGTTCTCTTCTGTTATTTCTTGTAACAGTAAGATTTTCTTGAAGTGCTTGAATAATGTCATGAGCTAATTTTAAATCATCTTCTAATTTGACATTTTTCAACTTTTCTGCATCATAGTCAATAAGAGCTCCTTCAAGTTGCTTCATTAGATTTTCCATCTTTACCGGTGTCAAGATCTTCCTCAAGCTATTAGGCTTCTAAAAATAGAGGACCAAGCTCTGATACCAATTGTTAGGGTTCCCACAGATACTGAGAGGGGGGGGTGACTCAGTATCTGACCGATAGTGACATTTTCTTAAAACAGAACATGCAGAACATAAAGTAACAGTATACTGGTATGCAAGAATTAATGTAATTAACAGAATCAAAAACATCCACATGAAAATAACACCATAACACAAGATGTTTAATGAGGAAACCCAGTGTGGGAAAAACCTCAGTGGGATTTGTGACCCACAATATTCACTTACTAGCCAATAAGAGAATATTACTTACAATAGGGGCCTGCACATGCAGGAAGGCCAACTCCCTAGAGCACACTGCTCAATAAGAAGTCACACTGACTTACAATGAGGATTATACAAATCCAATATTTTGTACTACTTTACAATAGCATCTTCAATGCCAGATTCAGTACCGGTTCTTGCTCTTGTTCTTTGCATATACCCTTGACCTATAATTCACACATTAGGTCTGCCTAATAATTTTCTATATTTTCTTTTTTCATCTACTACGAATGTCTACAATGATCTCTTTTATATACAAGAGTCATTTTACAATTTTCCAAGTTGGCTTACAATAATAAACAAAATATTACATATCAAAAATCATGTCGGCCTCTGTGCCGGTATACATCTTTTCTTCTATGCTAGTGTACATCTTTTCTTCTGTGCCGGTGTTGGTGTAGATTGTTCTTGCTGATGCTGGTGCACTGTCTTGCTTGAATAATGTTTTGCCGGTAGAATGTCTTGCCAGTGCCATAGGATTGCAAGGTTGCTTGTGTAATGCTTTGTCGGTATGATGTCTTGCCGGTGCCATAGGATTGCAAGGTTGCCATCAATGACAAAACCTTCAATCACACATAATGTCTCATTAGAGTGTCCATATGCCAACAGTGGCAACTTCTTACTTGCCGAAAAACTTCCATGGGATCCACTTCTAAACTACCACATGTGCCTGATAGGTCACCTCTTCATTGGCGGTATGATTCAATCTGTCTGTTGGCCGCAACACCTAGTCGCCAAGTTTATTCTTTGATTTACTTAACCTCAAGGTCACGTGTGACTTTCTGATTTTCCACCTAAACCACCTAGACCGCTAACTAGACTGCCATGTCATTTCTCTACTTCACGAAGGCTAAATCTTGAGCACCTTTTGGCCGTGAATCAATGCAGGTCATTGATCATTCTCTGAACCAACCACTCTTTACTCTTTGGAAAACCTACCTACTTCTGGGATCTGCCACTTTTCGCTATTTCACGGAGGGTAAAACTCGATCATCTTTGTCCCACAAAACCATGCAATCCATCCAATCAAAAGAGAAATGATCGGTCTTTAACTTTAGCTTTACTACCACATGGACCCACTTTCCTTTTCTCCATTTTGCGATAGGTAACTCATGATCATCTTCATCCCATGAAATAATGCGAGCCATTAGATCTTAGGGACTTGCACTATTTTTATTCCTTGTATTGACCACCTCGCCCAAGCCTACCTCTTTTTGCTGCTTCACAATAAGTAAACCATGAGCATCTCCTGACTACAAATAAATGCGGGCCATTGGATCAACAAAGAGTTGCATGAGACTTACAGGGCTCGATAAACATTAGAAAAAAGGAAAAGTAATAGGCATATAAAATTTAAAATATTTAAGGGACTGTCTAGGTAAATAACAATGGGGGGACACTTCTCATGACAAACGCACCCATCACTTAAGTGGTAAAAAGTAACACAAAATGAGAACCAGGATTTTACTCTGACAGCTTGAAGGTTAAAACTTAAAACCCTTAAACCTTCCCATTGGCTTACAACAAAATGGAGGTAACAAGGCCAATACCAGACTCAAAATTTCAACAAAATTAGCCAATTATGGACCGAGAACATCCATTTTTTTAAACAGTGATAACAGGACCATCTCTTTTGGTGAGTCTTTTTGCACCAATAGTGTTATATCCTCGAAGACCTTTTCTTGTCGATGAGAACCATCTCCACTTTCCTTGAAATCTTTTATCAATGGAGTTACTGTCTTCGATGAGTCCTTTCTGAAGTTCATAGGCATTTTCTTTCTTTGATGCCCCTTTTATATCAATGAGACATCGCTGGGTCTCATTGATATTGTTTGAATCTTATATACTTTAATAGAATGCTTTTAGACTTGTTTGATAACTTATGGGTTATTACGGTATCAATGAAAATGATGATTTCTTCCAAAGAGAGATGGCTTCTATGATTTAATTTCTCAAATCAAGATATTTTACTTAATTCATATTTGATGCTCAATAGAATGACTGCACTATCACCAATCTATCTTGAAGATTTGACTACTCTTTAGATTATGATTATGACTATCATGATATTTCATGAGACTGCTCTATCCCCATATGAAACCCTTTGTTCCCACAAATCAATTCTTTGAACTTGACTGCAACTTTATAGTGATCACTGTCTTTGTATAGTAAGCTTGCTACTTTCTCAACTTTTGATATATTGGAGGCTCCTAGGATGGTTTCTATATTATAGTCACAATACCTTGCTACAATTTGTAGCTATTGTATGTTTATTTGTTTTCTATGTTTATTTGTTTTCCACTCTTAACTCATAGTTCAACCGAATATGGTTCATCTTGGAATCAATGCATCTCGGTTATAATCAGATTATAACCAGTCTCCATGGTTGCAAGACCTGAAGAAGGATTCTTATCATTAATTAGATGCATACTTTTGGGAATATAGAAAGACAAAAAAATATATTAGAACCGTATTTTTTGTTGAGTGATAATATGATGTGTTAATTTAGATAAATAAGGGAACCAATGTTGTATTAGGTTTAATTCCATGGTGACAGTTGAAGCTTGTTAGAGATAGGGGATTTGTAGTAGTTGGCTTGTTAGGTTATGTCACAACCCTATGAAGGTCCTTGTAAACCGTTAATGTCAATAGACATGAGACTGTTATGTAACTAATTGGATCAGCTAAACCTAGAAGTTCTGTAACCAATGTATGTTAACTATCTTATGATGGTCATTTATGATCGTTATTCTTAGTAGACATTAAGCAATTTGCTAGATAGTTTGTTAGTAAACAAGTGAGTTAGTTGGATCAAGTGTATGCTAGATATGGAATATTACATGTGGTATCAGAGCAACCAAGTTTGACATTGAACCTTAGGCTTTCCACCTATAAACAAAACTATATACATATGTAGGCGCACCATGGTTGAGATAATATGTAGATGCATTATATACAAAACTATATTTGCAAGTAAATCTTTTATTCAAATCCACAATATGAAACACAGAGTTTTATTGGAAGAACACAAGTAACCTTATCTCCTTTAGATAATATCACAAGCAACTGCCTACAAAAAGATGCAGTAATCCACATCATATACACAAAGGAAAGATGACTGATTATATTATGTATGTTCACAAAATGGTACAATAGTAAGCCTGAGGCTATATTATACTTCTTCTATAATGATCCTTATTGTTACAAAAGTTCCATTATTTATACGAGGGTATACATTGTCACCAAGCATCATGGCTTTTCAACACATAACTATTAATTAGCACTTTTGTTAACAAACTGGAAGATAAACAAGTTCAACATTCCTATGTGTTGAATGTGCTTATCATCTTTATACATTAGAATGTTATTGTTTAGTGTCCTCATGTCGCTTTCTATCTGGAAATGATTGGATAGAATATGGTTAACACAAAGTGACAATTATTTGTCCCGATCCAACTCTACTACTGCTCAATTATTCTCATCAATGAACTCTTGTTTCCACTATTCGAACGATACTAACTAACCATTACTATAAAAAGAGGGCACCCTAGAGGTATTCCCATCGTCCAGCCTCTGAAGCTCTTTCCTTAATTGATTTGCCAATTCATCATGGGACTTCAAGTAAGCCTTGGCTTCAATTTTCTCACCTGGATTAATTAGACTGTTGTCATTCATCATGTCTTCCAACTGAGACCTGAGCCTTTCATGCTCTTTCAAAGCTCTGATTGTTCCAGTGTATGTTTTCTAATAGATTTCTGCAACTTGCATCATACTTCTGAACCTATGTTCAATGATCTCCAGAATCAACTTATCCCTCTTTTGTCATACCTTTTCTACTTGTCAAGATGTCTTTTCGGCCCTATTCCTCCAATACATAGCATTTGTCAAGGCATCCATGGCATCTCTGTCAACATTATATGTCATCCCTATTTGACTGGTACCTGTATCAATCTGAAGCAATCTTGCTTGCAGCCTTTGTTTTTCTTCATTGGTTTTCCCATATAGGCTTTTGTATGTAGAATTTTCTTGGACTAGAAACTCTATCTGATCTTGGTTCAGTTTAGCGACATCCAAATTTAGTTTGGCAGTTGTTCTAGGGTTAGTCTTTCCAACCTACTGCACCATCAAATGTCCAAAAGCTTCTTCTGTATCAACCAATATAGGTCTTCGATCTTTGGGATAGATACCCCACTGTAGAAGAGCCTTCTAATCTAGATCATATCTTGATCCTCTAAAGAGTTTATCAATCTCTTTTGGCATCATTTGCCTACTTGGGTCTTGTTTCTTGAGGAATCCATCAAACAACAAGGCAGAGTTCATGTCCCATCCAGAGTATAATAGCACACCAGCTTCATTAAGCAATTGTCTTCCATTCTTAGGTGTCATTTCTCTCATCACAAGATCCATCTCCTCTTGTAACTTTTGAAGTTGTTGCTCTTATTCACTATTTCTCATGTTATTCCTAATTTGAGATCCTTTATGTTGATAGAGGAATGCGGTGAACTCCTTGGAAGCCATGAAGTCACTATCAGCAATGAAATCCTCATGCTCTAGGAATCTGATGTCAGCCACTTCTCAGACATTTAGTTGTCCTATTGCCAAGTCTATTGGTGTATCCTCTTCATAACCAGGGGGTAATCCTCTCGAGGAGTGAATGGAATGATGCCAGATGTGGAAGCAGAAGATATATGAACCAAAGACTCTTTATTCCTAATAATATCAATGTAATTCCTAAAAATATGAGGCGGGACTCCCTCAAGTATTTCCAATTCATGCTCCACAAGTTTGTTGGCCAACTGCAAGGGGTCTTTAATCTTTTGTAGCATGTTCTCATCCATTTTCCTTCTAAAAAGCTTCCATTTATAAGCCTACATTACTTTCTCAAACTTTATTCGCTTCACTCTAGCCTCTTCTCTACCAATGTTCTTAATGAGGTCATCCGGTAGGTAGGATTTATGCTCTCCAGCCTTCAGCTTTTGTGATGACCGGGCTATCCTTATGTATCCTTTAGGAGAAAAAGTGGGCCTTGGATCCCCCATAGCCATGCCATAATAATCCAATCTTGTCTTTAACAGGCCATAACTCTTTGAACTTTTCATAATAAAATCTTAAAATACTAACAACCCAGGTACAATTGATTGTTTCCCATGGCTTGTCAGATGTTCTGTACTCACTATTGATAGTTGCCTCACAATATCTAGACAAGCCACTCTATTAGGGATTGTAAGTGGTATTATGTATGGTCTCCCTCCAAACTTGTATACCCTGACTTGTGTGCAGTCTGAAAAATAATACCAATCTCCCCAATTGTGTTCAATTGAGGGATCCTCAATGAAATATTTTGGTCTTAGGAATCTTTGAAACTTTGGTGCAAGGGCATGATCGCATGGGTATCCCAACAGTCTATATAATGGCTTGACAAAGAACTCCTCAAAATGCCAATATTGATTATTCGCATACCTCTGATCCCATGAAGAAACCCATAGTTGTACTGGTTTTCTCATCCCACCATTGTCATATGTCCTAACACATAACTCTTCTGGCCATAACCCTTCATCTTGGCCCACATACAATAGCATATGCATTAGTAAGGAATAATGCTTGAAATGAACATTGATGACATCCCCCTTTAACTTTTTTAACCCATGATTCAAAACCTCAACTAAATAAGCAGAAAAATCAAAGAAGCGGAGGTCCTTAGACTGCAAATTGACACAAATGACCATGGCTGCAACATCCATCAAAGGATGGGATTTTATCCCTTGCACTTGGGCAACACAGTAATAGGTATACTTGAAATATGGATGGAAAGAGTTGACATCATAGCGAGTTTTGTCATCCTGACCTAGTGGCACTAAGGACCCTGCATTCCTAGGTCTATGTATAGAGAGTCTCCACATTTTGTAAATGTGCTCTAGGTTAAAATATTCACTTGTTAACTTCTTGAGGTCAATCAATTCTTCAAATCCCCAATCCAACTCGAACACACTGTCAATAACCTCCTTTCTGATTGCAAGAATTGTCTCACCCATGTAGTTATATATGGTCCTGGTTTTAGGGTCATAATTGTTTGCCAATGCCTTCATGAGCTCCACATTCACGGATGCATTAGCCACAGCTAACCTTCCTAAGTTCAATCACCATAAATTGTTGATAAGTTGAGGGGAAACTCTTTTGTTGTACCCATATATGAATAATTCATACCCTCTCAATTCTATCCATATGTCTCCAAGATCCTCAAACCAGTCCTCCAGGCCTTCCTCATCAGCTCTAATCTTCTTGGACCTCAAACTAGATGATGGCCACTGGTCAATCAGGTCTTGGGCCAAAGAACAACCTTCCCTTTTCTATCTTTTAGGTTTTTCTTCTACAACAATAGGTTCTTTTCCCTTTCTGGTCTTATTAGTTTTAGATGATGATTCCATTTTAATTTTAAAAAAGAGGTCTGTGTGCAAACAACTTACTTTGAATTACTGAGCTTTATCTGTGAATTTTTCCAATTCCTACTTTCAGTTCATCGCCTATGAATTCCTTAATGTTGTGTCCTTTGATGTTGATCCACTACTTATGGCATATTTAATCAGTTAGTAATGGTAGTTTGGACAATGGTCACTCAGGCACACATTTGAATTTAATGGCGATGTGACCTTCCATGGGATTCGTTTCTGATTTTTGTGAAAATCAATAATCATTTCGATGAGGATATGTCTTTCGATCATTTGTTTCTTTAGTCCATTGATCTCTTTGTTTTTATCGAAAATACTTTTGTTTCAAATATTACTTCGATCAAGTATTTTTTCCCTTCATCGAAATACTATATTTGTTCAGTATGGCTATCTCCTCATCAAAACATATCTGATATTCATCGGGTCTTATGTCGAAGAAACCTTGGGCTTCAGTGTGCTCCTTTATTTTTCCATCAAAATACTTCTTTCATTGATATCACTATGCCCTATCGACGAATGATTCTATTATCTCACTGATAAACTTACATCGGCAAAACCACACATATCAAGAACATGATTTTTAACCTCCTCGAAACCTATATCCTCATTGATATATTTTATCGATATAGCTTCCTTTTGTCAGATCGATATTATTCTTTCGATGAAAATGCTCCTTTTGGTGGGTCCTTTTTATGTTGCACCGATAGTATTATTTCCTCGAGAACTTTTCCCATCGATGAAGACCCTCTCTACTTTCTTTGATATCTTTTGTCGATGAAGTTATTATCTTCAGTGAGTCCTTTCTGGAATTCATTGGTGTTTCCTTCCTTTGATGGCTCTTTTATATCGATGAGACATCACTAGGTCTCATTGATCCAAATTCAAAAGGTATCGATGAGACCCAATGATGTCTCATCGATATAAAAGAGCCATCGAAGGAAGGAAATGCTAACATCGATAATAATTATTTATTTTTGATAAAAATTATCATCGTTAGAATTACGATGACTACCAAGCTTTCGACCGATGATCTAATCGGCGGACATACAGCGTCGACAAATTTTATTGGATTGTCGTATTTCTGACAGGTATGGCATCGTCTACCGATCCGACGCTGAGTTTTTGATGGTTGATTTTGTCGGCACTTAGATGAAAATTCATCACAAATCTAACAAACTATTAGGTCCCAAAGACAACTGAGAGGGGGGGTGGTGAATCAGTTGTCAAATAAATTCAAACCAAAAACAACTTAACCAACTTAATACTTAATACCGGTAAACTAGTTTAATATGTCAGTAGATAGTTTTGAGATTCAATTGCTATACCGGTAAGGATTAGTGCATGAAACATAAAGACAAAGTCATCAACAACACATAGCACCAATATTTGTATGTGGAATCCTTGTAAGGGGAAAAACCATGGTGGGAAACCTTATGCATAATCAAATGATACTACTACAGATAGTAAGTGTACATAAATGGGGTCTGCACATGCAGAAAGGCCAAGCACCTAGAGGTCACTACTCAATCACAAAATGGGAGTCACACTGACTATAGTTGGATAGTTAAATCCAATAAGAATGTATTGCACAAAATAGCATCTTCATATGTTGGATTCAGTACTAGTGTAGATCTGATTGTCTTCACAAAAAACCTCCTTCAATCTTCAAATGATGTCTATGTGTATAGCTCTGCTTATTCTCACATATAAATTTACACAATCCTTTTTTGCATTCCATATTTGATCTTACAAATAAGATCTTACATTTATACCTTAACCTAAGACCAATTTTAGTAGGTCGACTCTACAAGATATTATAATAAAAACATTTTACAAACAATACTATATCCAATGCAATAACCGATTCAACATGTCGACTTAATAAATTTACAACGATAATTAATCATCTCCATAGCATGTTGTGCTGATCTGGAAAAGATAAACTTGCCGGTGTAACCTGGACCTATTTGCCGGTAACAACAAATATGCAAATATGAATATACTAATAAACATTTCTCCAAGACAAGATGTCCAAATGATGTCTTCAACATTACCAAGTGTTTTCCATATCATTCCAAGTGTCGCTGATCAATATACATTGCTAGTGTACTAGATACTGGTGACTGTGCATGAGTCACTTGCTTGCCGATGAATGTTGCTGATTCTCCAAAGTGCCACAGTTGATAAGTGTTTAGTAGGTGTTGACATCAATGACAAAATAATTCCAAAATACCAACAATCTCCCCCTTTGGTATTGATGGCAACACAAGATGGAAAAACCATCAAAGTGCCAAAACAAAAATGCCAAATACCAAAAACCAACAATCTCCAAAAAGAGAGCATAACAAAAAATCAAAATACAGATACAAAGAGTAGTAATCTCTCCCCCTAAAAGCAACATGTATTTTCCTTGTGTTTTTCCATACCAATCTCTCCCCCTTTGACATCAAATGCCAAAGTTAAAATAAAACATCTTACCAAGCCAAGTTCATATACAAAATACCAATCACTTTAGTATACCAACTATTGGCATTATGTGAAATGGTATGAGGACATAATGATATTATATGTTGTCATTGATGTCAATATGTGATATGAAGAGAGAACTGACATATGTGAGAACTAGTATATATGCCAAAGTAAAGTGGTATATTTGTTCAAGGTGAATTGGTATGTAGTCATGGGACCCGACACATGGAAGCATTGTATGACTACCAGTTGGTAGGTAGTTTCCACTTCAGGATTTCCGGTTGGAGTACCTCAAGCCTATGTAACTCAATCGGTGATCTTTGTGTGATGAGTTAGTAGTATAACAAAGAACAAATCATGTTTCCACGTCAACCTTGTGCACGTGAAGGATCTTGCATGAAGAAGACTATCCCTATCTACCTCGGGAATGTGCGAAGACTGTAAATGGTGAAAATGCATGATGAATTATCAGCCACCATGAAATTGGTGGATAATGAACAATGGAGAATGTCTTGAGATTTATTCAAGATCTGTTGCATTCAATACAGTATGATCAACAGTCAGGATTGAACCATTTGAATTCCTTAACATAACAGGTCTAGGGTTTAGGGCTTATGCTACAGACCTGTCTATTATCCTATAAGGTCAATGTTGTGATTCTTTCATAGTTTGTTGGAAAAATTTGTGTGTGAGTATCCAAGAGAAGGGATACGTGATTCTTGCCAGACCAGAGGAGAGAAGTGATACCTGCAGAGTGTAAGTACAGAAGGTGAAGAGGAGCTTAAGCGGATTTGCATTGGCATTGAGCACTATTACCAGATCATTGTAATACCCATTGATCTCTAACCACCTCAATAGTTGGAAAATACCCTAATAGGGTAGCCTTAACTGACTTACTATAAATCCCTTAACCGGGTGATCTCTAACAGGATCAGTTCCTAGCAAAACCTTTTGTAATGTCTTTACCGGACAAGGCTCCTGACAGAGCGGACTTCCAAAGAGTTCAAAAATAGCTTGTGGGTATTCATCCCCACCATGGTTTTTCCCAGTTGGGTTTCCACGTGAAAAATATGTGTCATGTGTGATGCTTTTATCCTGTGATGCTTTTTTATTGTCTATTAAGCATATGATGGTTTTGTGTTTTATGCCTGTCATTAAAACATGTTGAACTGGCTGTTGTGAAGATATAATGATAGATTACTTGTTCATGCATAAGGGTGAAATGGTAGTGTAGTTTTGAGTTGAGTGGAAAGCTAAGTGAGTAACTGGTTTATGATTGTTTTAATTGTTCTAGGTTTTATCGATTGCACTCTGTTTCAAACTGGTGTCACTATTTTCTAGTCATTTGGAGTAATTGTCATTGAACCGGTTTAGGATAGTATTTTGTCTATACTGATTCACCCCCCCCTCTCAGTACGAGTTTGGTACCATTTTTTCATCATTGAGTTATCAATTGGTATTAGAGCATCCTCCTAGTCCTCTGTGTTGTAAGCTTAACCACTTGAGGGAAATATCCTATTGTAATAATGAAGAGGGAAGGTCCAAAGTTTAACAAAGAAAATTTTAGTATATGGAAAGATATAATGAAGATATACATCAGAAGCATGGGTGTTCAACACTGGAGCTATGTTGAGAATCCCTATGTTTCCCCTACTAGTACTCTCACTGATGATCAAAAGAGAGAGATACAGGAGAATGGGCAAGTCATGGAAGCCCTAATAAGTAGTTTATCTGATATTAAGTTCATTGATGTCCAAGATAAGGTAAATCCCAAAGAGGTATGGGATTGAAAATATCTATGGAGGTGATGAGCATGTAAAACAAGCTAAGGAAGAAAGCCTTAGAGGAAAGTTTGAAGACATGCGAATGGTTGAAGGTGAAACCATTCAATAGTATGGTATAAGAATCAAAATAGTTGTTGGAGATATCAAGAGTGCAGGTGGCAAAATAGAAGATCCCATTGTGGTAAGAAAAGTCCTGAGATCCCTATTGTCAGTCTATGCAATAAGGGTTGCTGCTATTCAGGAGCTGAGATCAATAGACAAGACTAAAGTATCCATGGACTCCATCATAGCCAAGTTGACAGCCTATGAGCTAAATAGTTTTGATGGTAGTGTTCAAAATACTAAATCAACTTTTAAAGCTTTTGCTATACCATCCAGAAAAGGAAAAGAAGCTAGCACTAGTGGTGAACCTAGACAGAGTAGAGAAATGGATGATGAGGAGATTCTGATGGCATTTGAAACTCTCCTTACCAGGAAGCTTCCTAAAGGAACTGGTAAATACAAAGGTAAGCTACCTTTAAAATTCTTTTCTTATAACTAGATATGACATATTGCTATAAACTATCCTAATGGCGATAACAATGACAAACCAGAAAGGTTCAGGAAATTCAAAGGAGGAAATCAGAGAAACTATTTTGTGGCAGTTGATGAAGGTGTCACAGATGAAGAATTAGAGGATGAATAAACTGAAGATATTGTGTTTGTTCCTGTCAAAGAAGATGTGTCAGACAAGAAGGCTCCTGTCTCCTGGTTTGATAATTCCAATGAGTGGATCATTGACAGTGGTTGTTCTCACCATATGACTGGTGAATGGAGCAAGTTTCTATCCTTAGAGGAGTATGATGGTGGTGTGGTTCGCTTTGGCAATGATGCACCATGCATGGTCAAAGGCAAAGGGTCCATCTCTCTAAATGGAAAGAGTAGCACTGACTATGTGTATTGGGTTGATGGTCTCAGACACAACCTTCTGAGTGTTGCCCAGCTGAATGATAGTGGCCTTACTTTGGAAATCAAGAATGGAGTTTGTAGAATCAAAGGAAAAGATGGTGAATTGGTGGCCACTGGCATGCAGACCAAAGGTAACCTATTTCATCTCAATGCAAATATAAGTACATGTCTTATGGCTAAGTTTGATGATAGTTGGATATGGCATAGGAGACTCTACCATGTAAACTTCGATAACATTGTGAAGGCTAGTAAGATCAAGGCAGTTAGAGGGTTGCCGGTGCTAAGCAAACTGGATAATACCTTGTGTAGAGAGTGTCAATTAGGTAAAATGTCTTCCTCAATCTTTAAAGGTAAATCTTTCACTGCTAATAACTTGCTTGATCTTGTGCATACTGACTTATGTGGTCCTATGAAAACTAGAAGTGTGCAGGGTGATAGGTACTTCATGATTCTCACTGATGACTGCTCAAGAATGATCTGGGTCACATTATTGAAAGACAAGTATGAAGTGTTTGTGAAGTTCAAAGCTTTCAAAGCATTAGTGGAGAAGAAAAGTGGTAGAAGGATCAAGTGTCTCAGAATTGCTCAAGGAGGGGAATTCACTTCCAGTGAATTCAATAAGTATTATGAAGAATTTGGCATCAAGAGGCAATTATCTACCCCCTGGACTCCACCATAGAATGGCCTGGCAAAGAGGAATAACTGGACTATGGTTGAAGTAGCTAGAACCATGTTGATTCAAGGAAAGGTAGCTCACACCTTTTGGAGAGAAGTGGTGAGCACTACAGTCTACACAATGAATCGGGTACTCATCAAGAAAGGTAAGCTTAAAACTCCTTATGAGTACTGGACTGG
Source organism: Cryptomeria japonica (assembly GCF_030272615.1). Taxonomy (NCBI): domain Eukaryota; kingdom Viridiplantae; phylum Streptophyta; class Pinopsida; order Cupressales; family Cupressaceae; genus Cryptomeria; species Cryptomeria japonica. The sequence continues at coordinate 690,760,687 of NC_081413.1, forward strand.
TAAGACACCTGTGGTTAGCTACTTTAGAGTGTTTGGTAGCAAATGTTACTTCAAGAGGAGTGAACACTAGAGAAAATTTGATGCAAAATGTGATGAGGGAATATTCCTAAGATATTCCACCAAGAGTAAAGCTCTCACGTAAATCAAAATACAGATACAAAGAGTAATGTTCTCTCCCCCGAGGAGCAACATGTGTTTTCCTTCTGTTTTTCCATATCAATCTCTCCCCTTTTGACATCAAATGCCAAAGTTAAAATAAAACATCTTACCAAGCCAAGTTCATATACAAAATACCAATCACTTTAGTATACCAACTGTTGGCATTATGTGAACCGGTATGAGGACATAATGATGTTGTATGTTGTCATTGATGTCAATATGTGATATGAAGAGAGAACCGACATATGTGAGAACTGGTATATATGCTAAAATAAAGCGGTATATTTGTTCAAGGTGAACCCGCATGTAGTCATGGGAACCGGCACATGGAAGCATTGTATGACTACCAGTTGGTAGGTAGTTTCCACTTCAGGATTTCTAGTTGGAGTACCTCAAGCCTGTGTGACTCAATCGGTGATCTTTGTGTGATGAGTTAGTATTATAACAAAGAACATATCATGTTGCCACATTAGCCTTGTGTGCGTGAAGGATCTTGTATGAAGAAGACTATCCCTATCTACCTCAGGAATGTGCAAAGTTTGTAAATGGTGAAACGCATGATGGATTATCAGCCGCCATGAAATCGGTGGATAAGGAATGATGGAGAATGTCTTGAGATTTATTCAAGATCTGTTGCACTCAATACAGTATGATCAACTATCAAGATTGAACCATTTGAATTCCTTAACCTAATAGGTCTAGGTTTTAGTGTTTATGCTACCAACCTGTGTTGTCCTATAAGGTCAATGTTGTGTGTGAGTATCCAAGAGAAGGGATACGTGATTCTTGCCAAACTAGAGAAGAGAAGTGATACTTGTAGAGTGTAAGTGTAGAAGGTGAAGAGGAGCTTAAGCGGATTTGCATTGGCATTGAGCGCTATTACCAGATCATTGTAATACCTATTGATCTCTAACCACCTCAATAGTTGGAAAATCCCCTAACAGGGTAGCCTTAACCAGCTTGTTGTAAATCCCTTAATAGGGTAACTTGAAGTTATTGAGATCTGGAAAGCTAGAGAGCTTTGGAAATCCTTTAGCTATTGAGTTCTTGAAATCCTCTAACAAGGTACCCTTAACAGGGTTTAACCCTTAACCGAGTATTGTATCCATCCCTTAACCAAGTGATCTCTAACAGGATCGATTCCTAGCAGAACCTCTTGTAATGTCTTTAACCGGACAAGGCTCCTAACAGAGTGGACTTCCAAAGAGTTCAAAAATAGCTTGTGGGTATTCGTCCCCACCATGGTTTGTCCTAGTTAGGTTTCCACATGAAAAATATGTGTGTCATGTGTGGTGCTTTTATCTTGTGATGCTTTGTTATTGCCTGTTAAGCATATGATGGTTCTGTGTTTTATGCCTGTCAATAAAACATGTTGAACTGGTTCTTGTGAAGATATAATGATAGATTACCTGCTCATGCATAAGGGTGAAATGCTAGTGTAGTTTTGAGTTGAGTGGAAATCTAAGTGAGTAACCAGTTTATGATTGTTTTAATTGTTCTGGGTTTTACCAATTGCACTTTGTTTCAAACTGGTGTCATTGTTTGCCAGTCATTTGGAGTAATTGTCATTGAACCAGTTTAGGATAGTATTTTGTCTGTATTGATTCACCCCCCCCCTCTCAGTACCAGTTTGGTACTATTTGTTCATCATTGAGTTATCACCAACTACTCCCCCTTTGAAGTAACTTCCCATCAAAGCCAGAAAAAAGATTTCTTTGTTAATTCTATTGGTTGATGACAATCATCAACTTCCTAAGTCTCTACCAGTAGGGGTATGACCCCAAGCTGATCTCTGAGATATTCAAAAGTCTCCTTAGGTAGAGGTTTAGTAAAGATATCTACAATCTGCTCTTTAGTATTCACTTAAACCAGTTTTATTTCCTTTGCTTCAAGATTTTCCCTTAGAAAATTTAGTTTGCTAGAAACATGTTTGGTTTTAGAATGTAATAACGGATTCTTAGATATATCAATTGCTGCAGTGTTATCACAATAGATAGTAATAGGTTCCTTGTATTTTACCTTTATTTATTTCAACATTTGCTTAAGCCATAGTACCTGTGTACAGTTAGTTGCTGCTGCAACATATTCTGATTCTATTGTTGATAAAAATGTACAACTTTGTTTCTTACTCAACCAAGAAACTAGTCTGTTTCCAAGAAAGAATGCTTCACCGGTGGTAATTTTTCTATCATCTACATCTCCTTCCCAATTTGTATCTGTGTATGCACATAATTCAATGTTTTCATCTCTAGGATACCGTAATCAAAGATTTATAGTGCCTTGTAAGTACCGAAAATTCATTTTTACTACTGATTCATGATTTTCTCTAGGATTACATTGAAATCTTGAAACAATACATACTGCATTCATAATATCAGGTCTGGTTTGTGTTAAATACAGTAAACCTCCTATCATAGATTTGTATCTAGTTGGATTAATAGGTGTAGATTCATCCCTTAGTGATAATTTGTCATTTGTTGTCATAGGTGTGCTTACCAGTTTAGAGTTCTCCATCCCAAATTTATTTAGTAACTCTTTTAAGTACTTGGATTGACTCAAGAATATACCTTTATCAGTTTGTGAAATTTGCAATTCTAAAAAGAATTTTATTTCTCCAATCACAGACATTTCAAATTCTTGTTGCATTTTAATAGAAAATTCTTTACATAATCCATCTTCTCCTCCAAATATTATATCATCAACAAATACTTCTATAATCAAGATATGATCATTAGTCACTTTATAATATAAATTGTTGTCTGCATTTCCTTTAGTAAAACCAATCTTCAAAAAGATACTTATCCAATCTTGCATACCAAGCTCTTGGAGCTTGCTTCAATCCATACAAAGATTTTCTTAACCTGCACACCATATCATTGTCATCTGTCAAAGAAAATCCATCAGGTTGTTCAATGTAGACTTCCTCTTAAAGATCTCCATTAAAAAATGCACATTTAATATCCATTTGATATACTTTGTAGTTCTTATGTGCTGCAAAAGCCAAAAATAATCTAACTGTCTCAATTCTAGCTACCAGTGCAAAGGTTTCATTGTAATCAACTCCTTCTTTCTGAGAATATCCCTTACACACTAGTCTTTCTTTATTTCTGACAACCTTACCATCTTCATTAAGTTTGTTTCTGAATATCCATTTGGTTCCAATTACATTTTTATCTTTAGGCCGGGGAACTAATGTCCAAGTGTTATTTTTCTCAATTTGTTCTAATTCTTCTTCCTTAGCTTTAATCCAAAATTTATCTTCACATGCCTCATTAACAGATGATGGTTCAATTTGAGAAATAAGACATACCTCTTCATTTGCTAATCTTCCTCTTGTCATAACTCCTTTAAACTTGTTTGCAATTATCTGATCTTTAGAATGATTCAGTCTTACATACTAGGGTGTCTTTGTTTTCTATTGTTCCTCAGTTACTATGGAATCCTCAGATGATACCGTGGTAACTAGATCTTCATTCTGTATAGGTGGATTTAGAGTAGCTTGATTTTTCAAAATTTCTGTTGCCAGTTCAGAGTCTATATACCTTGAAGTTCCTATAAATTGTTCATCAATATTTACATTTGTGCTTTCAACAATTTCCTGCAATCTTTTGTTAAAACATCTATATGCCTTGCTCTTAGATGAATAACCAAGAAATATTCCTTCACCACTTCTAGGATCAAATTTCTCAATATAATCATCTCTTTTGATATAACATTTACTTCCAAATTTTTTGAAATATTTAAGAGTAGGAGTATTACCAAACCATAGTTCATGAGGGGTCTTACCAGTTTCACCTTTGATGTGAACTTTGTTGAATGTATAGACCACTATACTGACTACCTCTCTCCAATATACATGTGGTAGGTTTGTTTCTGATAACATACTTCTTGCTACATCCAAGATAGTTTTGTTTTTCCTTTCAACAACTCCATTTTGTTCTGGTGTCCGAGGTGCTGATAGTTGTCTTATGATTCCACTTTCTTCACAGAATGTATTAAACTCCTTAGATGTAAATTCTCATCCTTGATCTGATCTTAGACATTTGATTTTCTTACTGGTTTCATTTTCTACCATTACGTTGAACAATTTAAACTTTCCAAGTGTTTCTGATTTTTCTCTAAGAAAAGTAACCCAACACATTCTAGAGTAGTCATCAATGATTAGCATGAAATATCTATCACCTTGTAAGCTTTTAGTTCTAGCTGGACCACATAAATCAATGTGAATTAAATCAAGAGCATTATTGGATTTTTCTGGAATACTTTTGAAACTAGCTCTAACTTGTTTTCCAAATTGACATTCCTTACATACTGTATTCTAAGGTTTGATAATTTTAGGTAAATCTCTAACTGCCTTAGTAGTACTGATTTTCACCATGCAATCAAAGTTTACATGACAGAGTCTTTTATGCTATAGCCAACTTTCATCTATATGTGCAATCAAGCATGTCTTTTCACTATTATTCAAATGAAAGATATTACCTCTAGCCGAATTACCAGTTGCAATTTCCAAACCAGTTCTATTCATGATTTTGCATTTTTCATTTTTAAATTGTAACTCAAATCCTTTCTCAACTGATTGACCAACACTTAAAAGATTATGCTTTAATCCTTCAACATAGTAAAATTGTCAGTTTTATGCCTACCATCAAGAAATATGGTACCCTTACCTTTGATTAAACAAGCTTTGTCATCTCCAAATCTCACTAAGCCTCCATTGTATTCTTGAAAGTTCAAGAATTTACCTTTGTCTCCTATCATATGATGTGAGCATCCTGAATCAATGATCCATTCATCCTTTACTTCAATTTTAGCTGTCAAGGCCTATTCTACCGATTGAGTAGTAGGTGTTGGTTGATCTTCTGTTATAGCAACAAAGACCCATCGATTGTCTATCAGATCCTCATCAAAATCATCAGTCACACCTTCATCAACAATGTAACAAGATTTGTCTTTATTCATCTTAAATCTATATCTCTAATATTCAAGGTTAGGCTTGTATGTTCTTCTAGCTTCTTCTCCTAGTTTAGCATGTCTATCAGGGCATCTCGAAGCCATATGACCAATCTTATTGCAGTTAAAACATTTAAAGGGTGCTTTACCTTCATACTTACTTCCAACTGGACCTTTAGGCATTTTCCTTGCAAATAGTGCTTCAAGTTATTCAAGTTCTTCATTTTCTTTCCTGCTTTCTTCAAGTTCTTTTGCATAAAAGGCTTTCCAATCAGATTTGTCAAATGATGGATCAAATGATGTTGATTATTTAAAGGCCAAACCTATCTTTATAGTAGCAACATGACCAAATTATTCAATTTGAAAAGCTAAAAGTTTCTCAATCAATGTATCCCTAGTTACTAATGTATTAGGCATTGTTCTTAACTCATTTATAGTAGTGACTTTCATTTTATATGTCAGTGGAAATCCTCTTAAAAATTTTGAAACAATTTCATCCTCACTTAAGGTTCCTCCACAACATTTAATACCCAAAACAATCTCATTTACTCTTTCCATAAAAGCAGAAATCCTTTCATCTTCTTCCATTTTCAGATGTTCATACCTGACCCGAAAGCTTTCAAGTTTTGCAATTTTGACTATGGAATCTCCTTCATTCAGTGTTTCCAAAGGATCCCAAATAACTTTAGCAGTAGACCCATCTGATAGTCCCATGATTTGTTGATCTGATAATGTGCTTAAAAGTGCTTCTCTTGCTTTGCAATTATTTTCCTCATCTTTAGTCAAGTTGGGTGGACTGGGCTGACTCTGAGTAGGAGCAATATAACCATTCTTTGTAACATTCCATATGTCCTTTCCAATGCAATTTAGATGTGTCTCCACTCTGATCTTCCATATGCCATAATTGGTTCCATCAAGTTTAGGATTGTCCTTCCTGAAATAGTTAGTAGAAATTGGATCACCTCAAGCTGTTAAACTTCTACAAAAGAGGACTAAGCTCTGATACCAATTGTTAGGTCCCAGAGACAACTGAGAAGGGGGGGCTGAATCAGTTGTCAAATAAATTCAAACCAAAAACAACTTAACCAACTTAATACTTAATATCGGTAAACTAGTTTAATATGCCAGTAGATAGTTTTAACAGTTAATTGCTATACTGGTAAGGATTAGTGCATGATGTTAGAGTAAAGTAATTAATTAACTTTACTCTCCTCTTAAGATTTCTCTTTATGCATACATTAGTCATTTAATAATTAATATTTAATTATTAAATGCTCTCACCTTAGGGTTAGGTTTTCCTTTCGGTATTGATCTCCTTTATAAGGATTGATCTCTTGTATTATTGATATTCTTGATTCATTTTTCTCTGATAATAAATCTTTTCACTTTGTCAGAGCCAAAACCCTTGTATTCGTTCTCTCTCTTTCTCTGTGATAGGTTTCTTGCATGCAGGTTTCTTTTGGGTTCTATGGATTTGTATTTCTCAAATCCTACATGGTATCAGAGCCAGATTTGCTGCAGCTTGTTTAGACTTTTGAAAGATTTTGAGATCCAGGTTTTGGTTGCATCAGATCTGTGTTTGTCTTTTATTTTTTATTTTGGAATAGGGGGTATTTTTTTTCGGTGCACTTTAAACCCAAACGGACCTCGCCGTTGAGTTGGTAGCACCCAAAAACCCCTATTTTCATATAAAATTCATTCGATTTGGACACAGTTGCTCCAGAAGGCAAAAAAAATTTATGCCCCAAGGCCGTACGGCCCCAAGGCATGCAGTTCGAGGCGGAAATATAAAAAAAAGTCAAAAAAAAAAAAAAAAAAATGCAGTTTTTTTATTTTTCATGGGCGCAGCCAGTTTAAAGGCACGCGTTGCCGGTGCGCCGCCCAACGGCCACTGCCCGGCCACCACCGCCGGCGGTAACCATCGGCAGCCACCGCTGCGCCGCCCATCGACGCCCGCCACCCGTCATCCGCTAACACCAGCGGCACCACCCCCGTGCCGCCACCACACCACTGACCCCCTGCTCTAGCTCCTAGTCTCCCAATGGACCAGGGGCCCATTTTTTTAAGCCCCTGAGGGCTATAAGGGCCTATCTGGGTCTTTTTGGAGCTCTTTTACAAAATTGGGCATAACTTGGGCGTCTGATCTCCGTTTTTCAAAAACAAATAGGCATTGGAAAGTTGACTCTAAGACCATTCTAATGGTGTAGGAATTTTTTCATATTTCTCTAGTTTGATTGTATTTTTTCGTAGTCAAATTCTGATGAGCCTTTTTGCACTCCGAGGGGCATAACTTGCTCATTTTTGCTCCTTTTTTTGAAAGCGAATAGGCATCAGAAAGGTGGTTCTGTGATCTTTCTAGATCTATAGTCTATTTTATTAGTAAATTCTTCAGGTTCTCAAAATTTTGTCTCCACCCATTATTGCTTTCTATCATTTTTTGGCTTTCAGTTTGTACTGGGGATTAGTTTTTTGCATTGTGGGGGGTGTTTTCTCTCTTGCTTTTTGTTATTTACATTAGAAAATCAGAATCTACAAACACCATAACAAACAATCAAACCCGTTCTGTATCTTCTATCTAGTTTTGAAAGACCACTTAATAAACTTAAAAAATTCAGAGCAGTTGAGGCATAGTTTACAGGATGGCAGACAAACCTATTGACTCTCTCACACCGCATATTTACCACACTTGGAAGGGTTGCATGATGACTCTTCTCCAGTCTCGAGGGTTATGGTCCTATTTGGATGAGATTCAACCTCAGTTGACACGTCCTTTTGAGGTTATGCAGCACAGGAACAATATGGATCAGGCTATGGGATTGATGGCTTTACACATTTTCGACAGTCTCCAGTTTCATCTTGAGGGTTGTCTCACTCCTCGAGCCATTTGGACCAAGTTTGAAGGACTTTTTTGTACTGTCAACAAGTTCAGAGCTTTCCAGCTTGAGGCAGAGTTAACTTCCTTGGTACCTGATTCGTTTCCCTCTATTGAGGACTTTCTAATGAAGTTCAAACAACAAAGATCTATCTTGCAGGGTTGTGGTAAGACTAAGACTGATACAGAGTGCATTTTCCTAATCCTCTCCAAGCTTCGGGGTCCATTTCAGATCTTCTCTTCGACCTTCTATTCCACCATGGATGCCCTGGGTGCTCGACATGTCATGCCTTCTTTTGAGGTCTTTTGTGATCGTCTGACTCATGAGCAAGCTAAGCTTAAGTAGTTGGATTCACTTTCAGGTTCACAGAACCAAGCATTGGTAGCCCAGTCCTACAAAGGAAAATAGAAGCAGAAACCGAAGCCTAAGAAAGATTCAGAGGCTAGTGAGAATCCCTCCAAGCCATCACCTAAGTTTGATTCAAAACCACAGTCCAATTCTAAATAGGGAAATCTTCAAAGTCTAGTGAGTCTTCCTCCAAGACTAAGAAGAAATCTGGTGATCCTTGCAGTTTTTATGGCAAGGAAGGACATCCCATTTCCAGGTGTTGGAAACATTTAGAGGCTTTGGAGGAAGCCATGCAGAAGCATAATATTAGTGCACCTCAGCCTCCTTCATAGCCCACAGGGAAAGGTCATGCTCTTTCTGCACAAGCATTGTCCTCATCATCCACTTGGATTCTAGATTCTCGTGCCTCTCACCATATGACACACATAGAGGATTTGGTCACCGCTCTTGCCCCTACAGGCATTAGACATATTGCAGTTGGTGACTCAGCACAACTTTCCGTTCAGGATTCCAGTACTGTTTCATTGGATGGTGGTTGTCTACAGGATGTACTTTTGGTTCCTGACATTTTGACAAACCTTCTATCCATTTATCAGATTTGCCACTCTAGCTTTGGTAAGACAGTTGAGTTCTCACCTCATGATGTGGTTATTTGAGATCATCATGATCCTGACTTGGTTGTGGCTACTGGGAGTGTGGATTCTACATCTCACTTATATAGTTTTGATGGCTTTGAGAGTTTAGACACTGTTGGTTCCTCTCTTATAGCACATGAAGATTTAGTGAGTAGGCTTTTGCATGAGCATTTTGGCCATGTCAATTACAGATATCTATAGCAGATGAGTACACAGGCACTTGTGATTGGGCTTCCATAGATTTCTTGTACAGATGGTGTATGTCATGGTTGTGTTCTTGGCAAACATCATCGAGATCCTTTTCTTAAGGGTCGAGCCTCTCGTGCTAGGGCAGCCCTAGAGTTGGTACATAGTGATCTTATGTCCTTTCTGACTCCTTTCTATTCAGGGGCCCATTATGTGCTCACTTTTATTGATGACTTCTCCAAACGTACATGGGTGTACTTTCTTAAGTACAAGTCTGATGTCTTTGACTCCTTCAGGATTTTTAAGACATTTGTGGAGAAGCAATCTGGACTTTCTATCAAGAGGATATGCACACATAATGGGGGGGAGTATGTAAATCAGGCTTTCAGAGATTTTTGCACTGAGCATGGTTTACAGCATCAATTTACAGTTCCTTACACCCCTCAACAGAATGGTGTTGCTGAGAGAAAGAATAGAACCTTACGGGAGATGGCAAATTGTATGATACAGTCACAAGCTATGAGTTCTTCATTTTGGGCTGAGGTAGTCAATTGTGCCAATTATATTCAGAATCGGATGCCTCATAAGGCATTGCGACATATGACTCCTAAGGAGGCTTGGACCCATGTCAAGCCCGATGTTTCTTCATTCCAATTTTTTGGTAGTGAGGCTTGGGCATTTATTCCTGATGCTCAGTGGAATGCTATGGAGAGGAAGAGACGACCACTCATATTTTCTAGCTACTGTGAGGATGTTAAGGCATACAGGTTGTTTGATCCTGATTCCAGAGAGGTCCTATTTCGACGGGATGTCCAGTTTGATGAGTGCTATCCTCAGATGGATTCTCCATCCCCAGCTTCTCCCTCATTGCCTACTCCTTCCTCTTCATCTCTTGAGGATGATGTAGATGATGATCCACCATCTCCACCACCACCAGTTTCTCTGTCTTTGCGGAGGTGGGCCCGTGATACTGTTGAGGCAGCTGGTTCTTTGGCAGGTGATCCTTCCGATACTCATCACACTCATGCTCAGACATCTGGTTCTAGTCTTTTGAGTCATGCCATTTCAGATGATCCTCAAAAGTTTTCAGAGGTGACAGGACACCTTGAGTGGGATAGGGCCATGGATGAGGATTATTCTTCTTTGATGAAGAATCATACTTGGGATCTTTTTCCTCTTCCTAAGGGAAGAAAGCTGGTTTGGTGCAAGTGGGTGTATCATACCAGGTATGCTATAGATGGTTCTATTGATAAGTATAAGGCCCATCTTGTTGTGAAGGGGTTTTTCTTAGGTAGAGGGTATTGACTACTCTAAGACCTTTGCTCCTATCACCAAGATGAATTCTATATGCCTGGTACTTTCACTTGTAGCTTCACAAGGATGGACAGTGTTTCAGATGGATGTGAAGAGTGCCTTCTTGCATGGAGACATACATGAGGAGATCTATATGGAGCAGCCTCAGGGATTTGTGCAAGACACTTCCTTGGTTTGCAAACTTCATCGTTCATTGTATGGTCTCAAACAAGCCCCCAGGGCTTGGTATGAGAAGGTGGACTCTTTCCTGCTTTCCTCTCACTTCACACGCTATCATTCCGATCAAACTGTGTATATTCAGTGTCAGGAGGGTGATCTTTTGATTCTTGTCCTATATGTAGATGATCTCATTCTTACAGGTAGCTCATCCTCCATGATTTAGAGTGTTCAAAGAGCTTTGATGGAGCAGTTTGAGATGACAGATCTTGGTCTCTTACACTTCTTTCTGGGTCTACAGGTTATTCAGTCTTTGGATGGGATTTCCATATTTCAGGAGAAGTATGCTCTTGATATGCTTCAACAATTTAGCATGCTTGATTGCAAGTCTACCCCCACTCCATTTCAGTTAGGTGATGTTTTGTCTTCCACTTTCTCTACTCCTTCAGTAGACCCCACTTTATACAGGCAGTTGGTTGGCAGTTTGTTGTACCTGACACATTCTCGTCCTGATCTTTCCTTTGCGGTTGGCCTTGTCTCTCAGTTCTCCCATGATCCTCATGAGAGCCATTGGCAAGCATCCAAATGTATTTTGAGGTACATTCGGGGCACCACACATTATGGCATTCACTACACTTCAGGATCCCCTCACATCATTGGCTTCACTGACTTCGATTGGGTTGGTGATGTCAATGATCGAAAGTCTAGTTCTGGCTTCATTTTTTGCCTTGGTTCTGGTCCTATTACATGGTCTTGCAAGAAGCAATCTGCTATTGCATTATCATCTATAGAGGCTAAGTACCGTGTAGCAGTGTTAGCCAGTCAGGAGGTTTTATGGCTTCGGCAGTTGATGACAGAGTTTCGGTTTCCTCCAGATTGTCCCACTCTTTTTTAGTGTGACAATCAGAGTGCCATTCACATTTCTCACAACCCAGTGGAGCATCAGCGGACAAAGCACATTGAAATCCACATGCACTTCATCAGGTAGTTGATTCAGGATGGTTCTCTCATCTTGGAGTACATACCTACAGAGGAGCAGGTTGCAGACATCTTCACTAAACCTTTGGCATCTCCGCGCTATCTTCAGTTGTGCTCCATGCTTGGGGAGAAGGAAGTTGTCCTTGGGGGGTCTCAGTGAGGCCTTCCTTCCTTCATGTTTTCTTTTCAGCATGTTTCTATATCTCTTTTTGGAGAGGAGTTTTTTCCCACTGGGTTTTCTCCTTTACTCCGCTTTATAGAGATTTTCTTGTATTCGGGTACCTGATCAGGCCTTGTTGTCGGGACCCTCTTTTGCATTGTAGTTCCTCTGCTTTCTTCTGCATTGTTTGTAGTTGCATTGTAGCTCATCTTAAGGGGGGGTGTTTGAGTAAAGTAATTAATTAACTTTACTCTCCTCTTAAAATTTCTCTTTATGCATACATTAGTCATTTAATAATTAATATTTAATTATTAAATGCTCTCACCTTAGGGTTAGGTTTTCCTTTCGGTGTTGATCTCCTTTATAAAGATTGATCTCTTGTATTATTGATATTCTTGATTCATTTTTCTCTGATAATAAATCTTTTCACTTTGTTAGAGCCAAAACCCTTGTATTCATTCTCTCTCTTTCTCTGTGACAGGTTTCTTGCATGCAGGTTTCTTTTGGGTTCTGTGGATTTGTATTTCTCAAATCCTACACATGAAACATAAAGACAAAGTCATCCACAACACATAACACCAATATTTGTACGTGGAAACCTTCTAAGGGGGAAAACCATGGTGGGAAACCTTATCCACAATCAGATGATACTACTGCAGATAGTAAGTGTACATAAATGGGATCTACACATGCAGAAAGGCCAAGCGCCTAGAGCTCACTGCTCAATCACAAAATGGGAGTCACACTGACTATAGTTGGATGGTTAAATCCAATAAGAATGTACTGCACAAAATAGCATCTCCATATGTTGGATTCAGTATCGGTGTAGTTTTCATTGTCTTCACAAAAACCCCTCTTCAATCTTTAAATGATGTCTACATGTATAGCTCTGCTTATTCTCACATATACCTTCACACAATCCTTTTTTGCATTCCACATTTGATCTTACAAATAAGATCTTACATTTATACCAAAACCTAAGACCAATTTTAGTAGGTCAGCTCTACAAGATATTACAATAAAAACATTTTACAAACAATACTATATCCTATGCAATAACTGATTCAACATGTCGGCTTAATGCATTTACAACAATAATTAATCATCTCCATAGCATGTCGTGCTGATCTAGAATAGATAAACCTGTCAGTGTAACCTGGACCTATTTGTTGGTAACAACAAATATGCAAATATGAATATACTAATAAGGAATTCTCCAAGACAAGATGTCCAAACGATGTCTTCGATATTACCAAGTGTTTTCCATATCATTCCAAGTGTTGGTGATCATTATAATTTGTTGGTGTACTAGATACTAGTGACTGTGCATGAGTCGCTTGCCGGTGAATGTTGTTGATTCTCCAAAGTGCTAGAGTTGATAAGTGTTTAGTAGGTGTTGACATCAATGAAAAAACCATACCAAAATACCAACACAAATGGCCATCAGAAAGTAGCTCCGAATGTACTAGTGCCTGAAGTTTGTAAAATCTTGTAGTTTATTGCAGAGGCTTCAAATTCACCAAGGAAATGTAGCATTATTACATATCAAATTATTAAGGTAGAAATGTACTATCCATAATCAAATATTGGGAATAATTATAACATAGTGATTACCCTAGTTAATTCATTAAATTTATTAAGCAATAAGTATACATACACACAAAGACATATATACAATAAAATAATATATAAAGTTCACAATACATGATAAAAAAGACACACATGCTAGTGATTTTATTGAGTACAACTAAGACATAATAAATAGAAAAGAAAAAAATAATATTAATATAGTAATTCCTTGCAACTTTCAAGGCCTGAAATAGAATAAGTGCAATCTAATATCACATCAAATATCAAAGTAATTTTCATTCACTAACCAGATAATTAAATCCCTCTTCAAGTGATGTTGTGTGTCTTAGAAAAATAAACACGCACACTGAAAGATAATATGCATCTTATGTAATATGTGTCATCATCCTAGTATATCATATCATATATGTATAGCCAATTTAATATAAAATTGCAAAAATAAAATAAAATTCACCAACATATATTAAAAATACATACTTTTAATTCACAAGAAGACACACATAACTAAAATACATATAAGCATGTACAAATATTGTATAATTTGATGATCAAACATAGGAGTTAAGAATCATATACAAGAAAAATACCTATGACACAAAAAGATCAAACATAGATTTTATGCTCTATAACAACGTGAAAATTTAATATTGTTACACAAAAAAATTAGAGATACAATATTGGAGGTACAATTACAATGAATGAATGAATTGATTTATAGAAACTAAGAGATCCTAAAATTAGAAGAACTAAAGTGATAAAAAGTAGGAGCTAAACTAAGCTCAATGACAAGCTAAAAAAGCTAAATAGAAGTACCTCTAAGTAAACTCAGACTAAAATAGCATAGCGCCTAAGTTTAGGTGAAGTGAAAAAACAATTAAATTACTTAATTGATAAATAATTAGATAATTGTCCTAAAATTACTATAACACCCCCCCTTAAGATTAAATTAGGGATAAGGTAAAAAACTAATAGATGAATGCAAAATGCATGTTGTTGGTCTCCTTTAATGGTTTTAAAAACTAGGCCCTAGAACCATAACTTAGGGATTGGATATGCATGCTAAGTAGTTACCTCATCATTATGAAAGTTATTTTTTTGTCAACCTAGGGGTGTATACTTGAAATGGGTCAAAAAAGTATATGCACTAGAGACCCAATTGTAGCTATGCTATCTATGACTAAAAAGGAAAGGGTAGCAAAAGTAAAGTGCATGGAAAGGGAACAACTCAAATTCTATAACAACTATCATCTAAAATGAACTAAAATGAATAACAATAATTTAATCCATGGAAATCAAATAAGAAACTTCTCTGTCTACTTTGGCTATAGCAATAGTCATAGGATGGAGTTTCCAGTGGCTGCAGGAACAACCAACCATCAGGACAACAACTAAATATTGCATAAAAAATAACTACTAAACACAAATATTGGAATTCTCACTAAGTGGGTCCCCTTAGTGAGTCTTCCCAAAGCTCAAATAGGTGTTACAAACTATAATATCATCGTATAAATTATCCAAAAATGTTGTTACATCATAATGTAGCTGAAATTGTTCTTTAATAAATGAAAAAGTAGAATTACAATATCTAAAGTTCTCCCTTCTTGAGAAGGGGTGTCTGAAATTTATAAATAGCAAGAAGACTCCTTACTAATTCTAACTAACAACAATTCTATTCCTAAGACACTAGAAGGATATACTTCATTACAACATAAAAAAAGGGAAGGGATTTATGCTCCGAATAGGAAACAATTAAGCTATTTGTGTTGCAAAGGAAATCTAACATAACCACTCCCCCTATATCTACTCTACTACAAGCATGAACATTAAAAAATCATTATTACTACACATGATCTGTAAATAATCATTTTCTAACTCTTTCAATGCTCATCTTGGCGTGACTTTGTCTTCAACCAATTAATCGACATGAACTCCCATGTCATGAGGCTTTGACCATTGTTGCTCCTTCAGTTATTCTTGCATCATGACAATAGTATGTACAAAACAAAGGCATATCCATTTAACATCAAAATAACATTTATTTAACTACATGCAAGACTAATATGAATAAAGCACATAGCAAGGCTACCTATCATATTTTACCATTTAATGAAAAAGGAAGTATAAGGATAAGTTCATGCCCACTTTTGTTAACTTTAGGAAAACAACATAGAACCATCCCTAACAAAGGTTTAAGACCTGTAGAAGTATCCAAACTATTGATAGAACTAGTAAAAACATAAAAGACAGAGACAAAATCAAGTCATTATTTAGGCTCATCACATACATGAATGAATCTGAACAACAAAAGCCTAATTAGGTACTCATGTACAAACCAATGCAAAGCAATGCAACTCACACCAATGAGGTCTCTCTAAATAGAGAAAAGGACCAAAATAACATGGGAAGAAACTCCTCTCCAAAAATGAGATATGCAATTGAAAGGAAAAGGCTACTACATGTGACTAAAATGAAGGATTCAAGAGGTACACCCAAGTATTGAATCTATCATAAAAGTATAATGAATACACCATCCCATAAGAGAGAGAAGAAGAGATGATGTATCCCCCCATAAACAAGAAGATCCAATATCAATGATGAAGGATCAAGGGCATATGATGAGGAACATCCAAGAGAGGAAAAACATGTTCCTCCCCTTAGGAAGAAACAATTCAAGTCACCAAGGATGAAACAACTCCATGAAAGGAGATCAAAGAAATAGTCTTTGAATGTGTGCCATAGAAAACTACTCAACTATCCAAATGTCTGAATCAACTAAAGAAAATCCAAACAACTATGAAGATGCCTAATGAACAATCTTTAAAGGTACTAAATATGGGATGATAGGAATAATTAAATTTCCATCAAGAATGTCCTCAATGCCTTGAGTATGTGATGTATCAAATAATTTTGCAAGTACTCATCCCACTCTACTATAATTGGAAGAGAACAATCAACCTACTAAACTAAACTGATCTTTGAAGAAGAAATAGGTGAAGGAGAATCAAAACAAGTCTCAATAACTACTATTATGCATGCTCAATGTGACAAAAATAAGAGAAATCATACAACTATTATGCCTGATCAAAAGTTCATCCTGTAATAGGCTCTCTACTATGAAGATCTCTCATGAGCACTAAATTAGTAGGGAACTTAATTGCTTTCCATGTACCACTTCGAGTAATCCAGTAGATGAAAATAAGGTTGGAAGATAATTTAGAGACACAAAAAAAATAAAGAATATACCACCATCAACCTTGATATAACCACTCTCATTAACACTCATGTAAGTGTTACCCATCAAAATCTATGAGAATGGATGATACTCAAAAGAAGAGAACATACCCTGTGATAATGCCATATGATGTGAAGCTCCTAAATTAAGAATCCACCTAGAGGACTAAGAATGTGTTGATGCAAATAAAGCATGACCCTTCATCTTGTCTTCATCATGTGTCATAGAAGAAGACTTAGAATGTTCAAATCTTGAAGTGGTAGAAGTTGAACTAGATGAAAGTGGTTGAACATTCCTCTATAGAAGATGTGTTATCTCACCAATCCTGTTTACATTACACTAATTCTCATGATGTACTATCTTAGTGCAATATGTACACTTTAGCTTATCCTTCTTTGATTATGACCTCTTGGAAATAGGAGAATAATCTAAAGAATCATGTTATTGTGTGTCCATGTGCTATTTTGACTTGGAATCCTTGTGTTTTTTATTTATTGCCTTTCTATGTGGATCCTTTTGATATGTGGAAGCAACAAGAACCTATGATTAGGAAGACTTTAATCTCCCCATCTAAACTAACCTGGTTTTCTCTCATGTGAATTGAGAAGAAAACTCATCAAGTGAAGGCATCCAGTATAATGAGTAACAAGATAATCTATAGTGGCATAAAATGTAGAAACAAAAATTGAATAATTAGGTCCAAGCTTGGCAAGGATAGAGAGACTCAATTGAGAGTCTTCATTCTTAATTTTTCACTTCTTGAACTATAATTTGAGTGACATTTTTTTTATGAAGAAGTCATGGACACAATCAAAACCCCTCAATTCATCTTGTTTTCCAAATAGGGACTCCATTGTAGTCTACATCTCATTGGGTGTTGTGCAAGACTCCAATGTAGCACACACATTTTTTTTCTTCTCAGTAGCACCTATAGGCTCATGTTCTATACCCATGGCCATTCTATATAACCCCTAGTGTTTTAGGTGTATTTCAATTTTTTTCCAGCCATGATGTTTGAATGGAGTAAGGGTAGAAATATGATTTGAATTAGTGAAAAATTAAAATAAAGTACAAAAATTGATTGATACAATAATGTATATCCTCTCAATTCCAAAAAAATCCACTTGAATCACTAAAAGAACAATTGATTTGCAAATTTTTCAAGAAAGAACCCATAAAGGAGAAGATTGAGATCTTTGAGTAGGTAATGAAAATATTTATAAAAGGACTTAATATCTTAATAGAGGATTCTAAAATATTTCCATTTATGTATGAATGTCAAAAAACAGAGTCTAGATGTGCAACATATGGCCCCAAAAGTGTGAAAGTGAAGGATAACTAGAGAGGCATAGTACAAAAAATTAGTGTGGGATATGATCAATCCACCTATAGAATAAGATCAACACCAAAATTAAGTCTCTAAAAATATCCCTTTTTCTCGATTTCAACTATGTATGATAAAGCTATGGACAAAAACTCCCATGTTTTTTTTCAAGACCTAAAGAGCAAAAATAGAAAGTGTTAGCTAAATCTAGTGGAACACCAAAAAAACCACCAAATACAATGATGATAGTGTTGTAACTACTAGTTTAGGCCTGGTACAAGCTAGAGTGTACCTTTTCGATGTGATGTTTTTACCTTTTTAAAATAAATTCCAATACCTTCTTTATGATGAATAAATCTCAATGAAATTTTGGTAAATAAATTGTGATAAATTGTTTTCATTATCTTTTTATAAATAATTTTGATGTTGATGTAGGCATACATAGATATTTTTATAGATTTGTATTTGCACAACAATGTGCCCCTTAAAAATTTAGCAAAAATTGTGGTGATCTCTA
This sequence comes from Cryptomeria japonica, assembly GCF_030272615.1. Lineage (NCBI taxonomy): Eukaryota > Viridiplantae > Streptophyta > Pinopsida > Cupressales > Cupressaceae > Cryptomeria > Cryptomeria japonica. Next base: position 690,779,112 of record NC_081413.1, read on the forward strand.
GTTTTTATGATTTAACAAGAGATTTAAGGTTTTTGGGCCTTCTAAGTGCAATGGTGACTTCTATTTCATTACAAGGTGATCAAGTTTTCTAGCTACATCCTACAAAGTGGAAAATTGGATCTTAGTGACTCCCCACCTAGGAGATAGAAAGGAAGCCACTAGGAGGATTTTCACTTCGGAAGAACTTTACATTCAAAAGAGGGGTTGAATCTACAAGATGCAAATCTGAGGGAAACAAGGATGTGAATTCTGAGTGGATTGCAAGTGATTGAATTATGATTACCCTCTTTTGTAAATGAGAAAGATAACTTGTTGACTATGTGGAAAAGAGAGAGGAAATGAGTGACATGAGGTTCTACTAGTTCGGGATTGTGTTGTAACTTCAGATCTAAGGTAATTAAATTGAAGTAGATCTACCCTATAAATTTGGAGAAAAGTCATCAAGACCATGGTGGGAATGTAAATGGTCCACCATAAAATCCATAAAATGAAAAGGGATATTCCATCTCTACAAATGAAGCCTAAACCTACAATTACAACTGCATGCCTGTAACCTACACATAGAAAGAGAAGAAAAGGGGGTTGTGGATAGGCGTTTGCCTTAGTCAAACCCCGGTTGAGGAATCAACCTAGGAAGAAAGTAATTGAAAATGCTTGAATGTAAACAATGGAGATGTATACCTTGTATATCTACAACTTGTTGATGATGATTGTTTTTCTTCTTGAATGTAACCACAAATGTTGTATGAAATGGCATATAACATGACAAATTCCTAACACACACACATGCTTGAACATAGGACCACCCTAAGGGGTGAAGACAAGGGCGCACTACCCCTGTCGTAGGAGGACAAGGGCACTACACACCTATCCTAGGGAGGTAGGGGCACCACGCCCCTATCCTACCCTATTTTGGGACCCAGAAAGGGTATAAAGAAGACACAAGACATGAAGGAGGAAGAGTGAAGGTTTGGAAATACAAAATAGTTCCTGGTTAGGGAAGAAGATGCCATTGCCAAGGTGAGGACCCCAAATGTGGTTAAAATTGTAGCCCACTTTAGCGGCTATGCCACTACTATCGATCAAGTAGAAGAAAGAGAGAGATGAAGATGAAGATAGCAGAGCAATACCACAAGGAGTATTAGAAATCACTAATATTGAGGAGATAAAAGCCCCCAATCTTAGGGTCTTAACTCATGCCAACATATGCAAGAGCAACACAAACAAACAGGTACAAGACACACAAAACAAATACAAAGCATAGAAAGACACATGACAAGAACAAGACACAATATGACAAACTAACTAGCTGAAGATATCTCAAGCTCAGATGTCTCAACAACTAATCAGGACACAAAGACAAATGCCATCACATAAACATGAGCAATCACATAAAAGAGAAAAGATGACATCATCCATGAACTATCAATAGTAAAACTATGAGTTCATGAGAGGAAGAAGAGAGAAAACATGAATAAACACTTTGGTGATCCACGAGAAGAAAATTGAAGAAGAAAGAAACCATGAATGTCTCGGCCCTAAAAATAGGTGATCCATGGAGAGAATGACATGGAAAATCTTGCCCCTAGAGCTTGCCTAGGTGATCCATGTAAAGAGAGAGAGTGAGAAAATTTTTATTTCCACTCAACCTCATTCGTGTGTGTACAAGTGAGGTTCAAAGTGCTTCATAGGACTCTATGCTCTAGTACGCTACAACCTGTATAGAATCTATAGTACAGGTGTCAAGAATGGTGTGATATCTCTCTCTAAGAGACTGTGCTCTGGTTCCGAGAATAATCACCCCACATAAAATAAAAGTGCCATCATCTCTCTCTAAGAGACTGTGCTCTGGTTTCGAGAATGAACCACTGTACAAGAGAAAATTGATGACATCTTTCTCTAAGATGTTTCCCTCTGGTTCCAAGAATTTCTCACTATACAAGACAAGAAAAAGTGAAGACATCTTTCTCTAAGAGACCGTGCTCTAGTTCCGAGAATGACCCATTGTACAAAAAGTGATGACATCTTTCTCTAAGAGGTTTCCCTCTAGTTCCAAGAATATCCCACTATAAAATGCATGAGAGAAGTATAGTACAAAGGAGAAGTGTTAGTGGCCCCCCCTTAAGATGTCAACATAGGCTAATGTTGATATCTTAAGGAAAGAAGAACAAGGATAGCTACCTTCATCACAAAGAAGATATCCGCCATGCAACAATGTCATAAGTAGGAGAGGGAATACTCTTAAAGAAAGGATAAGAGAGTTTAAAAGACATATTTTGATGTAAGTGTAATGGTGATCCTTGGAGGAGAAGAGATCTTTGTTCAAAAAGACATCTACCCCCAAGATGAGTTGTCTTAGACAAATATAACATTTTCTAGAACAAGAAAATGAAAGAACAAGAATTCAGTCCTTCCTCCTACTTCTAGGTGAAAGGGATTCTTTATGAGTGATGACTCACTTTTATCCCTTAGAGGGATGGTTTAATTTATCATAGATGTACATTACAAAGTGTAAAAGAGGTCATAGTAAAGGACTAACACCTCTTGTATAAGAGAGAATCCTTGAGTGAACAACAACAATTACACATAGGGAATGACATCAAGTAATAGAACTCACACCATCCACTGAATAGGGAAAAGTGGATCCCTAGAGAAAGAGAGAGAGAAGGATCATTGTCCCCCAAGATAAGGGATAATGATAAGAACTTACATAATCTACTGGAGAGAGATTAAACATAAGCAAATGTGCATTGAACTTACATGAACACATGCAAGAAAAGACATTAGTAAATGTAAAATACACATCTTAAGAAGTGGTAATCTTCTAAAATAAGAGAGAATAAGCATCATATATTCCCCAAGGGGGATTAATCATAAAAGTATATCATTGTAAGAAATGATAATCACATACGAAAAATGCAGCCCCTAAATGAAATAATGATAAGAAAGAAAAGGGAAAGGAGTAAAAATCCTTACCCCCCAAGTGAGGAGAAAAAGGAGAAACATCACACATTTTCTGATGGTGATTGTTTTCAAGTGATATCTCATCCTATTGGAACAAATCCTTTCAAGAAAGGGATATATACTGCTCAAGAGATCATTCCCTACTAAGGGGCATACCATACCTGTGAATAATCTAAACCATAGAAGAGGTAATATTTCCAAGAGAATGAAGGAAAGAGAAGAAGTGAAGTACTCATTAAAGATTCCCTCTCCAAGCAAAGAGGGAAACCAAAGAACAATTATATTCTCACATAAGAATAACCCTATGCAAGAAAAGATATATACTAATGAATAATGCACAAGGATAGAGATAAATGAGTAGAAAGATGAAAAAAATGGACTTCATGTTTTTGCCCCAAAGTATGTTAAAGTAACACAATACCACCACTAATGATAAAAAGCTCCCATTAAAGGGGATAATTATGTCATAGGGTGAGGAGCAACATGAAGGGAAAAGAAGTGCTAAGGCACAATATTTTTACCAAGAAATACAACTAGATCTTCTATGAGACAAATGTGTGCAAGATCATATTGTAGTCAAACAAATTTCTTAAATGCATAACATTTTCCAATAGAATGTGAATATAAATAATGAAAAATACAATATTCACTACCTTTCACTTGCTTAAGATTTTTGTTTTTATTTTGAGAAGGAAAGGAAATGTTCTTGTCATATTTGAACCTCCAATAGATTCTTGCAGCTAATCTGTCAAGATGGTAAATATAATCTTCTCATGAAGAAGAGAGTTTATTAGGAGAAGGAGTTTCATTATCCATAATTCTAATTTTGCCACTACTTATGCCATATTGAATAGATTTTTGAAAATCAGGGCGATCATCAACATTATGGTCATGGGTTTGATGAAATGAACAAAAAGGACGCTTTGAAGAAGAAGTAGTCTTGTAGGCTCTCTTGATTTGTTGTTGTCGAAGGTAATATTTAAAGTTTTTAAGTCTAAGGAATTTGTCCATAGAAAGAGGGGTACCACTTCCTAGGCCTCTTTTAGTAGTTTGTGTAGGAGGATTTATAAGGACACGAATTCCATGCTCAAATTTCCCAATTCCTTGTCCTTTAAAACCTTGTTTTATGATTATATGAAATCCATAACTATAAGAATATTGTAATTGACTAGATGAAGGAACATCATCATGAATTTCTTTGAATTTTTATTTGTAAGGAGGCAGAAAAGGATTTGTAGATGAAGGAGGACTATCATGTGAAATGAGAATCTCTTTTCCTTTATCAAGCTTATCCTTTTTGGAAGATTGGGGAGGAATATCTTCATCATCTAAAAGCTCTTTTTTAGTGATTTCAATCTGAGGAGAAAGGTCATGAATAAATTCATGACATCATCCTCTCTACATAGAATTTGATGTTGAATATAGGTCTTAGGAGAATAAGAAGGATCTAAAGATGTTGATGTTTTCATATTGCCCCCCTTGCTCAAGGGTGTGTGTAGAAGAAGAAGATGGGTCCATATTACTTTCCAATGTTTTCTCTCTTGTAGAAAGATCATTAGGTAAAGCATTAGATCTCATTTCTTTCACACAAGATACCCTAGGAGAGGTACAAGGGTTAGGATCTCTAGGTTTAGGATCCACAAAAGCTTTAAGGTGATTAACATAGGAAATGCATGTTGTTAACAATATCACCATAATGCAACAAAAATGATACCTGAAGGCTTTGAGATATAATAATTTGGAAATCCTAACTACACAATATGACCAAGTGCTATGAAGAAAGAGAAGCAATAGGAAATGGAAGAAACTCTTATCCAATACATGATAAATATATGCAAAACTTAATGTGATCACATGTGAAAGAGCAAGGAAATCTAATTTATTAATTGCCATTAAAAGTCTCTTAAGTGAAATCTGAATTTGCTAAAAAAGCAAATCTAAAATTAGGACCATCTAAGAAATTTTATTTTAAGATTTGAATTTGATGAAATTTGAATTTGTGTTTGACCTTAGAGTGTTAAAATTGATAAAATACGCCAATTTTCTGGATTTGAGTAGAAAAATACAATCAATTCCATCTCCCAAAATTTTGAGAAAAAAGTCAAGTCCGTGGCGGGAACGCACACGGTCCCACCAACTTTTTCCAAAATTTTTCAAGGATAATAGAGATTATGATTTTAATGTCGAATAAAAAAAAATAGTTGATTTAAAGATGTCTAGATCTATCAAAACTGCAGTCTGATGAATACTAAGAGAGGGGGTGAATTAGTATACTAAAAATTACTGAACTTAAACTCTTAAACAGTTTAGCAGTTAACCAGTATAATAGATTTACTAACAAACCAGTTAAGACAAATGCAAACCAAATAGAAAATAGAGCATTCACCCACAAGAGCACAATCACCATAACACAAGAGGTTTTGATGTGGAAACCCAAATGGGAAAAACCACGGTGAGAGGAAACTCACAAGTAACTATCTACAGAATAGAAACCAGACCGATTAAGGTCATACAATGTTCTTCACCAGAATAGATCCTGTTAGGAATCTAGATCTCTATTAGGAGATAAGTCATGTTAAATAATACCTTGCAAGAGGATTATAGATTCATAGTTACGAACCACCTTGTTAGAAGATTTACAAAGGCTTTGCTAGTCCTACCCGGTTAAGGGTTTTAGACTTGTCAAAGATATGAGTAATCAACAAGTAGATGATCTAGATACTAGCACAGTATGCTGGGTTAGATCCTTGATAGCTCATTTTTAATGCACATTTAGCATTACTTCAGTCTTTAATATTTCCACACTTTGTTTCTTCACACAGACCTAATCTTCTCTTCTATATTCACACATACAAAACCTTCATCAACTACTAAAACCCTGGACATGATATCCTTATAAGGAGTTCGATTTCATGTCAGTCCAATAGGATTACATTATGAGTTCCTAGGTTTAGTGCATCTAGACACATTTGGTAACACAACACAAAATCACCACCAAAGTGTTGGTGGATGATAACTCATCACAGAAATACCAGTTGGTAACTCATCACAAAGTAATACTGGTTCACTAACGATTATCTATTCATACATTTTACCAATTACCGATTCTAACAATGAAGACTAGAAAAAATGTTAATTGTCACTTTGTTCTGTCATACCACTTTGGGATCCTCGACCCACTTGAGGTCTTCAGTCAGTTTGTGACCGGTAAGCACCTTCTACAAAACAATGGTAGTCTAAAGACTATAATACATAACATTGGTCGGAACAATTACCAGTTGAGCATAACTCACATATAAGGAAGTTATCATAAAACAAGTGTGTGTCCATCAATGACAATAACAACATCATCAAAATGCCAACAATCTCCCCCTTTGGCATTGATGGCAACACTTAGGAAAATTTTGACATCTAACTGTTTTACAACAAAAAAATGCCATAATCAAAATTACTCCCCCAAAGCATATACACTATCCCTTTTTGCAGAAAATACAATTTATAATACTCCCTTAAAGAAATAACAAGAAAGTATACATAACATTCACCAAAATTTTAGATACTACTCCCCCTTTGCTAGCAATGACAAAGTATTGCAGAATAATCCCTATTTCTCATTATCATTAAAATAAATAAGTGTTTATGACAATAATGAGTGAAACTTATCAAAAAATAATTTAAAATCCTACATAAAAGTCTTCATGGATAATGACCATGACTCAAGTAATGAGGTAGCCACCTCACTTTTCGTCTACATCTGTGATACCTGTTCTTCAAAGGCATCAATTGTACTCATCTCTTGAGTTACCATTAAAGCTTCTAGTTTGAGAAAGCACTTCTAAAGAATTTGCAGTCTGGGTAATAAAACAAGTTGATGTTCTTACAAATCTCCAACTCTATCCTATCAGACTGAAGCTGATACCAGTGAATAGTTTGCCCATATGTAGTGAAAGAATCATACGGGGTCTTAAAGTTGCTTATGTATGCCTGCAAATCAGATTGTAGTCTATCCTTTTGTGCAAGCACATCATCACAAAATAGATGGGGTTGTCTTATTTTGCTCAGCAATATTTTTGCCTCATCCATAGCATCTCTTATATCCTTCTTCTCTTTTTGAAGTTGAGATCAGAGCTCATTCAATTTCTTTACTAAGACAGTGTTAAGTGCCTTTTGATGCTTCTTCTATGCATTAGCTTCAACAACTTTCTCCAGGCATTGTACCTGGTCCTCTACCACTATACATAGAAGTTTGAGTTTGGCTAGAGAGGAATCAGTACCGAGGAGGTTGGTACATGGAATCAAACTGGTAAGGGTGTCAATCACAGTGTGAATGACATCCTACTCCTTTTTCCTTCTCAATGCTTCGAGTCTTTCCTGTGCTAGCTTTATACCTTGCAGCAGCTCTGATTAATCTACAGATTGGAGGTCAAGAGGACTGGTGATGTCTGCTAGTTTGGCTTGACCATTGGTTGCCTTTGGAGTCTCCAGTTGTTTTGTCTTTTCTGCTTCCTTCTTTTCTTCTTCTCTTTTCTTTTCCTCTTCTTTGTCCCTTTGTTCTGCTTCATGCTTTTTCTTCTCTTCCTCCTTTCTTTCTTCTTCTTTTCACTTCTCCTCTTCGTGTTTCTTCTTCTCCTTGTCTTTATGCTTCTCCTCTTCTTTCTTTTCCTCCTCTGCTTTCCTGTTCTCCTCTTCTTTCCTCTTTTCTTCATCTTCTTTCCTCTTCTCTTCCTCTTTTTCCGCTCTCTTTGTCAACCTTTTCCTTGTCCAGCTTCTGCTTGTCTTCTTTTTCTTTGTCCTCTTTCTCTTTGTCTTCTTTTTCTTTATCAACCTTTTCCTTTTCTATGTCTGGAGTGACATCTTCAACATCCAAAGCATCAACATCAATGGTGTCCACCTGTTCTGTAGCTGGTTCTCCTTCATCATCAAATGCCTCATCTGGTTTGGCTAAAGATTTCTTGTTGGCCTTAGACACTTGATGCAATTGGACAACAGCTTTGGCATGCAAATGAGTGTCCTTCTCTACTTTAGAGGTTTTGCCTTCTAGTAGCCTGAGTCTTCTTCTTCTCATGAAGAAGAGACCTTTATGTGTGTCCATAATTTGAAATAATTCAGAATTGGAGGCTTCAAGAAAGTACTGAGCAAATACTTTCTCCCTTATTTCTTGTTCTTTTTCTATGGCAATGCACCATTTGTTGTCCAAAGAATTGTATAAAGAATCAGGTGCCTCAGATCTAATTTCTGATGGCGACCGGTCATTCATACACAAATAATTAATGACTTCCCACTCTGTTTCCTCTTTCTCACTACTGGTAAAATCATCAAAACACTCCTTCAGATCATTAAGCAATTTTCTTCTTATATTCTTGATAGTCCTTTGACAATGTGTCATTGTCTTATAAGAGGAGACATCAATATTTATTGGTGCTGATGATGTAGGTGTATTGCCAATAGCTTTTGTCTTCTTCCTTGTTTGCCTAGTCTTTTAGGTTGTACTTCAGGTTTTGTATCTTCAGATTCCAGTGAGTTGCTCTTGGTCTTCCACTTCCTTTCAAATACTTTGGTGGGTACAACTTCCGATTTCTTCTTGGAAGGTGACGGCTTGGTTACTTTTGGGCTGGCTAAGGTAACCAATGTCGATGCTACTAGCACTGCCTTTCTCTTTTTCATAGAAGGCTATTCAACTAGTGTTACCCTTTCCAAGTAGGTTTCGATTCTCTTTTTTTTTGCATTTAAAGGAGAGGCAATTAGGGTAGAGGCATACCCATCTAACATGTCGTATATTACCTCATATTCCATAGGTTCTAATTCTTCTTGTTTGGGCTCTAACGCTTCCATTACACACTCATCTACTCTAATGGTAAAGCAGATGTCCTCTTCATATTTCTTAACAATGTCTTTAGATATCCTCATCCTTTGACTCATCTTCTGCTTGAATTCATCAAAGTATTTATTCAAGACTTCAAGATATCCGGTTGCCACCGCTTGGAGGCTTTCCCTAATTTGTTTGTTGACTAGTTGGTCAGCAGGCCATTGAATATCACCGACTCCCAGGAAATAGCCTTGAAAGTAGGAAAAAAGACCCACCAAAAGTTGTCCAAATTTGAATCTTAGGGCACTGTCCTCTTTTATGGACTTTAAGTTTAATACAAGTTGCTTCTGCAAATAGGTGCATAGATCAAATGAGGCGTCCTCCATAATCATTTTATGAGTGGCATTAACCGCAGCAACAGAGACAAAGTTTAATCTATTGGCATAAGATGTCCATATCCAATCACCATGCAGGCATACTTGACCAACTCATCTTTGATGGTGTTGACAATCATTCCCTGTTGGTCGCTCAGAGAATCGGTGAGCTTTATCATTTCTATCCTGGTGACCTTCTTTAGAGTTGGCACCTCACCAATGTTGCAAAAACTAGTGATGACATGAATTGCTTTAGGCGTAATGTCATGCGTACTCTTGAGATACATATTGTCGCCATGCACTCTACTCAGGATGATGTGGATGTTGTCTTCCATGAACTCTTCAAGAAAGTAAACCACATTATGAAGTTTCTTCCTCTCTAGAATGCTATATTCTAGTTTGATCTTCTTGTCATCCCGACAAAACAAACTTAGCTGGGAATGAATCGCTAAGGATCCTATGTCTTCCAGTTTATAGTCAATGTACCCTAAAATATCTCCTTCGATAATGAATCCGATAGGTATTTGGGACAGGGCATTGTATTTCATTTTTCTTTGAATGAATTCAGCTGAGTCCATAGGTGCACTAGAACTAGAGTGCGATGCAGAAGCCATGATTTAACTGATAAACAAAATTTTGAGAAATACCTTCACAATTTTGAAATTTAGGGTTTGACAAATGTAGCTCACACCACACCACTTTGGTTGCTTGATTACCGCTTGGGGTTCTTCACTTGATTCATTATAAATATCTCTAGATACTTCTACAAGATTTGAAATCTCTCTGAATCGCAAGTCGAATCGCCTTTTGTTGCTCTTCTCTTGAAAAATTCTTTGCTCAAAAACTGATAAGTGAAAATGACTTTGCAAATTCCTTTTAAATGAATTCTTCACCTACCATAATAAATGCTCCACCGCTAGGGCATAAACCCTAATTTTTCCTTTTACCACTTTACAATCTTCTGTCGATTGATAGGTAACATATACTGGTTAAGTTCTTTTACCGATATAAACTGGGGGTTCAAAACATTTCACCAATTTGTTCCCCCTAAGTTTTTCGGAAGCTCAGTTTGCCAGTTTAGAGACTTCCACACTAGGTGTGGAAACTGGTTCATCTTGTGACACTTCTTCAGGTTTATTTTTCCATGTTTTATTCATTCATGCTTGAACAGTTTCATTATCAATCTTCCCTTCTGGAGTGACCAGTATATCATCTGATAGGTTCTTTCTCATTCTGCAGGTTCTAGTAGGGTGCCCCAGTTTGTTGCAATGATAGCATACCATTCTAGGTTTTCTCCATGGTCCATTGTTCACTCTACCATTCTTCCTCCTATATGTTGCAATAGTGTGACTGCTAGCATGGCAGATCAAATAGGTTTCTCTCCAACTAGTTGCCGCTTGATAGCCACCACCACCTGACTGATGGTCATAGGCATTATATCGGTTTGGATTCCGATTCACAAAAGATTCAAGAAAAACTCCTTGAGTCCATGAGGATATCTCTCAGTGTTGTGCATAATAGACCTGCATTGAAATCCTCTATGCCCAAACTTGTTGCATGCATAACAGTTTCCATTGAATCTATTGGATCTAGGCTTATTATTTAGAAAATAAGGAAAATTATTGTAGGCCTTATTTCTACACACATTAGCATTATGTCCTTCCTTGAGATAGTTAAAGCAAACATGTTTAAACTTTTTCTTACCTTTATCCTTTGATGTCAGCTTCTTTTTTGATGCTCAATCTTTTGTTCCAGAGGTCTCACCTTCTTCATAACCAGAAAAACCAAGTCTAGTGGTATTCTTTACTAGTTTTGCTAATTCAAGCTTTTGTTCTAGCTTAACAATACTCTTATTGAATTTGGCATGTATTTCCTTTGACTCAGTGAGTTCCTTGGAAATAGCAGCATTGGATTCCTTCAAGGTTACACTCTCAGAAATAGCCATGTTTAGTTCACCTTGCATTTGTTCTTTTTCCACTTTACTCACTTGGAGATGAGTAGTAAGGGCATTGATTTCTTTCTTTAGCTTGGAGATCTCATGATCTTTATCTTTTACTAGATCTTCAGCTTTCCTCTGGTTCTCAAGCTCTTGACACATTCTGATAGTCAGTCCTTCCAGTTCCCTTCTTAGGTTGGCATTAGATTCATTCAATTTTTCAACTTCTTCAACTAGGGCTTCCATGTCTTCTTCATCAGAAGAACTATTTTCAGTAAGCTCCATTAGTGTCTCAACATGCTCTCTTCTTTTTTCCAGAGAGGCCTTATATTTGACTTTGAGTTCATCAAAGGCTTTCTCAATCTGAGTAAGCTGATGAGTAAGTTCATTCACAGTGTATTCCCCCATATCTCCTTCCAAGTGGTTAAAATTATAGAAAGGTTGGCTCTATTACCAATTGATGAATACTAAGAGGGGGGGTGAATTAGTATACCAAAAGTACTGAACTTAAACTCTTAAACATTTTAGCAGTTAACCGGTATAACAGATTTACTAACAAACCAGTTAAGACAAATACAAACCAAATAGTAAATAAAGAATTCACCAACAAGAGCACAATCACCATAACACAAGAGGTTTTGATGTGGAAACCCAAATGGGAAAAACCATAGTGAGCAGAAACTCAAAAGTAACTATCTGCAAAATAGAAACCAGACTGGTTAAGGTCAAACCGGTTAAGGTCATACAATGTTCTTCACTAGAATAGATTATATTAGGAATCTAGATCTCTATTAGGAGATAAGTCCTATTAAAGACTACCTTATGAGAGGATTTCAGATTCATAGTTGTGAACCACCTTGTTAGAGGATTTACAAAGGCTTTGTTGGGCCTACCTGGTTAAGGGTTTCAGACTTGTCAAAGATATGAGTAATCAACAAGTAGATGATCTAGATACTAGCACAGTATGCTTTCTTAGATCCTTGATAGCTCATTGTTAATGCACATTTATAATTACTTCAGTCTTCAATATCTCCACACTTTGTTTCTTCACATAGACCTAATCTTCTCTTCTATAGTTGCATATACAAAACCCTTATCAACTACTAAAACCCTAGACATGATGTCCTTATAAGGAGTCTTATTTCATGTCGGTCCAATACAATTACATTATAAGTTCCTAGGTTCAGTGCATCTAGATACATTTGGTAACACGACACAAAATCACCACCAAAGTGCTGGTGGATGATAACTTATCACAAAATACCGGTTGGTAACTCATCACAGAGTAATACTGGTTCATTACCAATTACCGGTTCATACATTTTACTAATTAGTGGTTGTCACAATGAAGACTAGAAAAAATGTTAACTACCACTTTGTTCCTTTGTACTACTTTGGGATCCTCGACACGCTTGAGGTCTTTAGTTAGTTTGTGACCGGTAAACACCTTTTGCAAAACACCGATAGTCTAAAGACTATAATACATAATACCTATTGGAACAATTACTGGTTGAGCATAACTCATATATAAGGAAGTGATCATAAAACAAGTGTGTGTCCATCAATGACAATCACAACATCATCAAAATGCCAACAGAGTCAAAGGACGAAAATGAAAAGATCTTAAACATTAGGGTTTTATGATTTAACCACTGAATTTTCAGAATAAAGACACAAATTTGAATTGCAATTTTCAAATAGAAATCAGATCTGAAATAAGCAATTAAAATTTTATAGCTCACAAGATTAATTTTATCAAAATGAAAAATTAGGGTTTTTATGCAATTAACCTCTAAAATTTGCAAATAGATCAAACTTGAAAATGAAAATTTGAAATTCAAATTGTAATTAATCAAATTTAAGAATGAGAAATTAGAATTAATGTGTAAGAATTCAAGTTAACTAAAATGTAAAGTGGAAAATTTGATCCTAGTGACTCCCCACCTAAGAGAGAGAAAGGAAGCCACTAGGATGATTTTCACTTGGGAAGAACTTTGCATTCAAAACAGGGGTTGAATCTGCTAGATCCAAATCTGGGGGAAATAAGGATACAAATTCTCAATGGATTGCAAGTGGTTGAAGTGTGATTACCCTCTTTTGTAAATGAGAAAGTTGACTTGTTGACCATGTGGAAAAGAGAGAGGAAATGAGTGAAATTGGTTGCTACCAATTCAGGATCGCGTTGTAACTTTGTATCTGTGCTAATTAAACTGACGTGGATCTACCCTGAAAATTTGAAGAAAAGTTGTCAGGACTATGGCAGGAATGTACATGGTTAGCCACAAAATTCATGAAACAAAAAGGGTTCTTTTGTTTCTACAAATGAAACCCATGTTAGGATTCCCAAAGATACTAAGAAGGGGGGGATGAATCACTATCTTACTAGTATAATAATTTTCTTTACTTATAACATGAAAAGCATATTAAAACTGTGTACCGATAAACCAAAAATAATATAGCAAATAAGAACAACAACCACAACATGAAAAGAACACCATAACACAATATTTTAACGAGGAAACCCGGTGTGGGAAAAACCTCGGTGGGATTTGTGACCCACAATATTCACTCACTGGCCAATAAGATAATATTACTACTTACAATAGGGGCCTGCACTATTGGTATTTTGGTATGGTTTTGTCATTGATGTCAATACCTACTAAAACACTAGCACTTTGGAGATCCAGCAGCATTCACTGGCAAACAAGTAACTATTATACAGTTACTAATATATGGTTCACTGGTAGGATATAATGTTCACTGGTAGGTTTATCTTTTCCAGATCAGCATGGCACGCTATGGAGATGATTTATTATTGTTGTAAATGCATTAAGCCAACATGTTTAATTAGTTATTGCATCGGATATTATATTGTTTGTAAATTTTTTTTATTGTAATATCTTGTAGAGCCGACCTACTAAAATTGGTCTTAGGTTATGGTATAAATGTAAGATCTTATTTGTAAGATCGAATGTGGAATGCGAAAAAGATTTAAAGGAAGGTATATGCGAGATTAAGCAGAGGTATACATGAAGACATCATTTGAAAGTGAAGCTAGGTTTTTGTAGAAGCATATCAGCATTACACCAGTATTGAATCCAACATATGAAGATGTTATTTTGTGTACTACATTCTTATTGGATTTAACCATCCAACTGTAGTCAGTTGGACTCCCATTTTGTGATTGAGCAATGAGCTCTAGGCTGTTGGCCTTTTTGCATGTGTAGACCCCATTTATGTACACTTACTATCTACAGTAGTATCATCTAATTGTGGGTAAGGTTTCCCACCATGGTTTTTCCCCTTACAGGGTTTCCACGTACAAATATTGGTGTTATGTGTTGTGGATGACTTTATGTTTGTGTTTCATGGATTAATCTTTACTGGTATAGCAATTTACTATTAACACTATCTACTGGCATACTTAACTGGTTTACCGGTATTAAGCATTAAGTTGGTTTAATGGTTTTTGATTTGAATTTATTAGACAACTAATTCAGGCCCCCCTCTCAGTTGTCTCCGGGACCTAACATGAACATGCAGGAAGGCCAAGTGCCTGGAGCTCACTGCTCCATTACAAAAGAAGTCACACTGACTTACAAAAATGGATTATACTAATCCAATGCCTTGTACTGCTTCATATCAGCATTTGCTATGCTAGATTGAGTACCATTTTAAGCTTTGCAATATACATAAACCCTTATCCAATAATTTGCATATTAGGTCTGCTACCTTCTTTACATACTTTGCATTATATCATATCATCTATATGTCCTAAATGATCTACAATGATCTCATACATATATGAGTCATATTACAATATGCCATGTTGAGTTACAAAAGATTTTAAAATTAATCACAAAATACATTTATACAAAATGTTGTCGACCAAGGTGTCAGTAATCAATCTTTTGGGTGCCGGTGAACTATATGCTAGTGTAGAGTCTGTCAATGTCGGTGCGTGTGTCTGCCTACTAGTATCATATGATTGTAAGGTTGCCATCAATGACAATACCTTCAATCACCTACAATGTCTCATTGGAGTGTGCATTTTCCAACAATCTCCCCCTTTGGCATTGATGGCAACACTCGTGAGAAAAATCAAAAAGTGTCCAAAAAGAATCTGCCAAAATTTGTCGTACCAAAAATGTGTGCCCAAAAATGTATGCTCCCCTTGAGCTGATGATGTCCTGTTCTGATCATTTTTCTCATCACACTACTTCCGCTTTGACATCAATGGCAAAGGTTGTCATTCACTGTCAGTGGAGTGTGGTTCATGTTGGCATTTTTGATGTGTATGTTGTGATTGTCATTGATGGACACACACTTGCATTGAGATCCTCTTTATATGTATGAGTTAGAGTACAACCAGTATTTGTTCCAACCAGTATGTTGTATTATAGTCTTTAGAGTATTGATGTTATGCAGAATGTGTTTCCCAATCTGAAGCGGCATGTTGACCTCAAGTGATATGAGGGATTAAAGTGGCATAACACATTTCTACCAGTCTTTATTTTTTTCAAACCGATAATCAGTATTTCGTATGAACCGGTAATACTTTTTGATGGGTTACCACCCACCGATTGTTTGACAGTGCTGACACTATAGTGATGCTTTTTGTGACGTATTAGCTAGTATGTATAGGTTCATTAAACCTAGGAAATTGTAATGTAATCCTATTGGACCGACATGAAATCAGTTTCCTTTATAAGGACATTGCATCTAGGGTTTTAGGTTGTTGTTATTGTTATTGCGAAAGTTGATATTGCGGCAAGGGTTTAAGGTGGTTGAGGAGTTGGAAAGATTATGAATGTGTAGAAGACTAAAGTAATGCAATAGTGCATTAAGAATGAGCTATCAAGGATATAACCGAGCAGTTTGTGCTATTAGCTAGATCAAACACTTGTTGATTACTCACATCTTTGACAAGTCTGTAGCCCTTAATTGGGTAGGCCCAAAAGCCTCTTGTAAATCCTCTAACAAGGTGGTTCATATCTATGGATCTAAAATCCTCTAGCAAGGTAGTATTTAATCGTACTTATCTCCTAATAGAGATTGAGATTCTTAACAAGATCTGTTCTGGTAAAGAACATTGTAAGATCTTAACCGGTCTGACCTTAACCGGTCTGGTTCCTATTCTGCAGATAGTTACTTGTGAGTTCCATCTCACCATGGTTTTTCCCATTTGGGTTTCCACGTCAAAATATCTTGTGTTATGGTGTTTGTGCTGATGTGGGTGAATGCATTATTAGCTATTTGGTTTGCATGTTTGTTCACCGGTTTGTCTGTCAAACTGTTTTACCAGTTTACTGCTAGTGTTGCAAAGTGTTTAAGTGCAAAAGTTTTTGGCATACTAATTCACTCCCCCTCTTAGTCTTCATCAATTGGTATCAGAGCCAACCTTTCTATAAGTTTAATCACTTGGAAAGAGATATGGGGTAGTACACATTGAGGGAACTTACCCACCAGCTCACTCAGTCTGAGCAAGCCTATGATGATCTTATGGTCAAATACAAGGCATCTCAAGCAAAATGAAGAGAACATGCAGAAAAGCTGATGGAGCTATCTGAAAATAGTTCTTCAGATGAAGCAGATATGGAAGCCCTAATTATTGAAGTAAATAAGTTAAATGAATCAAACTCCAACCTAAGAAAGGAGTTGGAAGGACTGACTATCCGGATGTGTCAAGAGCTTGAGAACTAGAGAAAAGTTGAAGACCTAGTGAAAGAAAGAGATCTTGAGATCTCCAAGCTAAAACAAGATATCAGTGCCCTAAATGCTCAACTCCATGCAAGAAAGGTGGAAAAGGAAGACATGCAAGGAGAACTAAACACTGCCATCTCTGAGAAAACCTGTTGGAAACAAATGCTGGTATTTCCAAAGAACTCTCTAAGTCAAAGGAAATACTTTCTAAGTTCAACAAGAGTACTGTCAAGCTAGAGCAAAAGCTTGAATCTGCCAAACCAGTCAAGAATACCAATGGACTTGGTTATTCCGGTAATGAGGAAGGTGAGACCTCTAGTAAAAATGCTGGAACATCAAAGAAACAATTGGCATCAAAGGATAAAGGTAAGCAAAATTTTAAACCTGTTTGTTTCAACTGTCTTAAAGAAGGACATACTGCAAATGTGTGTAGGAGTAAGGCTTACATCAATTTTCCTTATTTTCTAAATGATAAGCCTAGATCCTATAGATTTGATGGTAATTGTTATGCATGCAACAAGTATGGGCATAGAGCATCTGAATGTAGGTCTATTATGAATAACACTAGAAGACATCCTCAGAGGACCCAAGGAGCTGGTCCTGAACCTTTTTTGAATTAGAATCACAACCGGTTTAATGTCTTCAATCATCAGCCAAGAAGTGGTGGTTATCAAGCGGCAACCGAATGGAGAGAAAATTGTATGATCTATCATGGTCATGGTTAGACTAGTACAACATGCAGAAGGAAGAATGGAAACATGAACAATAGACCTTGGAGAGCACCTGGATTGGTCTACTATCACTGCAACAAATCGGGTCATATTGCTAGATTCTATAGATCAAGAAAGGACATATCTGATGATATACCGATCACTCTAGAAGGAGACATTGATGTTGGCACTGTTCAAGAAAATATGAACAAAACCTGGAAGAAGAAACCAATGGTGTTACAAGAGGAACCAGTTTTTGCACCTAGTGTGGAAATAATAGAACTGACAAACTAAGCTTCAGAAAAGATTAGGGGGAGAAAACAGTGAAATGTTTCGAACCCCTAGTTTAAACAGGTAAAAGACCTTAACTGGTATGTTATACCTATCATTTGGCAGAAGACCGGAAATGGTAAAAAGGCAAAATTAGGGTTTACGCCCTAATGGAGGAGCATTAATGATGGTAGGTGAGGAATATGTTTAAAAGAATTTTCAAATCATTTCTCACTATCATTTTTTGAGTGAAGAAAAGTTTTTCAAAGTGCAGAGTGATGAAAAGGCGATTTGAGTAGTGATTTTGAGAAATTGAGAAACCGTGAAGGAGATTCAAATTCAAACTGGAAACGGTCAAGTGGAGAACACAAAGCGGTGATTCAGCAACCGACGGAGTGTGAAGTGAAGGAGAATCAGAAATCCCTAATTTCATGTGTTTTAAAATGTATTTCTCAAGTTTTTAAGATATCTATCATGGCTTCTGCATCTCATACCAGTTCTAGTGCATCTGTCAAGTCTACAAGTTTTATTCAATGAAAGTCCAAGTATAATGCCCTATCACAAGTTCCCGCTAGTGTGATAGTAGAAGAGGGAATTTTTGTCTACATAGATTGCAAAATAGAAGACCTAGGGTCTCTAGCTATCCACACCCAGTTAGGTTTATTTTGTGGTAAAGATAAGAAGATCAAACCAGAGTTTAATATTTTGGAGAAGAAAAAGCTCCACAATGATGTTTATTTCCTGGAAGATTTCATAGAAGATCATATAGGGATCATTCTGAGTAGAGTCCATGGTGATAAGATATACCTGGAGAGAACACATGACATCACACCGCAGGCAATTCATGTAGTCATTGGATTCTACAACACTAGGGAAGTGCTAGCTCTAAGAACTGTAAGCAAAACTGAAATGTCCAAGCTCACCAGTTTAGTGAGTGACTCATGTGGCATGATAGTAAATTCTATTAAGGATGATCTGGTTAAGTATGCATGTATGGTGATTGGATATCGAACATTCTCAGCCAGTAGAATTAACTTTGTATCTACTGCAGCGGTGAATGTCGCTTATCAGATGATAAAGGAGGATGCATCATTTGATCTGTGCACCCATATGTAGAGACAACTCCTATTGAATATGAAGGTGATCAAACAGGATAATGCACTTAGGTTCAAGTTTGGACAACTACTGGTTGGGTTGTTCTTCTATTTTCAAGGCTACTTTCTAGGAGTAGGAGATGTCCAATGGTCTGGTGACCAACCGGTGACCAAGAAAATCAAGGAAAGCAATGAAGCAATTTGAACTGGCTACCCTGATATTTTGAACAAGTATTTTGGTGAGTTCAGAAGGAAGATGAGCCAAAGAGTGAGGATATCAAGTGACATTGTCAAGAAATATAAAGACAATATCTACTTTACCATCCAAGTAGATAAATGCATAATGGAGGCTGTTGAGCCTAGATAGGAAGAAGTTGAGCCAATGGGCTATGAGGTGATGTACGATATGCTGGAAGGGTATGCCTCTATCCTTATTGCCTCACCGCTTGATCCTAAGGTGAAGAGAACCGACACCTACCTAGAGAGGATAGCACTAGTTGAGGAACCACAAACAATGAAAGAAAAGGAACTAGTAGTGAAGAAGGCAAAGGCAGTGCTTGCAGTGTCTGCATCAGTTACTACTGGAACTCCAAAAGTGACCAAGCGGTCACTAGCCAAGAAGAAAATAGAAGCTACACTAGCTAAAGTGTTCCAGAGAAAGAGGAAGACATGGAAAACCTCTCTAGACTCATAAGAAACCTTGTTTGAGGAAAATCCAAAGAAAACACGTCAAACAAAGAGGAAGACAAAGAATGAACCGACATCATCTACACTAGTAAATATAGATATATCTTCCTATAAACCTTTGACACATTATCAAAGAACAATAAAAAATATTAGGAGAAAAGTGCTAAATGACTTGAGTGTTTTGATGACTTCAATGAGGATGAAAAGGAAGCGGTTGAAAAGGAAATAATTCAATATTTATGTATTAATGACCGGTCACCCTCAGAGATTAAGTCTCAGACACCGGATTCTCTATATATGTCATTAGATAATAGATGGTGCATTACCATAGAGAAAGAATAGGAAATTAGGGAGAAGTTTTTTGTACAATACTTTCCCAACCTATCAAATTCTGAGTTGTATGATGTTATTGACCAAAATAAAGGACTATTCTTCACTAGAAAAAGAAGACTCTAGCTATTAGAAGGTAGAGTTGCTGATGTCAAAAAAGATACCCATCTATATATGAAAACTGATGTCTAGACTCACAAAGTGCGTCTCGCCAACTAGCAAGCTGAACAAGAACCAGTTATATCCAAACTGGATGAAGTATTTGATGATGAAGGAAACCCGGTTGTTGAACCAATCGAGACCATTGATGTCAATGCTTTGGATGTTGAGGATTATACTCAAGAACCACCATTTGAGGCTACAGGATAGAAGCAACAAGGTAAACAAGCTGATAGGCAAGTCGAGGATAGACATGAAGTGGCAAAGGAAGAGGTAGAGCAGAGGAAAAAGGATGAAGAAGAGAAGCAAAAGAAGGATGAAGAGGAGAAAAAGAAGAAAGATGAAGAGGAGAACAAGAAAAAAGATGAAGAGGAGAAGAAGAAGAAAGATGAAGAAGAGAAGTAGAAGAAGGATGAAGAGGAGAAAAAGTAGAAAGATGAAGAGGAGAAAAAGAAAAAAGATGAAGAGGAGAAGAAGAAGAAAGATGAAGAAGAGAAGCAGAAGAAGGATGAAGAGGAGAAAAAGAAGAAAAATGAAGAGGAGAAGAAGAGAAAAAGAAGCAAGAAGATGAGAAGAAAAAGAAAGAAGAGGAAGATAAGGAACATGAGAAGAAGAAGGAAGCAGAGAGGAAGAAGAAGGAAGAAGAAGATAAGGAACAGGAGAAGAAGAAGGAAGTAGAAAAGAAAAAGGCTACGGAGGACAAGGAAGTGGAGAAGAGGAGAGAAGTGGAGAAGAAGAAAGTAGAAGAGGACAAGGCAGGAGAAGCGGTGAAGTGTACCCAGAGGGAGAATCTGAAGGCAACTGGGAGTCAAGCTAAACCAGCTGATCTCACCATTCCTATAGATCTCCAATCTGCAAGTGAAATGGAGCTAATGCAGAGCATCAAGGTAACTCAAGAGTGCTTTGAAATCATTCGATGAAAGAAGGAGCAGGATGTAATCCAAGCAGCCATGGATACGCTTACCGGTTTGATACCGAGTACAAATCTTCCAAACACCAATTCATCACTAGCTAGACTTAAGCTCCTATGCATAGTAGTAGATGATCAGGTGCAAAGCCTTGAAGAGGTAGTAGAGGCTACTATCAAGAAGGAGAATCAAAAAGATCTTAATATAGCTCTAGTGAAGAAGTTGAATGAGCTCCGAACTGAACTAAAGAAAGAACAAAAGGATATAAGGGATTCTCTAGATGAGGGGAATTTGCTGCTTAGCAAAATTTGCCAACCCCATCTATTCTATGATGATGTGCTAGCTCAGAAGAAAAAACTTGGAAAGGACTTGCAATCCTACTTGAGCACATTCAAGCTACCTTATGATTCCTCTACAACTTATAGGAAAATCATTCACTATTTTCACATCCAGTCAACAAAAATGGAGCAAGAGATCAGCACTCGGTCTAGAGATTTGTAGGAACTACAACTGGTTCTACTCTCACAATTGCAAATTCTTCAGAAGTGCTATCTGAACCTGGATGCCTTAACAGTTACATAGGAGATGAGCACAATCGATGTCATGGAAGAACGGGTCTCCCAGATGTAGACAGAGCAAGAAGTATAGCCACCTACCTACTTGAGTCCTAGTCTTTGTCGATGAAACAATTCTTGCAGTACTTTAAATCTATTTTTGACAAGTATCATTCCTTGTTGTCATAAACTTCTATTATTTTTAATATCAATTGAAAACAGGGTTGTTTAGCTGTACTTTGTCATTGTGGGCAAAGGGGGAGAAGAATTCTATTTGGAGAAGTATCTGGTAATCAAATTTTGATTATATGCTCTATATATCTCAATGTTTATGCTCTTTATGCAAAATTGTTATACATTGTATTATCAAAGGGATAGTGTATATGCTTAGGGGAAGAAATTTTGCTAATGGCATGTTTTTGTTGTAAAACACTTAGATGTCAAAATTTTATTTTCCTAAGTGTTTCCATCAATGCCAAAGGGGGAGATTGTTGGCATTTTTTATGTTTATGTTCTGATTGTCATTGATGGACACACACTTGCATTGAGATCCTCTTTATATGTATGAGTTAGAGTACAACCGGTATTTGTTCCAACCAGTATGTTGTATTATAGTCTTTAGACTATTGATGTTTTACAGAATGTGTTTCTTGGTTTGAAGCGGTATGTTGACCTCAAGCGGTACGAGGGATTAAAGTGGCATAACACATTTCTACTAGTCTTCATTTTTGTCAAACCGGCAACCGGCATTTCATATGAACCGGTAATACTTTGTGATGGGTTACCACCCACCGATTGTTTGATGATGCCGACACTGTAGCGATGCTTTTTGTGACATATTACCTAGTATGTCCAAGTTCATTGAACCTAGGAAATTGTAATGTAATACTATTGGACCGACATGAAATCAATTTCCTTTATAACGACATCATGTCTAGGGTTTTAGGTTGTTGTTATTGTTGTTGTGAAAGTTGATATTGCGGCCAAGGTTTAAGGTGGTTGAGGAGTTGGAAAGACTATGAATGTGTAGAAGACTGAAGTAATGCAATAGTGCATTATAAATGAGCTATCAAGGATCTAACCGAGTAGTCTGTGCTATTAGCTAGATCAAACACTTGTTTATTACTCACATCTTTGACAAGTTTGTAGCCCTTAATCGGGTAGGCCCAAAAGCCTCTTGCAAATCCTCTAAGAAGGTGGTTCACATCTATGGATCTAAAATCCTCTAGCAAGGTAGTCTTTAATCAGACTTATCTCCTAACAGAGATTGAGATTCTTAACAGGATCTGTTTTGGTAAAGAACATTGTAAGACCTTAACCAGTCTGGTTCCTATTCTACAGATAGTTACTTGTGAGTTCCATCTCACCATGGTTTTTCCCATTTGGGTTTCCACATCAAAATATCTTGTGTTATGGTGTTTGTGCTGATGTGGGTGAATGCATTATTATCTATTTGGTTTGCATGTTTGTTCACTGATTTGTTTGTCAAACTATTTTACTGGTTTACTGCTATTGTTGCAAAGTGTTTAAGTGCAAAGGTTTTTGGCATACTAATTCACCCCCCCTCTTAGTATTCATGAGTTCCTGCCTATATTTTTGTAACTGGTGGCTTACAATCTAGAATATATCTGCCAAAACCAGATTTAAACTGTCATTAAATCTTTTGCTTTCTAGTAATCTCTCTTGTGTTCTCTGAACTGTACTGGTGAGTATGTGCATTTTCTCTTCCGGTGTCTTAAGTCCGAGAACCAGAGCCTCAGAAATTTCTTTTCTCAAAAAATGAGGTAGTCTAGTTTTGGACCAAGTTTACATTTTAAGCTCTTTTCCTTATGCTTAACTTTCTCTTTGTCCTTCTCTAGCTTCTCAATTTTCTATTCTAGATTTGCAATTTTATTTTCTATCTCCAAAAATTGATTGGATGTACCTATCAGATTGACAACAATATTGTTTAGTTCAGTTTGAGTTATGTTGATCTCTGAATCTATTTCATGTGTCAAGATGTCTGTTTTGCAAGTATCCCTGTATTTTTTCTTAAAATCCAAAATTGTTTTTCCTAGATCCGGTAATAAGGTGTCCATTTTCTCCTTGTTCTTCTTCACAATTTCCTCAAAGAATTTCTCTTCTTCCTTAATCATTCTCTCCTTAAATGTGTCCTCATTTATTTGATCAACTATCAAAATGCTACTGGTGATGAATTTAGACAATGTGTCTAGTTGACCTAAAGAATCCTTATTATTCACAATGCATTTAGGTGCTATCAATTTAAGAATAGGGATTGTATCATCTATAGTTGTTTAGGCTTGTGCATTGCACTCTATGATCTTCTTTATTGAATCCAATAAGACCTCTGTTACATTTGTAGGCCAAAATTCTCCTATTGAAGTACCAGATGTCTGCCCAACTGCTTTCACAATATCCATGCTACCGGTTGTAGTAATCACCTTGCTTGATTCGACCTCTAGTAGGTTAGTCTGTGTTTGCATTTCTACTAACAAAGGATTAGGCTTTTCACTTTTAGTTAGTGGCACTGTCTCTTTCTGAACTTGTATCTCAACCTGTTTCTATTTTGGTTTCTCCATTTGTGTCTCAGAGGGTTTCTCTGAGCTCTCAACAACCAGTTTCTCAGATGTAGTCTCTATATGCACTTCCAGTTTCTCAGTTTGTACCTCTACACTATCCATTTCTGGTTCTCCTGACTATTTTCAGTTTTATCTACCGGTTCTTCTAATGTTTTACCAGTGGTGTCCTCTGTCAGTTGCTCTGTTAGAGTAGGTTTTTTTGTGCTCATGTTTATAGTGTTATTAACCTCAACCTCAACATCTGTAGCTGGTGACTCAGTAGTCACTTCTTCCTTCTTATCCTCAATGGTTTCTCTGTCAACCACAACATTTACTTCCTGTGTGTCTATATTTACAGTGTACAAAATTTTGGACTCAGGATTAGGATCCTCTAGTGGACTCTCCATACTCTCAGTGGTCAGTTGACTGTCTATAGTATGTGATGGTGGAGTATCAAGAAGAGGTGGGAGCACATTATCAGTTATTTTAAGGCTTGGAGGTCCACCTGCCTTACCTTTTCCCTTATCCATGTCCTTTTGGTATACTCTGATAGTCTTGGGTCTTAGTAACTCTTCATGTTTCTCTTTTTCTACAAAGAATATGTCCCATGCATCTGTTGTTTCCTCAGAGACTTCATTCACTCTACCTACCATCAGTGCTACATGTCAGTGAGCAGTTGAAAATACTGTTCGGTTAGCTTCATTGATTAATTTGTTTATTTCATTAGGTGAGTTAACTGGATGCACTACAACTAATTTTTCAATTTTTATTTTCTTATCCATCTCAACAATGGCTACCCTTCTAGATTCTAATCTTCCATACAAATCGTTTGGTATTTCATCAACAATTTCCATCAATAATTTTTTGTAAATATCCAAGTGTAAAATTACACTGTTCTCTATGCTTTCTTTGTCATCAGTAGATAGTGTGTTGTATAGTTTGCTAATGTTTTTCAACTTTCCATCTTCAGTTATTTCACTTCAGAGTTTATCCAGTGGAGCAATATCTTGTTTTACCTTCTTCTTCTTCTTAGGAGTTAACTTCTTTACTGGAGGCCACACTACCTGTTTCTTTTATCTTGTTTTTCTAGGAGTGGGTAAGGGTACCGGTGAGGATTTTCTTTTCCTTTCTACTCTTTTGAATATTGCTAGCATATCACTCTTAGAGGAGGTTCCAACCAGTGAAAGGCGAGCTTCTGGTTGAAGTCCTTCCAACTCACTTTCTTTTATACTAGTTTGTTTCAAAACATCTTCCTTAATTGCCTTTGCTTGTCGGGTTCCTTTCCTTACTATTTCTTCAACCTTTATAACCCTTTTTTATTGATTGAATTCTAGTTTCAATTATTTCTACATTTCCAAAGACTTTCTCAGTGGGTTCCTTTGGTGCTTCAAGGAGGGCTTTTGCATAAGTTTCTATGATATTATCATTTGTTTCATAGCCCATTTCAGTTACCCAGATAGTTCTAGGGACAACTGCCTCCATCCAGATTTCATCTTTTTTTATTACAAAACATATTTCCTTCTAATATTTATCTACAATTGCTTGTGACAGTCTTACGCTTGTTTTCATTCAAGCCTTCAATGCTTGAAAATGCTCATTTGTGTTTTTCTCTCTGTCTTCTCCCATGTTGTTTAATAAATCCAATAGTTGCTTTCCTACAGGTATATCAAAGCCAAAATCTCTTCTACCAATACCGGGTACTTGCTTAGTAATGTACAGCATTAGGCAAAAAAGAAAATTTCCAAATTTAAAGGTTCCTTTCTTATCTCCTTTAATCTTCTTTAGATTGTCTATCAATTCATCTTTGAGCCATTCACACACATCTATTCTAGCATTATCATTTACCATGTCATATGCAATTTTGATACATAGGGTAGAAGCTGAGTTCAACCTATTTGCATGTGTGGCTCTGTAACCTAAGATCATACTGATAAATCTGAAATTGATGTCCTTTACATCATTTACCCTTAGAAACCTTTTGTCAAATGCTACACCAGTTAGATCCATTACTATGTCATTTGAGACCCTTTTAGTTATGTTAGGTTTGCTACCAGTGGAAGGTAACCCTGTTACTACTTTGACGGCTTCTTTTGTGATTTTATGAATTGAATCCAACTAGAAGAATTCACCATGGAATCTACTTAGGACTATTCTTATCACATCTTTGGGAAAATCAGGAATGCTAAGAATATCCAGAAAACCTAGGGTTTCTACTACCTTATGTTTCGGCTTGACATTTCCATATTTATCACAGATCACAATCTGATACATGTTCTTTATTTCATCATGTCCTAATTCCTCTATATGAAAATGTATGTATATCCTAGGGTCTTCAGCATATACTACTCCCTTAGGAATTTGAGAGAATGCACCTATGTTATCATCTTTCTTAGCTATTTTGGGAACAAGCTTGAAAATGGGTCTAGGGCTCTTGATAACCTCAATTACAGTAGGGTTTACTTTAAATTCAGGAACAGAGGAGGATGTCATGTTTATAAATACCTCAATCTTCCTTAAGGATGAGTGCTTGGATGAACTGCTTCACTTCTTCGCTAAGAATTCGTTCGCTCAAGAATTTTTGTGCTCTCAAAGATTTGAATGCTTGGTGAATAAGAAAGAGCCAAAACACTTGCTTTATAATGTTCTTTTCTCCAACTACCACATTTAATGCTTGTCGCTTAAGTCACAACTTAACTCATCTATTGGTAAGGAAGTAATTTCAACTTCTCACCATCAACCGAGGGTATGTTAGAATGGTTTTTCAATTGTTGCTAAACCCCAAAAGGATTTTCCTTCAGTTAGATGAATAGTCTCCTGCTGGTGGAGTGATACTTTGTTCTACCAGTTGAGGAATATTCCCATCAACATCCTGATCTAACTTTTTGATCCATTGTTTTGAGAATTCTTTCTTTACCTCTTTAACCTTTTCTTTACCTTTCAAACTAGGACCTTTGTTATTTTCCAGTGGGGTCTTGCTTCTACAAAATTTTGTAATATGTCCAATTTTGTTACAAGCATAACAAGTCACATTGTTTTTCTAAATAGTTTTCCCATATCCTATGTCGGTATGTGTTCTGCATGAATTAGATAAGTGTCAAAATCTTCCATAAACATAACATCTTACATTCATTCTGCAATTTTCTGAGTTATGACCAATTTTGTTGCATTTAGAACATTGACTGGTGGGTGTATTAGTCTTCTGATAATTTCTAGATCTACACTAATTTTCTCTATGACCATACTTGTTACAGTTAAAGCATTTCCCATTGAATTGTTAAGAATTAGGTTGTCTTACCAGTTTGCTATGATAATGATTGTTTGCAGTACCGAAGCTTTCACCTGTGTCAAAACCAAGGCCATTTGCATCACCATTAGGTTTCTGATTCTTCAACATGTCAACAAGTTCTTCTGAACTTTTCTTGAATTTCTCCTTGTGTTGATTTGTAGTAGTCAGTTCATTCTCCAAGATTCCACTTTGTCTTATGAGTTCAGTTTTGTCATTCTGTGTATGCATCAAGTTTGTCTTCAACATATCATTTTCATGACTAAGTCTTGTGTTTTCATTTCTAGCATCATTTAGTCTTCTAGTCAAATCATCTTCATTCTTCTTTCTATCTTTAATTTCTTTACAAAATCTCATAGTCATATCTTGCATCTCATTCTTCATTGTACAATTATCTTGTCTCAGTTGGTTCACCAGATCATTAAGAGTTTCCTTTTCATCTTCCTCATTCAACATCTTCTCACAAAGTTCTCTTCTTTTATTCCTTTCTATAGTGAAATTTTCTTGAAGTCCTAGGATAATATCCTGAGCAGCATTCAGATCATCCTCAAGTTTGATATTCTTTACTTTTTCTACATCATTGTCTGAAAGAGTTGTTTCCAATTGCTTTCTCAAATTTTCCATCTCTACCAGTGTCAAGATATTCCTCAAGCTATTAGGCTTTTAAAAATAGAGAACCAGGCTCTGATACCAATTGTTAGGATTCCCATAGATACTAAGAGGGGGGGTGAATCAATATCTTACCAGTATAATAATTTTCATTACTTATAACATGAAAAGCATATTAAAACTGTGTATCGGTAAACCAGAAATATTGCTGCAAATAAGAACAACAACCACAACATGAAAAGCACACCATAACACAATATTTTAACGAGGAAACCTAGTGTGGGAAAAACCTCAGTGGGATTTGTGACCCACAATATTTACTTACTGGCCAATAACAGAATATTACTGCTTACAATAGGGGCCTGCACATGCAGGAAGGCCAAGTGCCTAGAGCTCACTACTCCATTACAAAAGAAGTCACACTAACTTACAAAAATGGATTATACTAATCCATTATCTTGTACTACTTCAAATCAGTATCTGTTATGCTAGATTCAATACTAGTTTAAGCTCTGCAATATACATAAATCCTTATCCAATATTTTGCATATTAGGTATGCTACCTTCTTTACATACTTTGCATTATATCATATCATCTATATGTCCTAAATGATCTACAATGATCTCATACATATATGAGTCATATTACAATCTGCCATGTTGGCTTACAAAATATTTTACAATTAATTACAAAATACATTTATACAAAATGTTGCCGGCCAAGGTGTCGGTAATTAATCTTTTGGGTGCTGGTGAATTGTATGCCACTATAGTGTCTTCTG
This sequence comes from Cryptomeria japonica, assembly GCF_030272615.1. NCBI lineage: Eukaryota > Viridiplantae > Streptophyta > Pinopsida > Cupressales > Cupressaceae > Cryptomeria > Cryptomeria japonica. The sequence goes on from NC_081413.1 coordinate 690,807,839, forward strand.
GTGCTGGTGCATGTTTCTAGCTGTTGGTATCACGTGATTATAAGGTTACCATCAATGAAAATACCTTCAATCACCTACAATGTCTCATTTGAGTGTGCATTTGCCAACAACCCAAACCTGCAATTACAGCTGCGCACCTACAACCTACACACAGAAAGAGAAAAAAGGGGGGTTGTGGATAGGGGTTTGCCTCAATCAAACCCTGGTTGAGGAATCAACCTAGAAAGAAAGTAATTGCAAATGCTTGAATGTAAAAAATGGACATGTATACCTTGTATATCTGCAACTTGTTGATGATGACTACTTTGCTTCTTGAATGTAACCATAAATGTTGTATGAAATGGCATGTAGCATGACAAAACCCCAACACACACACATTCTTACAAATAAATGTTGTAATATTGCTCTAATTAATGAATGAAGAAGACTTGAATCCTTGAATACTTGATGATGACCTTTAAATCTTGTATCTTCTCCTTATGCTCTCTATTTATCTTTTCATTGTTCATCTGTCCTTGAATGAGGGTATTTAATTCCCTTTTATGCATGCCACGAGGATTAATTTTTAACCATTGAAGGCTGACAAAGAGGAATAACAAACCCCAAAGACAAGAAATGTATAGGAGATTGGGCAAACCAAACATAGGACCACCCTAAGGGGTGAGGACAAGGGTGCCATGCCCCTATCCTAGGGGGACAAGGGTGCCATGCCCCTGTCCTACCCTATTTTGGGGCCCAAATAGGGTCTAGAGTAGAGACAAGACATGAAGGCAAAAGAGGGAAGGTTCTGAAATGTGAAATAGGTCTCAGTTAGGGAAGGAGATGTTGTTGCCAAGGTGAGGACCCTAAATATAGTTAAAATTGCAGGGGTCACAATTTTATGATACTACACATCTAAATGTCACCTTGATTTTCACGCCCTTAGCCAATTTGATCCAATTTTATATCTACTCCAATTTTGATGAAACGATAATCAATCTTAAGGTTTTTTATGTTGCAGATGCGATGAAAGCCTCTCTTTGAGCCCAATGTAAATAAAAAAATTACCCCAGGATAGATTCCTCAAGCATGTGGATAGGAACTTGATAGATATAAAGCTTTAATACCATATAGAAGTTGATAATACACTGTAGGAGCCAAGAATAATTTCCAAGAAAAACACCTATCACACAAAAGAGATAAAGAAAAGATTCTATACTCTATAACAACCAAAGAATTTTATATTATTGCACAAAATAAATGGAGATACAATATTCGAGGTATAATTATAATGAAGAAATGAATTTATTTATAGAAATCAATAGATGCCCTAATCCTCAAATTGGAAGAACTAAAGCAATACAAATTAGGAGCTAAATTAAGCTCAATTACAAGCTAAGACATATAGCTAGAAGTTCCTCTAAGTGAACTTAGACTAAAAATGCTTAACACCTAGATAAAATAAAACATAGAAGTTTGGCTTAAGTGTAAAAGAAATAAGAGTACTTCAAGGAATAAGTATGCACAAATTACCAAAAAACAAAAACACAATGTAAATAATAACACTACTGCATATGTTTTTATTTTTATTTTAATATACATCTATACTAAATACCAACCATAATTGAACACATATAACTAATAGTAAACATAGAATATGTCACAATGTAGAGATTTATCTTCTTGAGATATTGTATAAGAATTCTGTTAGGTCCCAGAGACAACTAAGAGGGGGGGTGAAACAGTTGTCTAATAAATTCAAACCAAAAATAACTTAACCAACCTTAATGCTTAATACAGGTAAACCAAACTTTATGCCGGTAGATAGTTTATCAGTTAATTGCAGCACCGATAAAGATTAGTGCATGAAATGGAAAGACAATAACATCCACAACACATAACACCAATATTTATACATGGAAACCCTGTAAGGAGAAAAACCATGGTGGGAAACCTTACCCACAATCAGATGATACTACTATAAATAGTATGTGTATACAAATGGGGTCTGCACATGCAAAAAGGCCAAGTGCCTAGAGCTCATTGCTAAAACACAAATAGGAGTCACACTAACTACAATTCAATGGTTAAATCCAATAATGATGTACTTCTCAAAATAGCATCTTCATATGTTGGATTCAATATCGGTTCAGTTCTGATATGCCTTCACAAAAACCTTCTTTCACCTTCAAATGATGTCTGTGTGTATAGCTCTGCTTATTCTTGCATATACCTTCTTATAAATCCTTTTTGCAATCACATATCGATATTACAAATAAGAACTTACATATATACCATAACCTAAGACCAATTTTAGTAGGTCAGCTCTAAAAGATATTACAATAAAATAATTACAAGTAAATCAATAATCGATGCAATATCCGATTCAACATGTCGGCTTAATGCATTTACAATAATAACAAAATCATCTCCAAAGCATGTCGTGCTGATTTGGAATAGATAAGCCTGTCGGTGCTTATTCTGGACCTATTTGCCGGTAACAACAAATATGCAAACACGAATATGCCAATGAACTAATCTCGAAGTCAAAGTGTCCAAATGGTGTCTTCGACTTAACCAAGTGTCTTCCATGTTATTCCAAGTGTCATTGAACAATATATCCTATCAGTGTACCAGATACCAGTGTTGTGCATAAGTCACTTGCTTGCCGGTGAACATTGCCAATCCTCCAAAGAGCTAGAGTTGATAAGTGTTAATAGTGTAGCATAGGAAATCAGAAATCATCACAAGCAATATAAAAATACTAATCTAGCCCAATCACGAAAGCTTAAATGTAATGATCTATCCTAAACACACTCAATGAAGACATGAAAATGAAACATTCAAAATATAAAGATTATGCAAACCATATGCAGATCTGGATGCTTCCTTCATGCGGCTCCATTGTCCTTCTTTCTTCTCCAAATAATTTTGTTGTGAATCTCACCTACCAGTGCATGATCATGATTGAAAGCAAGTAGACAAGATTATTGCTCAAGAGTACTCGAAGCGTGATTGATTAGAAATTTGATAGTCTGATTAGCAATTAGCCTTGATTGATGAAGATCATCCAATTTATAGATAAATTGGAGAAATGACAAGATTAGCATGATGCAATTCAAATGGAAATTGCAAATCAATATGAAAAATTATGATAAATTATGCACTTTCTATGCAAAATTTGTTGATTGATAATTTATGACAATTTATGACAACTTCTATGTCAAAAATTGATTGATTGTCAATTATGACAAATTATGACAAATTGAAATGTCATTCCCATGAATTTAGGAGGGAAATAGGAAGAAATTGAAATTAAGAATTTAGAAAATTAGAAAAAGAGGAAATAAGAAATTAGGAATTAGGAAATTGATGAAAATTAGAAATTAGGTAAATTAATTAATAATTTTTCATTTATTAATTAATTCACAAAGAGGAATAATTAGCCAATTAAATGAACATTTAATTGTGACAAGAAGACCTAGGATAAATAAATAAATTATTTAATCCTAGAGAGAGAAATGACAAACAAGGTTAAATGATTAAATCACGAAACCCTAAAAGATGAATTAGGTCTTGATGAAAGATAATTGATATTGATCATGATTTTGAATTGATAAATGACCAATGTGATAAAAGATTTGATTGATAAATGCGCCAATTGACGAGGAACAATGACAAATTGATCCAAATTGACATAGTGACGACGATCGATGATAAATTTATCGCAAGATGACAAAATTGACAAGAGGACAAGGATTGATGACAAAATAGGTTGCAAGACGACAAGGTTAAAAATGATCATGATCGATGACAAATCGATCGCAAAATGACAAGATTGAAAATGACAATGATCGATGACAAATCGATCGCAAAATGACAAGATTGAAAATGATAAAGATTGATGACAAATCGATAAGATTGATAAGAGGACAAAACCCTAATTAGGATTGACGATGTCCAAAATGATGACAAATTAGCACGCACATTGATGCGACAGGATAAAATTGATCAAAATCATGACTGGATAGTGTTGTCGACAAGACCAAATTCGAAAGCAAGACAATTGAAGAATGTAGAAGAATGACTCAATACTCACAAATGATAAAGACCAAGTGCGAATCATAGGAGAAATGTTAATGCGACGCAAAAACCTAAAATGAGGCAATGCGCAAATGTTAAAGTACGATTCTGCCAGCGTTGACCATTTTTAGGTGTCTACAAATAGGTGTTGACATCAATAACAAAGCCATATCAACATATCCAAAATACCAACAATCTCCCCATTTGGCATTGATGGCAACACAAGATGGAAAAACCATCAAAGTGCCAAAACAGAAATGACAAATACCAAAAACCAGCAATCTCCCAAAAAAGATCATAACCAAAAATAAAAATTCAGATACAGAGAGTAATCAATCTCTCCCAAAGTAACAATCTCTCCCCCTAAGAGTAACATGTGTTTTCCTTGTGTTTTTCCATATCAATCTCTCCCCCTTTGACATCAAATGCCAAAGAAATACAAAAGCCAGGTTCAAATACAAAATACCAACCAATTCAGTATACCAACTACTCCCCCTGAGAAGTAGCTCTCCTCATCAAAATCGGAGTAAAAGATTTATCTGTTAATGTTGTTGGTTGATGACAAACATCAACTATCTAAGTCTCTACCGGTGGGGGTATGACCCCAAGATGATCTCTGGGATATTCAAAACTCTCCTTAGGAAAAGGCTTAGTGAAAATATCTGCAATCTGCTCTTTAGTATTCACATAAACCAATTTTACTTATTTTGCTTCAACATTCTCTTTCAGAAAATTTAGTTTGATAGAAACATGTTTAGTTTTAGAATGTAGTACCAGATTCTTAGATATATCAATTGCTGCAGTGTTATCATAATAGATAGTTATAGGTTCCTTGCATTTTACCTTTATGTCCTTCAACATTTGTTTAAGCCATAATACCTATGTACAGTTAGTTGCTGCTGCAACATATTCTGATTCAGCTGTTGATAAAGATGTGCAACTTTGTTTCTTACTCAACCAAGAAATTAATCTATTTCCAAGAAAAAATGCTCCGCCGGTGGTGCTTTTTCTGTCATCCACATCTCTTGCCCAATTTTCATCTATGTATGCACATAATTCAAAGTTTTCATCTCTAGGATACCATAAGACAAGATTTCTAGTGCCTTATAAGTACTGGAAAATCCTTTTTACTATTGATTCATGATTTTCTCTAGGTTTACTCTAAAATATTGAAACAATACATACTACATTCATAATATCAAGTCTTGTTTGTGTTAAATATAGTAGGCCTCCTATCATAGAATTGTACCTAGTCAGATTAACAGGTGTAGATTCATCCCTTAGTGATAATTTGTCATTTTTAGTCATAGGTGTACTTACCAGTTTAGAGTTCTCCATCCCAAATTTCTTTAGTAACTCCTTCAAGTACTTGGATTGACTCAAGAATATACCTTTATCAGTCTATGAAATCTGCAATCCTAAAAAGAATTTTATCTCTCCAATCATAGACATTTCAAATTCTTGCTACATTTCAATAGAAAAGTCTTTACATAATCCATCTTCTCCTCCAAAGATTATGTCATCAACAAAAACTTCTATAACCAGGATGTCATCATTAGTCACTTTATAGTATAAGTTGCTGTCAACATTACCTTTAGAAAAACCAATCTTCAAAAGATATTTATCCAATCTAGAATACCAAGCTCTTGGAGCTTGCTTCAACCCATACAAAGCTTTCCTTAACCTGCAAACCATATATTTGTTATCTGTCAAAGAAAATCCATCAGGTTGCTCAATGTAAACTTCTTCTTCAAGATCTCCATTCAGAAATGCACATTTAATATCCATTTGATATACTTTGTAGTTCTTGTGTGCTGCAAAAGCCAAGAATAATCTGACTACCTCAATTCTAGCTACCGGTGCAAAGGTTTTATTATAATCAATTCCTACTTTCTGAGAATATCTTTTACACACTAGTCTTGCTTTATTTCTAATTACCTTACCATTTTCATTGAGTTTGTTTCTGAATACCCATTTTGTTCCAATTACATTTTTGTCTTTAGGCCGGGGAACTAATGTCCATGTGTTATTCTTTCCAATTTGTTCTAGTTCCTCTTCCATAGCTTTAATCTAGAGCTTATCTTCACATGCCTCATTAATTGATGGGCTCAATTTGAGAAATAAGACATACCTCTTCATTTTCCAGTCTTCCTCTTGTCATAACTCCTTGATACTTGTTCCTAATTATTTGATTTTTAGAGTGATTCAATCTTACATACTGGGGTGTCTTAGTTTGTTGTTGTTCCTTAGTTACAATGGAATTTTCAGATGATACTGTTGTAACTGGATCTTCATCTATATCGGTGGGTTCAATGTAGGTTCATTTTTCTATATTTTTGTTGCCAATTTAGAGTCTATATACCTTGAAGTTCCTCTAAATTGTTCATCAATCTTCACATTTGTACTCTCAACAATTTTCTACAATATGTTGTTAAAATATCTATATTCTTTTCTCTTAGATGAATAACCAATAAATATTTCTTCATCACTTCTAGGATCAAATTTGCCAATATACTCATCTCTCCTAATATAGCATTTACTTCCAAATATTCTGAAATATTTAAGAGTAGGAGTAATGCCAAACCATAGTTCATGAGGGGTCTTATAGGTTTCACCTTTGATGTGAACTTTGTTGAATGTATAGACCGTTGTGCTTATTGCCTCTCTCCAATATACATGTGGTAGATTTGCTTCTGATAACATACTTCTAGCTGCATCCAAGATAGTTTTGTTTTTCCTTTCTACAACTCCATTTTGTTGTGGTGTCTGGGGTGTTGATAATTGTCTTCTGATTCCATTCACTTCATAGAATGTATTAAATTCATTAGATGTGAATTCACCTCCTTGATCTGATCTCAGACATTTGATTTTCTTGTCGGTTTCATTTTATACCATCACCTTGAATAGTTTGAACTTCCCAAGTGCTTCTAATTTTTCTCTGAGAAAAGTAACCCAACACATTCTAGAATAGTCATCAATGACTAGCATGAAATATCTATCACCTCATAAGGTTTTAGTTCTAGCTAGACCACATAAATCAGTGTGAATTAAGTCAAGAGAATTATTGGATTTTTCTGAAATACTTTTAAAAGATGCTCTAACTTGTTTTCCAAATTGACATTCCTTACATACCGGATTGTGAAGTTTAACAATCTTAGGTAAATCTCTAATTGACTTAGTAGTACTAATTTTCACAATGGAATCAAGATTTACTTGACAGAGTCTCTTATGCCATAGCCAACTTTCATCAATATGTGAAATCAAGCATGTCTTTTCACTGTTATTCAAATGAAAGATATTACCTCTAGTTTGATTACCGGTTGCAATTTCCAAACTAGTTATGTTCATAATTTTGCATTTTCCATTCTTGAATTGTAACTGAAATCCTTTTTCAACTAATTGACCAACACTCAAAAGATTATGCTTTAAACCTTCAACATAGTAAACATTGTCGGTATTATGCTTACCATCAAGAGATATAGTACCTTTTCCTTTGATCAAACATGCTTTATCATCTCCAAATCTTACCATACCTCCATTATATTCCTGAATGTTCAAGAATTTACCTTTGTCACCAGTCATATGATGTGAACATCCTGAATCAATGATCCATTCATCCTTAACTTCAACTTTAGCTGCCAAGGCCTTCTCTACCAGTTGAACAGTAGGTGTCAATTGATCTTCTATTATAGCAACAAAGACCCATTCATTGTCTATCGACTCCTCATCAAAATCTCCAGTGACTCCTTCATCAGCAAGATAACAAAATTTATCTTTATTCTTCTTAAATCTGTATCTCTAATATTCAAGGTTAGGCTTGTATGTTCTTCTAGCTTCTTCTCTTAATCTAGCATGTCTATCAGGGCATCTTGAAGCCATGTGATCAATCTTATTATAGTTAAAATATTTAAAGGGTGCTTTACCTTCATACTTACTTCCAACTGGACCTTTAGGCATTTTCCTTGCAAATAGTGCTTCAAGTTCTTCAAGTTCTTCATTTTCTCTCCTGCTTTCTTAAAGTTCTTTTGCATAAAAGGATTTCCAATCAGATTTGTCAAATGATGGTGAAAATGATGTTGATTCCTTAAAAGCTAAATTTGTCTTTATAGTAGCATCAAGACCAAATTCCTTAATTTCAAAAGCTTAAAGTTATCCAATCAATGTGTCCCTAGTTACTGATGTATTAGGCATTGTTCTTAACTCATTTATAGTAGTAACTTTCATTTTATATGCCGGTGGCAATCCTCTTAAAAATTTTGAAACAATTTCATATTCATTTAAGATTCCTCCACAACATTTAATACCCAAAACAATTTCATTTACTCTTTCCATAAAAGCATAAATCCTTTCATCTTTTTCCATTTTCAAATTTTCATACCAGGCCCAAAAGCTTTCAAGTTTTGCAATTTTGACTGTGGAATCTCCTTCATTCAATGTTTCCAAATGGTCCCAAATAGCTTTAGCAGTAGATCTATCTAATAATCCCATGATTTGTTGATCTGATAATGCACTCAAAAGTTCTTCCCTTGCTTTGCAATCATTTTCCTCATCTTTTTCTAAGGTAGGTGGATTAGGTTGACTTTGAGTAGGAGCAATATAGCCATTCTTTGTAACATCTTAGATGTCCTTTCCAATGCAATTTAGATGTGTCTCCATCCTGATATTCCATATGCCATAGTTGGTTCCATCAATTTTAGGATTGTCCTTCCTGAAATAGTTAGTAGACATTAGATCTCCTCAAGTTGTTAAAGTTCTGCAAAAAGAGGACTAAGCTTTGATACCAATTGTTAGGTCCCGAAGACAACTAAGAGGGGGGGGTGAGTCAGTTGTCTAATAAATTTAAACAAAAAAAAATTTAACCAAACTTTATGCCAGTAGATAGTTTATCAGTTAATTGCAGTACCGATAAAGATTAGTGCATGAAACAGAAAGAAAATAACATCCACAACACATAACACCAATATTTGTACGTGGAAACCCTATAAGGAGAAAAACCACGGTGGGAAACCTTACCCACAATCAGATGATACTACTATAAATAGTATGTGTATACAAATGGGGTCTGCACATGCAGAAAGGCCAAGTGCCTAGAGCTCACTGTTCAAACACAAATAGGAGTCGCACTGACTACAATTGGATGGTTAAATCCAATAATGATGTACTTCTCAAAATAGCATCTTCATATGCTGGATTTAGTACTGGTTTAGTTTTGATATGCCTTCACAAAAACCTTCTTTCACCTTCAAATGATGTCTGTGTGTATAGCTCTCCTTATTCTTACATATACTTTCTTACAATTCCTTTTCCCAATCACATATTGATCTTACAAATAAGAACTTACATATATACCATAACCTAAGACCAATTTTAGTAGGTCGGCTCTAAAAGATATTACAATAAAATAATTACAAGTAATTCAATAACTGCTGCAATATCTGATTCAACATGTTGGCTTAATGCATTTACAATAATAACAAAATCATCTCCAAAGCATGTCGTGCTGATTTGGAAAAGATAAGCTTGTCGGTGCTTATTCTGGACCTATTTGCCGGTAACAACAAATATGCAAACACGAATTTGCCAATGAACTAATCTCCAAGTCAAAGTGTCCAAACGATGTCTTTGACTTAACCAAGTGTTTTCCATGTTATTCCAAGTGCTGGTGAACAATATATCCTGCCAGTGTACCAAATACTAGTGATTGTGCATAAGTCACTTACTTGCCGGTGAACATTGCCAATCCTCCAAAGAGCCAGAGTTGATAAGTGTTAATAGGTCTTGACATCAGTGAAAAAACCATATCAACATATCCAAAATACCAACAAAGTCAAGACACAAGTCTTTAATAAATGTTTTCTAATACTAGTGATAAATTTGGAAAAATAACTTGTAACTTTCTATAGATCATGAAACATTTGATTCATTCAAATCACCAAAATAAATGCAATGTTAGTTTTTGTTGAGAAGAGACTTCAATAGACATAAGATGGTAAGTTATTAAAATGAATGGGATAGAGGATTATACAATGTGATGCCAATTTTAATCACCCATCATACATTTAATTTCATAGTCCATGATATTGGAATTTTGTTGTGAATAGTTTGGATTAATTAGAATTTAGAATTTATATTTCCTATGATTAATCTTTGTACTTTCAATAGCTCTTTAACAATGCTTTTATTTGATATAACTAATCTATGTTATCTTTATTGTTTTAATCTATTCATCTTTTGGATAGTATTGGTTCCTCAAGGTTGGACAAGCTTAAATATATTTATTGTAGACATCTAAAAATGGTCAACGCTTGCGGAGTCATACTTTAACATTCATGCATTACCTTATTTTAGGGTTTTTGCATTGCATTAACATTTCTTATATGTTGCACACTTGGTCTTTATCATTTGCGAGCATCGAGTTCTTCTTCTACATTCCTCATTTTTCTCGCTTTCAAATTAGGTCTTGTCGATAGCAATCTTCAGTCATGATTTCGGTCGATCTTATCCTGTCGCATCATGGTGCATCCTCATTTATCATCATTTTGGACATCGTCAATCCTAAATGATGATAGAATTAGGGTTTTGTCCTCTTGTCAATCTTTCAATCATCTTTTAGTAATCATTTGCGATTATCAACTTGTCAATCTTGTCATTTTGTGATCGATTTGTCATTGATCCTTGTCCTTTCCAATGATGTCAATTTGGATCAATTAGTCATTGTTCCTTGTCAATTGGAACCTATCAATTTGATCTCCTTGTCAATCTTGGTCAACTTGTCATTGATTTTTGTCAACCAGTCTCAATCATTTATCAACATTGGTCCTTTGTCAATCAGAATCATGATCGAACCTACATTAATTTCTTGTTGTATTGACCTAATTCCTTGTCCTCTTATTTCTTGGGTTTTATGATTTTTTCATTTAATCCTTTTCTTCTTCTTGGTGGGTTGAATAAATTAATTTATTTAGTCCTAGGTCTCTTTCATGAATTAATTAATGGATGAAAACCTATTAATTAATTCACCTAATTTCTATTTCTCCTATTTTCTTCAATTTCTCTAATTTTTCCCCCTAATTTCATTCCCTCATTTTCTCCTATGTTTATGCTTCCATTTCTTGCAATCATGGAGGCTATTTTCTCTCTTCCCTTTTGTCATGGGAATGGCATTTTAATCTTGTCATAATTTGTCATAATTTTTGTCAATCAATCTTGCATGTCAATCTTGTCATAATTTGTGCATAATTTGTCATTCTTGATTTGAATTTCCTTTCAAATCTCTTCATGCTAATCTTGTCCTCTCTCCAATTTGTCTATAAATTGGATGATTTTCTTCAATGAATCAACCATGCTTCTAGTATCCTTATGCTACAATTTTCATCTTGTCAATCTTGCTTGCTTTCATACTTGCATTTTGCACTTGTAGGTGAGATCCACAAACAAAGTAATTTGAAGGAGAAAGAAGGACAATGGAGGAACAATGAAGGAGATACATGCTTTGGTTTGCATTTTATTTTAGTATTTCATCTTCATGCATTTATTGATTGTATTAGGATTTCTTATCATTGCAATCTAGTTTTTGTGGTTGAGCTAGTTTAATATTGCTTTGATGCATTCCATTTTCCTAGTTACATTTTCTAGTGAACGCGACGTGAACCAACCCCTTAACCATGTTTTTGAGTGCTTTTGAGCTGATTTGCGCTTGTGTTGATGCATTCTGCACCTGCGTTGATACATTCTGTGCCTATGTTGAGACATTTTGCTCCTGTGTAAGGCCAGAAACAGAGGTAAAATCAGTGTTCTTATTTGCAAATTTGTTTATTTCATTCTATTTCTTGCATTCTAGTTTTCTTTGGTACTAATTCTTTGTGTAGCACCTTGGCGTTACGTGTGACGAAGACTAAAAATACAACTACTAATGAATCTTATGTAGGACGCGGTCAAAGACTTTCACTAAAACATCTTGCTTGCGATTTTTCAAGTAGTTGCACATTTCATTTCTTAAAGGTTAATGAACACCATGCATGCTTTGTTTGTTTTTAATTTAATTGCATGTTTTAACACTTAGAATTGGGCTTGCCTCCTGATTTACCTAGCACTTCGCATAGGCATTGGTGAGAGGGAACGATCCTAAGTGGTGATGGGCTAAAGCCAAGCTCTTCTGAACCACTCTAAATAACTATGGATGCAACGAAAGTTGTATACAATAGGTGCTGGAATGGTATTGCAATTATTTATTCACCGGATCAATACCCACCTGAACAGATGCCCTTACTAGAATCTCTTGTTTTTAGATGCCCAAATCCTTCTATCTGTTGGCTCAGGCATTGTGATACGTGCATGCTGAAGACACCTCTCATGTACTCCTTAGTTATAGATAGCAAGTTCTTGGGAAGTGATGCCCCTTGAACTCAAAATTTGGTATGCCTGAGAAGTCAGTGCACTATAAGGGGGAGCCAGTGCTACCAAGCATCTAGCTATCTGGCTAAGTGTTGTATTTTATGGTTAGAGGATTCAATAGATATTTCCCTTGCAAGCCATAGGCTTTGTTGTGAATGTGCTTGATTGTCTTGAGTCAAAGTCAAACAAACATTTTGTCTTTCATGATTGTCAAAAGTTAAATCAAAAACAAACTTTCAAAAGTGCTCATAATCAACTTGGGTTTTCAAAATCAACAAACTTCAATTCAAAACAAAATCCAAACAAAAGTCCAAATTTGTCCAAGTATTCATCCAACATTTGAACATGGCTTGTCAAAACATTCAATATCCTTGTTTCAAAATTCATGTCACTTTAGGCTAGGTTTTGCATAGTCCAACTTACGTCCTAAGGCATATTGTCATCTCCGTTTATTTTAGTCCTTTTCATTGCAAGCATCCTCATTTTGCACTTGAGTTCAAAATCATTTCCCTAAGTTTGCATTTCATTGTCATATCCAAGCTAGATTTCCATTTAGGTGACATTTGTGCATTATCCTTGTCATGCTAAAATTAGGTCTTGCCTAGGTTGCATTTTCCATATTCCAAGTCATTGGTCTTCGCTTATCCTTGTCATTGTATTGTCATCTTGTCATGGCTTCATCTTGTCATATCATATCCTTAGATCTTTTTCATGTCATATCCTAAGTCATTGTCATAATCATTGCCTTCTTGCATTTAGTCTCAAAAATTTGATTTGTCAAACTTGAAAAATCAAAACTTTGGATGATACCCTAAGTTTTTGTTAGGGAGTCTTTACCTTGTCTAAAATTTGTCCTTCCATTAATATCATTTTTGTAAACCTATCTTAGTATCCAAGCATATAGGTGTGACATTGTCAGTTTGTCCTATTGTCATTTGGTCCTTTCTCCTATAAGGTCTTGGCTTCATTTCAATTTCCCAAGGTTGAGTCTTTAGGTTTGCATTCCAAAAAGTTTGTCCAAATCTTGGAAAACAACAAAAACATAGGTTGCATTCTTGCCATAGATTGCATTTTCATCTATTTAGGTTGCATTTAGTTGCATATCATACATCATCCTTTTAAAATAAAAAATCCCAAAAATATTACATTTGCATAGTGACATGCCTATTGAAACAAGGTCAAAATCTAAGAAGATGGGCGAACCAACATATCAACCCATTGACAACGTATCAAACTCACAGTTTCAACCTAGCCAAACATTACAAATTGAAGGTTTGTCAAACACATCATTACTACAATATGGAATGGTTCAACTTGGACCACATCCACTATATGAGCCAGTGTTTGTACCCATGAAACCAGGATATGGAACTGTTCCACCAACGCCAAGAGAAAATGCACCTTTTAACTGGAATCAACCGAACCTGCAACATGAAATTCAAACTCAAACATTACATGAGGAACAAACTCTTTTACAAGGATTTGGTTCAGATCAAGGCATTCAACAAGAAATAAATCCAAATGTTTTACCAGATTCTTCATCAGCTTTGGATGATGTTGATATGCTCCTTAAAGATCCGAAGGTGACAAAAAGGTTGGATAAATTCTTAAAAAAGGTCTTTAAGATGTTTCCACAAAAATATCTTGATATGATGAGTAATGTGACCTCCTCAAATAAGAAAACTAATGTACAAAAATAACAAGGCGGTGATTTCTTAAGTTTCTCTCCACATCCAAATGAAGAAAATGTACAACAAGAACCTCAACACATGTTGTTGAGTAAGTGTGTTTCACAAACTCTAACAGTGACTATTCCACACAAATGAACATTCGAAACAATAAATAATCCATTGTTTAATGCAACACCTTTAACACAAAATCAAATGATGGCCACACAAATGTTGATAGGTGTCCCTCAACAAGAAGTGATTCCTCGTATGCCTAAAATTGGATCCAAATCTAAGATGCAAGAAAGCTTTACGACTGGAATGCCTGATCTTACGAATGTTCAAAACAATTCTACAATGCAACAAAGTTCATATGTCCCATCAAGTTCAATATGTTTGGCAAATACTCAAGTACCGGTTATGCAAAATATTGTGACAGATCCTTCGATAGTGGTAACACAAAGAGCCACAAATAGTGGTGTGCACCAACAATAAATGTTGCAACAATTGAAAAATACACAAAAAGCACAATCAAATGTGCAAACACGCAATGCACAACAACAACAATATTGCATTCAACAACAAGTTGCAGTGTCTTCTGCACCATTACAAGTCAATTCAGACTTACAACCACCACAATGGATTGGACAAACAACACAACAAGTCAATGCAAGTGCCATACCCCATCTAAAGGAGAAACAACAAAAACCTCCAGAAGAAATTTTTTTGCAAATGATGGGATTTACATCAGGACAACAACAATTGGCACAAAGTCAGTAAATGTTGATTCATCAGCATCAACAACAACATGTGCCTCAATATATACCAGGACAAAAAAGTTATCATACATCACAACCACAACTGATGTCCATGCAATATCAACAACACCCTCAATTGCAATATCAACCAAGGCTGCCAATGATGATCCCATCACAAGAAACACCGCAAGAGGGTCAATGTCAAGGCATGGCACAACCACAGCAACAAGAGCTGTATCAAGAACTTTATATGCTAGAGACACCAAAGACAACAATTTTAGAGCATCAATAGCCAATGGAGAGCACAATGTATTGACAGAGAGTATACCCAAGAATGAATGATGAACTTCCAAAATCTTCGATATCTGACACAGTTGCGCAATAGCTTGAGAAGTAGCAATGACAAATCAAAACATTGCAAACCAAAGAGACAAAGAAATTATACACTGATCAAGATTTATGTCCTAATCCATTTGACAGGAGCTTGTACATGCCTCCCTTCCCTAAGCATTTTGAGGCACCTCATTTTGAGAAATATAAAGGGACAGGCAACCCAAAAGACCATATTCGAGCATTTTTCACAGCATGTCTGAAGTGAGCTATGATGAAACATATTTAATGTGCTTATTCACACGAAATCTCATAGGACAAGCCATGGATTGGTATTCACATTTACCAAGGAACATAAAGACATGGCCAGAATTGGCTCAAAAGTTTATATCCCACTTCGCATTCAACATTGACAATGAAGGGACCATGTCAGATTTATGTAGCACAAAGCAAAAGCAAGGTGAACCATTAGTGACTTTCTTACAAAGATGGCAAAGCTTGTACAGTCGTTCTTCTCTAGATATACCTGAAGAACAACAAGTGAACTTATTTATTCAAATTTTGGTCCCAGAAATGATGTATGAGCTCAAACTGAAAAGTCCTAGTACCATTGAGAAGCTCATTAAGAAAGGGATGAACATTGAAAATGCTCTTGTAGCTAAGGGACTCATTAAGCTTAACAAAGATAGTGACAACACAAACAATTTAGGGGACAGAAATAGATTTTGGTACAAAAACAAGAATGTCACTAATGATGGAGTTGTTGACACAAGAGCGGTGAATGCAAATCAACCCAAGTTCATGATAAAGAAAGTAAGTGCTCCTAATATGTCGGCTATGCAAAAAAATTAGACACAAACAAGTAATGTTATTCAACAGCCACAATACCAACCATATAATCAACAACAAGTTCAGCAACAAAACCAGCAACAAAAACCTTTTAGATCAAGGGATGGGCCTCCTCGATAGTTTATGCCATTGGGAGAGCCTATTGAATCAGGAAAGAAACAATTGATACAAGCAAATTTTATCAAGTTACCTAATGTCAAGGAAGAACCATTGGTAAATCCGCATTGGTGGAATGATAATACATATTGTGAATACCATCGGTCGAAAGGACATAAGACCGCATCATGTTTTCAATTGAAACATATGATTAAAGACTTGTTAGATAAAGGAGTAATTGAGGTAGACCCACCCAATGTGACCTCTAACACTGATCATACAATTCTCAAAACTCCTTTGCTTGATCATGACAAGGGTAAAGCATCTTCTTCAAACTCTACCCAAACAGTGAATCTTAATTATGCAAATATTGGGTATAACAATGTCATCAATTGTTTTCGAGCATCAAATGAGTATGTTTCCACCATAAGAATAAAGGGACAAGAGCCTTCTTGTGTAGTCACCACTCATCGATCCAAAATAGTCCTAAAAGGTGTTCCTGCAATTCCTCCCAAATCAACTCCTACGAGTCAGTATAATCTCCTAGATCATCTGGGAAAGACACCTGCACAAATATCAATTCTTGAGTTGTTGAAAATGTCCCCTATGCATTGCACAGTCCTAGATAAAGCTTTAATTGAGTCCACCATCCCGATAGACATTGATGTTGACCAGTTCCAAGCCTGAATTGGACATCTTGCTGTTTCCCAACATGTTACCTTTTCTGATAACGATATTTCCACTGATAAACTCCCTCATAATGATCCTTTACATCTTGAAGTTTTTGTCCATAATTGCAAGATCCGACGAGTCTTGATAGATGGCGGAGTAGGTCTTTTTTGACTATGGGTAGGATTCCCATCGTGGTTTTTCCCTTTACTGAGTTTTCCATGTACATATCTTGGTGTCATGTGGATGGTATTTATTCTGTGATTATTGTTTATGGTTAATTGGTTTAACTATTATTCCAATATTAATATTTTGGGTTCTAGTATTTAAGTTTAAATTACTAATGGTTTTGTTAATCTATGACAACTGATTCACCCCCCCCACCCCTCTCAGTTGTCTTCCAGTTATTTGAACTGCCTAACAATTCATATGTTGAAGGTATTTTATTTTCAAAAGAATAGAACATTTGAACCAGCATAATTATGAAACATGATAATTTAAATTAAGACAATTTCTTAATCAAGTTTTTAAAATTAGTGTTACATGTATAAGAATAAATATTCTACACAATATAAGAAAATGTCATTTATGAAGTTTAAAGGTATATCTAAATAGGTTTGAAATATAAACATTAGAATATTGAAATTATAGTTTCATAATGTGATTGATATTTTTTTAATTTTTTATTTTAAATAGATGCTACTAAATTTAATAAAAGAATACTTGGTTAGAAAACTTTTGAAAATATAAATGAGATATTTACTTTCCAAACAAGTAATTATTATTTAATTTTAAGGTGATATAAATGTAAGTAGGAAAATGGAATGCATTAAAGCAATATTAAACTAGCTCAACCACAAAAACTAGTTTGCAATGATAAGAAATCCTAATACTATCAATAAAGGCATGAAGATGAAATACTAAAATAAAATGCAAACCAAAGCATGTATCCCCTTCATTGTTCCTCCATTGTCCTTCTTTCTCCTTCAAATTACTTTGTTTGTGGATCTCACCTACAAGTGCAAAATGCAAGTATGAAAGCAAGCAAGATTGACAAGATGAAATTGTAGCATAAGGATACTAGAAGCGTGGTTGATTCATTGAAGAAAATCATCCAATTTATAGAAAAATTGGAGAGAGGACAAGATTAGCATGAAGAGATTTGAAAGGAAATTCAAATCAAGAATGACAAATTATGCACAAATTATGACAAGAATGACATGCAAGATTGATTGACAAAAATTATGACAAATTATGACAAGATTAAAATGCCATTCCCATGACAAAAGGGAAGAGAGAAAATAGCCTCCATGATTACAACAAATGGAAGCATAAACATAGGAGAAAATGAGGGAATGAAATTAGGGGGAAAAATTAGAGAAATTGAAGAAAATAGGAGAAATAGAAATTAGGTGAATTAATTAATAGGTTTTCATCCATTAATTAATTCATGAAAGAGACCTAGGACTAAATAAATTAATTTATTTAACCCACCAAGAAGAAGAAAAGGATTAAATGAACAAATCATAAAACCCTAGAAATAAGAGGACAAGGAATTAGGTCAATACAACAAGAAATTAATGTAGGTTCGATCATGATTCTGATTCACAAAGGACCAATGTTGACAAATGATTGAGACTAGTTGACAAAAATCAATGACAAGTTGACCAAGATTGACAAGGATATCAAATTGATAGGCACCAATTGATGAGGAACAATGACTAATTGATCCAAATTGACATGATTGAAAAGGACAAGGATTGATGACAAATTGATCGCAAAATGACAGGATTGATAAGTTGATAATTGCAAATGATTACTAAAAGATGATTGAAAGATTGACAAGAGGACAAAACCCTAATTCTATCATCAATTAGGATTGACGATGTCCAAAATGATGATAAATGAGCATGCACCATGATGCGACAGGATAAGATTGACCAAAATCATGACTGAAGATTGCTATCAACAAGACCTAATTTGAAAGTGAGAAAAATGAGGAATGCAGAAGAAGGACTCGATGCTCGCAAATGATAAAGACCATGTGCGCAACATAGAAGAAATGTTAATGCAATGCAAAAACCCTAAAATAAGGCAATGCGTGAATGTTAAAGTATGATTCCGCAAGCGTTGACCATTTTTAGACGTCTACATTTTGCCCCTCTTTGAGACAATGCGATTCTAAGCATTGTTTCAAAGAACAATAATGAAAATGCCCTAGACAATAACAATGACATATGCATGCCCCCTCGAGGAATTGGCCGAAAAAATCCAGAAAAGAGGCCAATTGATCGATAAGAATGATAGAAGATGATAGGTTCGAATGGATTAAAAATCAGAGGTCGGATGCACAAATGACAAGCAGTGGAAGGTGCAAAAGACCATGACCATCATAAGATGGAGAGCATGCACGTCCATCTAGGTACTGACAAAGAGCTATATAGGAGACAAGGAGAAGGAAAAGAGTTCATTTGCACTGGCCAAAGTGGAGGAATTGTTGCTCTGGAAAAAGGACCTATGCAGAGAGATGGCAAACATTCCAATGGAAAATCACCTTGGGGAATGTGTACACACCTACAGATGACCAGACAATGTGGGAGCAGCGATATGTAGCTCAAAAACCCATATGTCAAATTTCATGAATTTTTCTTGCTTGCGGGACATTGTGGGACCCACAGGGGCGAGAAAAATGGAGATCTGTGCCTGTGTGGGGGCATTTTGTGCCTGTGTAAGGGTGTTCTGCACCTGTGTAAGGTACATAGGCATAGCTTGATGCTGCATAGGTGCAAGACATTGTATAGAAGCGCAATTATGCACTGATGACTCTAATTTGACCGAAAACAACACGTAGATGATCCTGAAAAGAGGGATAAGGGTAGGATAGGTCAAAAATAGATAAGAAAAACCTAATTGGTGCATGAAACAAGGAAATATAGCCCTTAGGAAACAACCTTAAAACTAACAAATTGTGCCCCAATTGTGATGCAGAGTCGACAGTATCCATTGATTGCGTGGGAGAACAGACCCAACTGCTTCATGTTGCGATACAAAGTCAAAAGTACTGACAAAGATACATTAGCAGTAATTGGATTATACTACATCACGTACATGCCCGAGATTAGGGAAAACACAAGACTTCTCACTACATTGGCAGAGCAATGGCATTAAATGACTTCCTCATTCCATCTTCCGATTGGAGAGGGGACTGTGACACTAGAGAATGTGTGGCGTATCCTCCACATTCCAATTCATGGGGAGATGGTGGTATATGACCTAGTGATAGGGAGAGACTCATTTTGTAGATTATTTGAGTGTGATGTAGATGACCTTGATATCGTAGAGAGGGAGATCTGCTGGGAAAATGGAATGCATCAAAGCAATATTAAACTAGCTCAACCATAAAAACTAGATTGCAATGATAAGAAATCCTAATACAATCAATAAAGGCATGAAGATGAAATACTAAAATAAAATGAAAACCAAAGCATGTATCTCCTTCATTGTTCCTCCATTGTCCTTCTTTCTCCTTCAAATTACTTTGTTTGTGGATCTCACCTACAAGTGCAAAATGTAAGTATGAAAGCAAACAAGATTGACAAGTTGATAATCACAAATGATTACTAAAAGATGATTGAAAGATTGACAAGAGGACAAAACCCTAATTCTATCATTGATTAGGATTGACTATGTCCAAAATGATGATAAATGAGCACGCACCATGATGCGACAGGATAAGATTGACCAAAATCATGACTAAAGATTGCTATCGACAAGACCTAATTTGAAAGTGACAAAAATGAGGAATGCGGAAGAGGGACTCGATGCTCGCAAATGATAAAGATGAAGTGCACAACATAGAAGAAATTTTAATGCAATGCAAAAACCCTAAAATAAGGCAATGTGCAAATGTTAAAGTATGACTCTGCAAGCGTTGACCATTTTTAGACGTCTACATTTTGCCCCTCTTTAAGACAATGCAATTCTAAGCGTTGTTTCAAAGAACAATAATGAAAATGCCCCAGACAATAACAATGACATCAAGGTAACTAGGAAAATACCACTTCTAAACATGCCCATTCAATAGTTAAATAATTCAGTTCATAGCCCACTAGTGTCCGACTGATATAATAAATAGCTCGTTCTTTGCCTTTCTCATCTTGTTCGGCTAAGAGATCTCCCAGTGTTGTTTCAGTTGCAGAGATATATAATATGAATGGCTTCCCTGCTATAGGAGGCATTAGAATAGTAGGGAAACAAATTTCAAGATGTAAAGGATCATTATGAGGGATTTTATCAGTGGAAATATCGTTATCAGAAAAGGCAACATGTTGGGAAACAGCGAGATGTCCAATTCAAACTTGAAACTGGTCAACATCAATGTTTGTCAAGATAGTGGACTCAGTTAAAGCTTTATCTAGGACTGTGTGATGCATAGGGGACATTTTCAACAACTCAAGAATTGATATTTGTGTAGGTGTCTTTCCCAGATGATCTAGGAGATTATACTGACTCGTAGGAGTTGATTTGTGAGGAATTGCAAGAACACCTTTCAGGACTATTTTGGATCGACAAGTGGTGACTGCACAAGATGGATCTTGTCCCTTTATTCTTATGGTGGAAACATACTCATTTGATGCTCGAAAACAATTGATGACATTGTTATACCCAATATTTGCATAATTAAGTTTCGCTATTTGGGTAGAGTTTGAAGAAGATGCTTTACCCTTGTCATGATCAAGCAAAGGAGTTTTGAAAATTGTATGATCAGTGTTAGAGGTCATGTTGGGTGTGTCTACCTCAATTACTCCTTGATCTAACAAGTCTTGAATCATATGTTTCAATTGAAAACATGATGCGGTTTTATGTCCTTTTGACTGATGGTATTCACAATATGTATTATCATTCTACCAATGCGGCTTTACCAATGGTTCTTCCTTGACATCGGGTAACTTGATAAAATTTGCTTGTATCAATTGTTTCATTCCCAATTCAATAGGCTCTCCCAATGGTGTAAACTGTCAAGGAGGCCCATCCCTTGATCTAAAAGGTTTTCATTGTTGGTTTTGTTGTTGACCTTGTTGTTGATTATACTATTGGTATTGCAGCTGTTGAATAGCATTACTTGTTTTTGTCTGATTTTGTTGCATAGCCAGCATATTAGGAGCACTTAATAACTTTATCATGAGCTTGGGTTGATTTGCATTCACCACTCTTGTGTCAACAACTCCATCATTAGTGACATTCTTGTTTTTGTACCAAAATCTAGTTTTGTCCCCTGAATTGTTTGTGTTGTCATTGTCTTTGTTAAGCTTAATGAGTCCCTTAGCTACAAGAGCATTTTCAATGTTCATCCCTTTCTTAATGTGCTTCTCAATGGTACTAGGACCTTTTAGTTTGAGCTCATACATCATTTCTGGGACCAAATTTTGAATAAATAAGTTCACTTGTTGTTCTTCAGGTATAGCTAGAGAAGAACGACTGTACAAGCTTCACCATCTTTGTAAGAAAGTCACTAATGGTTCACCTTGTTTTTTCTTTCTGCTACATAAATCTGACATGGTCACTTCATTGTCAATGTTGAATGCGAAGTGGGATATAAAATTTTGAGCCAATTCCAGCGATGTCTTTATGTTCCTTGGTAAATGTGAATACCAATCCATGGCTTGTACTGTGAGACTTCGTGCGAATAAGCACATTAAATATGTTTCATCATAGCTCACTTCAGTACATGCTGTGAAAAATGCTCGAATATGGTCTTTTGGGTTGCTTGTCCCTTTATATTTCTCAAAATGAGGTGCCTCAAAATTCTTAGGGAAGGGAGGCATGTACAAGCTCCTGTCAAATGGATTAGGACATAAATCTTGATCGTTGTATAATTTCTTTGTCTCTTTGGTTTGCAATGCTTTGATTTGTCATTGCAACTTCTCAAGTTGTTGTGCAACTATGTCAGATATCGAAGATTTTGGAATTTCATCATTCATTCTTGGGTATACTCTTTGTCGATACATCATGCTCTCCATTGGCTATTGATGCTCTAAAATTGTTGTCTTTGGTGTCTCTGGCATATAAAGTTCTTTATACAGCTCTTGTTGCTATGTTTGTTCCATACCTTGACATTAACCTTGTTGCGGTGTTTCTTGTGATGGGATCATCATTGGTAGCCTTGGTTGATATTGCAATTAAGGGTGTTGTTGATATTGCATGGACATCAGTTGTGGTTGTGATGTATGATAACTTGTTTGTCCTAGCATATATTGAGGCACATGTTTCTGTTGATGCTGACGAATTGACATTTGCTGACTTTGTGCCAATGGTTATTGTCCTGATGTAAATCCCATCATTTGCAAAAAACTTTGTTTGGGAGGTTTTTGTTGTTTCTCCTTTAGATGGGGTATGGCACTTGCATTGACTTGTTGTGTTGTTTGTCCAATCCATTGTGGTGGTTGTAAGTCTGAATTGACTTGTAATGGTGCAGAAGACATTGCAACTTGTTGTTGAATGCGATATTGTTGTTGTTGTGCATTGCGTGTTTGCGCATTCGATTGTGCTTTTTGTGTATTTCTCAATTGTTGCAACATTTGTTTTTGGTGCACACCACTATTTGTGGCTCTTTGTGTTACCACTATCGAAGGATCTGTCACAATATTTTGCATAATATGTACTTGAGTATTTGCCAAATGTATTGAATTAGATGGGACATATGAACTTTGTTGCATTTTAGAATTGTTTTGAACATTTGTAAGATCAGGCATTCCAGTCGTAAAGCTTTCTTACATCTTAGATTTGGATCCAATTTTATGCATGCGAGGAATCACTTCTTGTTGAGGGACACCTGTCAACATTTGTGTGGCCATCATTTGATTTTGTGTTAAAGGTGTTGCATTAAACAATGGATTGTTTATTGTTTTGAATGTTGATTTGTGTGGAATAGTCACTATCAAAGTTTGTGAAACACTCTTACTCAACAACATGTGTTGAGGTTCTTGTTGTACATTTTCTTCATTTGGATGTGGAGAGAAACTTAACAAATCACCGCCTTGTTGTTTTTGCACATTAGTTTTTTCATTTGAGGACCTTGTTTAAGAATTTATCCATCCTTTTTGGATTTATTTCTTGTTGAAACATCTTAAAGACCTTGTTTAAGAATTTATCCATCCTTTTTGTCACCTTCGGATCTTTAAGGAGCATATCAACATCATCAGAAGCATCAGAATCTGATGAAGAATCTGGTAAAACATTTGGATTTATTTCTTGTTGAATGCCTTGATCTGAACCAAATCCTTGTGAAAGAGTTTGTTCCTCAAGTAATGTTTGAGTTTGAATTTCATGTTGCAGGTTCGGTTGATTCCAGTCAAAAGTTGCATTTTCTATTGGCGTTGGTGGAACAGTTCCATATCCCAGTTTCATGGGTACAAACACTAGCTCATATAGTGGAGGTGGTCCAAGTTGATCCATTCCATATTGTGGTAATGATGTGTTTGACGAACCTTCAATTTGTAATGTTTGGCTAGGTTGAAACTATGAGTTTGATATGTTGTCAATGGGTTGATATGTTGGTTCACCCATCTTCTTAGATTTTGACCTTGTTTCAATAGGCATGTCACTATGCAAATGTAATATTTTTGGGATTTTTTATTTTAAAAGGATGATGTATGATATGCAACTAAATGCAACCTAAATAGACGAAAATGCAATCTATGGCAAGAATGCAACCTATGTTTTTGTTGTTTTTCAAGATTTGGACAAACTTTTTGGAATGCAAACCTAAAGAATCAACCTTGGGAAATTGAAATGAAGCTAAGACCTTAAAGGACAAAGGACCAAATGACAATAGGACAAACTGACAATGTCTCACCTATATGCTTGGATACTAAGATAGGTTTACAAAAATGATATTAATGAAAGGAAAAATTTTAGACAAGGTCAAGACTCCCTAACAACAACTTAGGGTATCATCCAAAGTTTTGATTTTTCAAGTTTGACAAATCAAATTTTTGAGACTAAATGCAAGAAGGCAATGATTATGACAATGACTTAGGATATGACATGAAAAAGATCTAAGGATATGATATGACAAGATGAAGCCAAGACAAGATGACAATACAATGACAAGGATACACGAAGACCAATGACTTGGAATATGCAAAATGCAACCTAGGCAAGACCTAATTTTAGCATGACAAGGATAATGCACGAATGTCACCTAAATGGAAATCTAGCTTGGATATGACAATGAAATGCAAACTTAGGGAAATGATTTTGAACCTAAGTGCAAAATGAGGATGCTTGCAATGAAAAGGACTAAAATAAAGGGAGATGACAATATGCCTTAGGACCTAAGTTGGACTATGCAAAACCTAGCCCAAAGTGACATGAATTTTGAAACAAGGATATTCAATGTTTTGACAAGCCATGTTCAAATGTTGGATGAATACTTGGACAAATTTGGACTTTTGTTTGGATTTTGTTTTGAATTGAAGTTTGTTGATTTTGAAAACCCAAGTTGATTATGAGCACTTTTGAAAGTTTGTTTTTTATTTAACTTTTGACAATCATGAGAGACAAAATGTTTGTTTGACTTTGACTCAAGACAATCAAGCACATTCACAACAAAGCCTATGGATGGCAAGGGCAATATCTGTTGAATCCTCTAACCATAAAATACAACATTCAGCCAGATAGGTAGATGCTTGGTAGCACTAGCTCCCCCTTATAGTGCACTGGCTCATCACAAAAGGAGCCTCATTGACTACATCAAAATCCAAACTACAATCTGGAGAAGTGTTGAACAACAAAATATAGCATCTCCTATGCCTGACTATAGTTTCGATTAAGCTCAATATCGAAGGAATAAATCATCTTACATAAACCCAATTCGATCTCCAATGATCGACCAACTCCTCTGCGTGAATGATATTTCATTTTTCACACATTATATTCCTTGAACATGACCTCTAACCATACCCATGATGATCTACATGCTCGAATTATACACTCAAATGAGAAAGGTAGATGTTTTCATTGATGGCAATAAGGTTCAAAAAGGTTTTGTAGGTTCAACCGGCAATAGTATTCACTTACCAGCACTGACAAATACAACAAGGTTTATTCACATGGGCATCCAGGTTACACCGACAGTAGATCATACCAGCATTCTAGGCCGACTTGGAAATAGTATTGTTTATGTAAAATAATTTGTAATGTAAATTATAATTGTATGGCTGACATATTGTACTTTAAAGACTCATATTTATGAGTTCTTGTAGGTCATTTGGTATGTAATTAAAAAGGAGTATGAAGTAAGCGATGATAGGAGATAGGATAGAGATATGATAGCGAATAGTTGTATATGCATTTTGATGTGTTTATTTTTGAGCGAATAAGAAGCAAAGAAGAGTGAAGACTATTCTATGTAAGAAGAATCATTTGATAGCATACCAGCTAGGTTTTTTGGTAGAGGAAGAACCGGTATCAGACAAAGCATAGCAGAGAACTCATCCAGTATTTTCATGCATGTTGTAAGAGTTCAATTTTGTGTTTAAATGAGTATTGTAGTCAGTAAGACTGCATTTTTGTTGAGCAATGAGCTCTAGGAAGTTGGCCTTTCTGCATGTGCAAGCCCCTTTTGTATTAAGTAATATTTATTCATATGGTGAGTGAGTAAATATTGTGGGTCACAAATCCCATCGAGGTTTTTCCCGTATCGGGTTTCCTCACCAAAATATCTATGTTATGGTGTGCATTGATACTGATTCTTTTGTTTCTCTTTACTACATTATTGTTTGCTTACCGGTATATTAATTTCAGTTACAAAATTGCAAATAAGTTTAAATCTTTCATCTACCGATCAAACATTGATTCACCCCCCCTCTCAGTGTCATTGGGATTAACCAAGTATCTAACAATTGGTATTAGAGCCTGGTCCTCTATTTGCATAAGCCTAACGGGTTGAGGAAGATTCTGAAACCAGTACTGATGGAAAGTTTGAGACAATAGTTGGAAGCATCTCTTGAAGATTTTGATGCAGAAAAATTAAAGAATATTAAACTGGAAGAAGAACTCTGATCTACTAGAGAATTCATCAAAGCACTTCAAGATAACCTAGTCATGGCACAGAATAAGAGAAAAGAATTACATGTACAACTATAAAAACAAGATGATGAAGAAAATGAAACTCTTAGAGATACTGCAGAGAAACTGAGACAAGAGAATAGTAACATGATGAATGAGATGCAAGATTTAACCATGAGACTATGTAAGGATGTTGAAGACAAAAAGAAGAATCGAGAAGCTTTGGCCAGATCACTTAATGAAAGATCGGATGAATCTACAAGGCTTCGTTATGAAAATGATATGCTTAAAAAGAGTTCATTCAGATGCAACATAACAAAGAGGAACTTATGAGACATGTAAAATTTTATGCTTGTGGTAAATTTGGACATCTATCTAATCAATGCAGAACTCAAACCGGGCAAGGTTATGGAAAAGCTATTCAAAGAAATAATGTAACCTATTATGCATCCAATAAGATTGAGAATATTGCATGATTTTGTAGAAGCAAGAATGTACCGACAAAAAACAAAGGATCTAATGATAAAGAAAAGGAAAAGGTGAATGAAATCAAGCAAGAATTATCTAAACAATGGGTCAAGAATAGAGATCAGAGAAATGATGAATCTGGGTCTACACTGGCAGAACAGAGAAATCTTGCGCCAGCAGGAGATTCTTCATCTAATTAAGGAATAATCCTTAGGGATAAGGAAACTAATTGAAGATCATTCATTTTACCCTCAGATGGTGGTAAGAAGTCATAATTCTTCTTTACCGACACATATGTTGAGCTACAATGGAAATTCACTAAACCAACAAAGCATTTAATGTGGCCGTCAGTTAACTTTTTGGTTATCAAGCATTGGAATTTCTCATTTCGATTCACCAAGCATTCAAGTATTTGAAGAGCACATAAGTAGACGACCAACATTCAAAAAGAGAAGTAGAAAAGATTTGCAAGGCATCCAAGGTTTTCACTTAAAAGGTATTTATTTTACGACATGGCTTCTTCATCTTCCATTCCTAAATTCATTGCAAGCCCTAATATTGTCAAGAATATAAAATGTCCTAGACCGGTCTTTAAAATAATTCCTAATATAGCTAAGATGGATGACTCTATTGGTGCATTTTCAATTTTTTTTAAGGGATCTACATTTGTAGAAGACCCTAGGGTATACATTCACTATAATATTGAATATTTAGGGTCTGAGGATATAAAGAACATGTTCATGAATGTCATCATAAACAAACAAGGTGTAATCAAACCTGAACATAAGATTGTGGAAGATTTAGGGTTTGTAGACATCCTTCATATGCTTTAATTAGAAGATGAAACTATATGATATGTTCTTAGTAGAGTTCACATTGAATTCTTATGGCTGGACTCAGTTTACAACATCACTAAGGAAGTAATTAGGGTTGTGACAGGTTTACCCTCTATCAACACAAGGCCTTAGAAGAAGAAGAAAATTCCAAAACAAAGAGGTTATGAACTTAACCAACACTATATCTGATAGTAGATCACTCAAGGTTAGCGAAATAATTGATAACAATGTTAAATATGTCAGTATGGTTATTGGGTATAAGGTTGCACATACAAATAGGGTGAATTATGTTTCTAGTCTACGCATTCACAGTGCTTATGAGATGATAAAGAACAATGCTAAAATTGACATTTGTGAGTGGTTGAAAGATGAACTGATAGAAAATTTGGACAAAATCAAAGGTGAAAAAAAGGGAATCTTAAAATTTGGAAATTTGATTGTATGTTTAATGATATACTTCTCAAAGGAGATTTGTGGTATAGGCCACAAAGACTTTGCCTATGATATTTCTATTGGAAAATAGATTAAGGATGCAATTACCGGCATGGGTTCAGAAGGTAACAAGCAACTAAAGGATTACTTCAAAAACTTTCAAGCTAAAATGAAGCAGAAGAAAAGAATCCCTTAGAGCATTGTTGATAAATATGACAAACAGATATGCTTTATTATTAAGAGAGATGAAATATGGATGGAGGCAATTAAACCTAGAAATTTCTATGTAACTAAGATGGGATATGAAGTGGACACCAACATTTTGGAATCTTATGCCAAGATACTTCTAGATGCACCACCGGAACCTAGTGAAAAGTTCTTTGGCACTGTCGAGACCATAGAAAAAGATGTTGATATTCATAAGCAAAGGAAAAGAAGAGATAAAATATTGAAAGATGCTTCGAAGCTTGTTGAATATGTTACAAAGGGATTGTTCAAACTTGATTAGATCAGTGGTGTTGTTGTAAAAGATAAAATCTAACCAACAACCAGTAACACATGTTTCCAATATTGTTACCTCATCCAAGACTGATAGTGACAAGGCTACAAAATTTAATAGGGTGGATAGGGAGAAGAGAAAATCCTCATTGGAACCTACTCCATCACCTAAGAAGGCAAGGACACTTAGAAAGAAAGAATAGGTTGTGAGAGAGCCTAGCGGTTTGAAGAAGGTGGTTTCTCTGAAGGAACTGGAACAAAAGGTATCTGATACTCTTTCCCTAGAAGAGATTGTTAATGAAATAACTTAGGATGGAAATCTCAATAATGTTAGTAAGTTTTATCATTCTTTTAAAGATTCAGATAAAGAAACTATTGAAGAGAGCATAATTTTGTACTTAGATATATATAAGAAAGTTCTTATTGAAGTCATTGATGTTCTCCCTAATGACTTATATCTGAGACTTGAAGCTAAAAGAATGTCTATTATGGAATTGGATAAGAAATTGAAGGTTGAAGTACTATTGGTTGTTCATCTAGTTAAATCTAAACAAGAAATTGATGAATTGATATCTGAAGCCAACAAAATTGTTTTTGCAAGTGGCCACCGACAAGTAAGCCTCATGGATGACAAAATAAAGGAAATAGCAGATGAGACAGCAGATAAATGAGATATTTTGTTTGTGGAGAAAGAGAAAAGAGAATAAAAAGAAAGACAAAAGGTCAAAAAATATTTTACTAAGGTATACCAAAAAGGAGATAAAGGAAAGAATAAGGTTGGTAGTGTACTTGAATTCACAATAAAATATAACTTACCACCACAGGCTCAGGACACCCCATGGGCAGTAGTAGAGACATTGATAGATGTGCAGAATCAGCCCAAAGAAAAGATATTAGAGGAACTAAAAACAAATGATGTTGATCCTGAGTCAAACATTCTATTTACAATGAATGTTGACACTCAATACATCAATATTGTAGTGGATAATACTTCTATTTTAGAAAGTTTTGAGGAGAATAAATTTGAATCTATAAATGTTGAGATCTCTGACTCAGCGGTCAAGGTAGTTGACACTCAGAAGAATGTTGAGATACCAGCAGAAAAAGAACATGAACACATAGCATGTAAACTGGCAGAGAATAAGAGTGAGAACAAGGAAGAGGAAGTGGTTAAGGTAGCTAAATAGATAACAAAAGAAGAGAAGAAATTTAATGCAGAACGTAGCACTTCTCCCAGTACTTCCAATGTGGATTTCAGACCAAAAACTGTCACTGATGTATTATTGGATTCCATAAAGAAAATAACAGAGTATAATGACTTAGTATTCAAGGCTATGTATGACTCTCTACCAATTTTGCAAATGATTGCACTAGAGTCAAGGTAGATCACATTGTTGGCTCAATAGGTAAATTGTAAACACTGTCTAAATTCATTTCTACTAACATTTAGACATTAGACAAAATAAATAAGGAGAATATTCAAGAAAGAGTTAATAAATAAAAAGGAAGAATTATTTGAGAAAACCATAAAGGATTGTACTCAGCAGATTGATTCATTGCTACCAGCATTGAATTCCACTATTTTGGAATATAAGGAATTATACCAGGAAGCTTTCAAACCTCATAATTTAACTGAAGATATTGATGATTAAATCAGGAAAACTCAGAAGGAGATTGATGATATTGTAGATAACATAATTGGTTCTTTAGAACTAACATCATTCTTAGATCAAGAAATGGCTAGTTATGAGGAAAAGATTGAAAATATTGAAAAAGAAAAGGCTAGATTGAAAATAAAAACCTAGGAGTTGAAGAATAAGCTTGGTCCAAGATTGGAAAATCTACTAACTCACCGAAATGAACTATCCAAGGCAACAATTCAAGGAGATAGATCACTGAAACAACAAATAGACTATCTTACTGGGATGATCAAGTAGACTGAAGCAATAGTTGCTGATAGTACAAAGTTCCTGCAGTGTCTTAACTTAGTTCTTGCTGATATTTTTCAGATTGTACATAACAAACTTTAGGTATCTAGGTAGTTTTTGAATTTTTGATACTTTTGACATCCTTTGTCATTGATGTCAAAGGGGGAGTGGTATAGTGAGAAAAATGTACAGAGTAAGGCATGGTGAAAAGTGAACAAAAGGAGATCATTTTCTCAGGGGGAGCACTCTCAGTTTTTGGTTTTTGATTTTTCTCATGAGTGTTGCCATCAATGCCAAAGGGGGAGATTGTTGGTATTATAAACTAAGATGAGAAAGGTAGATGTTTTCATTGATGGAAACAAGGTTAAACAAGGTTCAACTGATAATAGACTTCACCTACTGGCACCGACAGATAGAACAAGGTTTATTCACACTAGCAGCAGATCATACCGGCATTCCAAGCTGACTTGGTAATAGTATTGTTGTTTATGTGAAATAATTTGTAATATAATTTATAATTGTATGGCTGACATATTGTATTATAAAGACTCATATATTTATGAGTTCTTGTAGGTCATTTGGTATGTAATAAAAAGGAGTATGAAGTAAGTGATGATAGGAGATAAGATAGAGATATGATAGTGAATAGTTGTATATGCATTTTGATGTGTTTATTTTGAAGTGAATAAGAAGTAGAGCATAACAAAGACTATTCTGTGTAAGCAAAATCATTTGATAGCATACTGGATAGGGTTTTTGGTAGAGGCAAAACTAGTATCAGATAGAGCATAACAGAGAACTCATCCAACATTTTGATTCAAGTTGTAAGACTTCAATTTTGTGTTTATATCAGTATTGTAGTCAGTGTGACTGGATTTTTGTTGAGCAGTGAGCTCTAGGTAGTTGGCCTTGTTGCATGTGCAGGCCCCTTTTGTACTAAGTAATATTTATTCATATGGCCAGTGAGTAAATATTATGGGTCACAAACCCCACTGAGGTTTTTCCCTTACCAGGTTCCTCGCCAAAATATTTGTGCTATGGTGTGCATTAATGTTGATTCTTTTGTTTCTCTTTACTACGTTATTGTTTTCTTACTGGTATATTAATTTTAGTTATAGAATTGCAAATAAGTTTAAATCTTTCATCTACCAATCAAACACTGATTCATCCCCCCTCTCAGTGTCTTTAGGATTAACCAAGTATCAAACACTACATTGAGATATTACATCTATATATACAAACCCTGGACCATAAACAATTAGGTCAGCCACCAGATAATAAACAAATTACATAATTACAAACCATGTTGGCCTTAGACCAAAAAAATAATATCCAATGCATAAGACATCCCAGAAACACATCAAGAGGTCCAATTCGCACGTTATATTAAAGTCGGTCCATAACCTAGATCAACCAAGACATAGTATAGGTCCACACACTATAGCAATAATCTCCAATCGCCAATTCTTGAACATGATCACCAACAACATCCTAAAAATCCACTAGAAGCTACACCAACACTACTTATGCAATTCATCAAAGATCTCCATCAAAAGCTTTGTCGGTGAAACTCTTGCTAGAACAAGAAACCAAGCTTCTAAGCAAGCAGGATAGAATTTGATCACCAAACCATAACAAACTAACCAAATATGAGCATGATTATCATGAACAAGCCAATTCCATTACCAAACTATACCAGAGCCTATCAGATCATGCCAGATCTAGATCAACAAGAAACCACTCAACCTACTAGGACTAGAAGGATGTCAGTAAAACATCCAAATAGATAGTGTTGGCATCAATGACAAAACATCAATGCAACACATAATTAATTCCACCATTTGGCCAACATTAACTCCTTGTCAGCAAAAAAATATAGATTCTTTGTGTTGGTATGATTGACATAATTATTGTAGATCAAGAATGGTGACTGAACCAGTAAAGGACTATTTGTGATGACATTGTGATGAAGAGATTGAGATTGCATGATCAAATGACTTTGATCAGTTATTTGTGTTGTCATTCATGACAACTGATGTTTACTATGTTGTATTTTGTCATCTAAGTGTTTTTGTTCTACCAAAAATGCCTTACCAGTATTATCTACAGTGAACTGGGAATTAGGACCTTGAAGTTTTGAGGTTTGAAATGTGAGCTTGTATCATTGTAATATGTATCCGACTGGAACCACATCATGTTTTGGTTATTGAAAATCATGTTTACGATTTCTGTTGTATTTTTGCTAGGGTTTAAGAAGGGTTTAAAGACTGGTAAATAATTCTCTTAACAGGTAATGATTTATGGTTTGGTGGTTATCTACATCAACTTCAAATGTTGGTGATGGCGTGACACAAAATGCATGAATTGTTTCAAAGATGTTTGAGCACATTTGGATAGTGAATTTATTGGGAATATGTAAAGTGCTTAGCAAAGTGTTCTAAGGGTTTGACTTTGTATCAGATTGAGATGCGATGATCTTTTAACGGTTGTAATTGATTGTAATAATCCATATGATGATCAACGATGATCTGTAATGAGTTGTAAAAGATCTGTGATGATCCATGTTGTAAGTCTTAGGTTTTTGTAACTGACTAAGTTGTAAAGGTTATTTATGTCGGTATAGTTGATGTTTGTTGTGTTAGTGTTTTTGAGAAAAGTGTGAAGCTTAACCAGAGTATGAGATCTACTAGAGAGTAGCAAATTTGGAGTTGAATTGGATTTGATGAAGAAAGTAGTTAAGTGCTATACCCAGATCATTCACTGTTGTCTCTAACAATTGCAACAGTCAAAATCCCTTAACTGGGTAGGCCCTAATAGGCCTTACACTGTAAATACCTTAACCGAGTAGCTCTATATCAGAATGTTAAATCCTCTTGTGAGGTTGATCCTAATAGGTCAAAGCTCCTATTACGGCTCATCATCTTGTAATGTTAGAAAAATAGTGAATGATAGATCAAGAGGAAAACTACCCTTTCCCTCAAAGATAGTGTTGATCTCCATTTTGAAAACTTTTGTTGCTTCTCTTTAAAAGTAAAAATTACTGCCTTTGTGTTGCAATGGAAGAGAACAACAAAATTTTGAAATAAAGACAACAATATGAGGTTCCAAAATTAGGAAACCTCCTACACTTTAAGCTTATAAAATCTTGGGCAGGTGAACCCTTTTAAAGACTATTTTCTCACAAAAATAGTAAATGGTTTTTAGAAAACCAATGTAAATTATTGCAAACTTTCCTTATTGACCAATACAACTAACCTAAATGGAAAATTTATTTGAATTTTTAAAAAAAGGATCACAAAATGCAACAAAAACCAACAGATAAACTAGTTCCTTATTCGGGCAACAGAGTCATCTACAATAGACTGCAACCTGACAAGAGAAACTAGTACACAAATCACAAATCCCTAATCTATCAACTCTTAATATGCCTGACATATATGATGTCCTAATATGCACCAAACTTCATCATCAAATCCACACCAAAAATACCGATATCAATGACTTTGTTCAATGTATATTTATATTTTTCTCCTTAAGAAAAAGGCTCAAAACAACTTCATTAGACGCCTAGAAAATCATTCAAATAAGCAATCCTTGATTACTTAAACAGAATGAATATCAATATAATGACATAGAGACAATACAAATTTGAATTTGAATTCTTTGGACTGTATATTCCACTCCTCTCTCAAAAGGTTACGAGTACTTCATATTTGACTCAGAAAATTGCTAAGACAAAGGCCTGTATGAATTTTGCTAGAGTTTAGCTACAAAATTTTGTGTCCGTTTTCTAGGTAGCCTTGGTATCCTTTTATAGAGATTAGGATGCAACAAGATTTGAACTACCTAGAAGAAAAATCTTACCCTAACAATCATTTATTGCAAAAGTTATATTTCTATGCAATTGCAATTGAGGGAGAAATCTAACATTCTTTCTGGGATGTGTGCTTCATTAATTGACTAGGCATTCATTTGGAAAATGGCCGAAAGGGTTGGCCCCTATTACCCAAGATTGGTTACAACAATCGATGGCTTCATAATGTCAGTG
Organism: Cryptomeria japonica; assembly: GCF_030272615.1. Lineage (NCBI taxonomy): Eukaryota > Viridiplantae > Streptophyta > Pinopsida > Cupressales > Cupressaceae > Cryptomeria > Cryptomeria japonica. Next base: position 690,842,945 of record NC_081413.1, read on the forward strand.
TATTATCTCAAGCCAGAGCATTGATAGTTCTACCTAAGAAAACATAGAGTCAGGCACCATTATGTCCTCTACAGATCTCCCTAGATACCTCTCATCAACCCTTTTTCACCTTGAAGCAATGTTAGATGTAACTTGCACACCCCTACCACTATTTCTTTTGAATATTTAAAATTTTTGGTGCCAACAAATCAAGAGGTCTTCTTTCTAAGTACTTTTTCTTTAGTCACCATGTCATGGCCTTTAAGGTTTGGACGTGTTTCTATTACAGTATAACGACAACCATTTGATCATGGGAAACTAACATGCCCTTTAAATTTCCTGAGTAATTCTCTTAGAAACGGGCCCCACCACTTGGTCTCTAGCTATTAAAAAACTTAACTGCTACCCCTAGTTTGTCGTCACAACCGGTTACCTTAACTACTGGCATTAACCGTTGTCGCACTTGGCCTACAGAAAATCATCACCTTTTGTCTAAGAGATAAATTCTAAGATCCCGAGGTCACTACCCCAAAAATACTTGTCATGGGCTACACTTGATTGTAGAATCAAATTCCTCAGATCGAGATCTTTCCAATGATACATGACAAATCCATATTTGGGAAAAAATTCAATCCTCACCCATCAATCGCTCTGCAGGTCGGTCATTTAAGATTTTGCCTTCTCACCACAGTTTGAAATTATATTTTGACCTGACTTTCTCGCATAGGTTTCGGCCACATGTCACCTCCTGGTTTTCTCATGAGTCCCTCTGGACTCCACTTGTCTTGCCACCTCACTAGTTGCCAAGTCACAACCATTAACATTTTGACCACCATTAGATCATCCATCCAACTGTCAGATCCCTCTTGACCTGCCCACTGGTTAATTCACATGGGTTACTCTTTCCTCTGGCAGGCCTGCCATATATCGCTTCCTATTTTTCTCTGAGCCCACCTAGACCACCACCACAATTGCCATGTCATCAGTTGTCAAGTCGCAACTATTAACAGTCAAGCACTTTCACATGGCAGTATAGCAATGACCATTAGATTGGCACAAACCTACTTAGTCTTTACCTCTTCTTCTGTCCGTGCTATGTGTCAATCTGTGACTGGCCACCAGATCCACTTGAGCATGACATCATTCACCACCTCATCACCACCAGACCCACCACCTATTCTGGTTTGTTAGGCCTCAGTATTTCAACGAAACCTCCCTTTTGGAAAGCCACTTTCTTATCTTATCGAAACCTTAGTTTCATCGACACCTTTTATATCGATGAAATTGATGCCTTTGGTGAGTCCCTATAGTGATCCATCGAAGCCAAGGTCTCATCAATGTTCATTTTGATGGCATGCCACCTGTCTTCCTCATGTTACAACTGGACCTTCCACCTCATCAGCTGCATGTCACCAAGTGGCACCTAATGATTTTCTCAAAGTCCACCTCATGGCCACTTGTCGCGAGGGTATTCATTCCTGGCACTTCACAACCATGGTACAACAATAGTCATGGTTAGCCCCAGAATTTCATTGCATCGTTGATTTGCCTCAGATCTATCATTGGATTTTAGCAATTTACTCGATCATTAGTGCCTCCTGAGAGGCTCTCTCTTGTGCCATGGTGACACCACGTGTCCACCACTTGTCTACCACCTCATCAGTTGCCAAGTTGCAACTATTAATAGTCGAGCACTTTCACATGGTGGTGTAGTGATGTCCATTCGATCTACTCAAACATACTCAATCCTTAACCTGAACTACTCACCCCTTTTAGGCACGTGCTTTGTCGCCAAGTCACAGTAATATCTGGCGAGCATCTTTATGTCACGACATAGAGAGAGTCATTGGATCTTTTGCAATCACTATTGATCTGCCTAACTTGCTCATTGGTTATTTTTCCTTTCCGCTACAAAATTTGGGTGCTTTGAGATGTGCACAGGGGCCCACCACTTCTGAGTTGCTACTTGCCAAAAACCCATAAGCTTTAACACTTAATATGTATGGGGCTTTGCCTTTAAATACTGAAATTCTCCTCCCTATGGCCAATGTGGGATAAATGGACCATGCCTTGGCCTTTCAATCGAGTCATCAGGACCTCTCCAAACATGCTAACCTGATGGTTGATGACAAACTTTGTGCTCTGCACCTCTTTGCACTATCCCTCAGGTCATCAGGATAACTTTAGAACTTGACCTTCGATGGCTGATGACTTACCGTGCTCCAGATGATGTTGCATCGAGTCATCGGGTAGCATTAAATTGCACTATTCTAATGGTTGACATCACCTATGTATATCTCCCTTGCTTGCACCATGTCATCGGGTGGTCAGGATAGCATGAAACCGCTCCACCCGATACCCGATAACACCACACAGAGTGCCTGTGACCTCATCGAGGTGAGTCCTACCGATCAGCGTAGGTCTTGCCGATAAGGACAAAATTCAAAACTGCCAGAAACATGCTAGGAGGAAGTGCACATGCAAATTTTTTAAATGAGCCTCCCAAAATACTGAAATTTTAATGAGTCCCAATAGCTTGAACCTTGAACCTTGAACCAATTTGCAAATGGTTCAAAACTAACATAACACATTCTCACTTGCTTATTTAAAAAAAATTACAAAGTCACAACTCATGCAAGAGAAATAGTTGAATCTTGAACCTTGAACCAAAAAGGTTCAAGGGTTCAAGTTCAATATGAATTACAATAATGCGCTACAAAGGTTTAATTTGTTTTTTAAATGTTTTCATGAAAAAGAAAAAACCCTAAACTCTGAAGATTTTATAGGTCCAAATAGAGAGATGAGAGTTTCACTATTGATTACCCTTCAAACATTTTTCACTAAGTTACATTTGGAAGAGGATAGAAAATTTACTAGATTCAACCTTCAAGGATGAAGATTGAATTCTGAATGAAATAGGAATGATAAGTTGATTCCTCTTCCTTATTTGAAATGGAAAGGAATTGATTGATTTTTGTAGTGCAAAAGTGACAAATAAATGATTATAACTTGAGATCAAAATATGGGATGAAGCTCTACACCTCAATCTAGTAGTAATATGTCAAGACAAAGTCACCCGACAAATTTGAGGAAAAGTTTCCTAGACCATGGCGGGAATGTACATAGTCCTCTGAAAATCCGTGAAATAAAAAGGGTTTTTCTTCCTCTACAAATGAAGCCCAAATCTGAAAGCATAGTTGTGCACTTGCAACCTACACATCGAAAAGAGAGTAAAATGGGAGGATTGGAGGATTGCCTTTTGGTCAAACCCTAGTTTTGGAATTAATCAAGTAATAAAACACAGTACTTGCAAGTAGCTGTAAATGAAAGACTGAATTGTAAATCACCTCAAGGGAGGTTGTGATAGAAATGTTGATAGAAATGCTTGTGTGGAATTGAATTTTGAAATCAATCTCCTCTTCAATGGTTGAATCCTTAACTTGAATGCAACACCTAGCCTTGAAGGGAGACTTGAGAATGCTTAATGTTGGAAAAGAATGCTTCAATTCTTGAATACTCTTGAATGCTTGATCGCTTGTGCAACTTGACACACTCCAATATTATCCAACTTCAACTTATACAAATGAGAGGATGAATGGCCCTTAAATACATGTTAGTGGACTTTATTTTCATCATACAATGACATCAGGGGAGTTTCCCGCCCAATGCACAACCAACAATGCAACCCTAGGAAGGGTCCTACCCCAAAATAGGGTAGGGATAGGGGCACCATGACCCTATCCTAGGATGAAAATGGTGTCATGCCCCTATTGAAGGGGTAGAGTGGTACCATGCTCCTATCCTCTCCCTTTCTCCAGGGCAGACTGCCGACAGGGTGATGCAGAGGCCAAGAAAGAAGCTATTTTTGAGGGGAAAGCAATCTTTGGTATCTAATCAGGCTAGATGATTCAAACTCATGTGCATGAGGACCGTAATGTAGTCAAAAATTTATAGGGTCAAAATTTTATGACACTACATTTATCCCCCACTTTAGCGTGAGTATAAGCATACGCCAATATTGTTAGTAAATTACAAGGAAACAAGATTGAACGACTTTTACCTTGTCAAGGAGGCAAGATGTGCCAAGCCCCCAATGGACTTAGGATCTTACTTCAATGAAAAATTAAAATAGAAGATCGAGAAGGGGAGAAACATGACTAAAAGTAGAAAAGTTCCCTTCACTATGAGTCAAGAAAGAAAGAATACTAAAGATTACAAAGAAAAACTGTAGACATCTAAAAATGGTCAAAGCTTGTGGAGTCATACTTTAACATTTGCGCATTACCTTATTTTAGGGTTCTTGCATCACATTAAAATTTCTTCTATGTTGTGCACTTTTCCTTTATCATTTGCGAGCATCGAGTCCCTCTTCTGCATTCCTCATTTTTCTCACTTTCGAATTAGGTCTTGTCGATAGCAATCTTCAGTCATGAGTTCCGTCGATCTTATCCTATCGCATCATAGTGCATGCTCATTTATCATCATTTTGGACATCGTCAATCCTAATCGATGATAGAATTAGGGTTTTGTCCTCTTGTCAATCTTTCAATCATCTTTAGCTTGTTAGTAATCATTTGCGATTATCAACTTGTCAATCTTGTCATTTTGTGATCGATTCGTCATCGATCCTTGTCCTTGTCAATCTTGTCATTTTGTGATCGATTCGTCATCGATCCTTGTCCTTGTCAATCTTGTCATTTTGTGATTGATTCGTCATCGATCCTTGTCCTTTTCAATCATGTCAATTTGGATTGATTAGTCATTGTTCCTTGTCAATTGGCACCTATCAATTTGATCTCCTTGTCAATGTTGGTCAATTTGTCATTGATTTTTGTCAATCAATCTCAATCATTTATCAACATTGGTCCTTTGTCAATCAGAATCATGATCGAACCTACATTAATTTCTTGTTGTCTTGACCTAATTCCTTGTCCTCTTATTTCTAGGGTTTTATGATTTGTTCATTTAATCATTTTCTTCTTCTTTGTGGGTTAAATAAATCTATTTATTTAGTCCTAGGTCTCTTTCATGAATTAAGTAATGCATGAAAACCTATTAATTAATTCACCTAATTTCTATTTCATCTTTTTCCTCAATTTTCTAATTGGGCAATTTCTCCTAATTCCTAATTTCTATTTCTCCTATTTTCTTTAATTTTTCTAATTTTTCCCCTAATTTCATTCCCTCATTTTCTCCTATGTTTATGCTTTCATTTGTTGCAATCATGGAGGCTATTTTCTCTCTTCCCTTTTATCATGGAATGGCATTTCAATCTTGTCATAATTTGTCTTACATCTTGCATAGAAATTGTAATACATTTGTCATAATTTTTCCATTCTTGATTTGAATTTCCTTTCAAATATCTTCATGCTAATCTTGTCCTCTCTCCAATTTGTCTATAAATTGGATGATTTTCTTCAATGAAAAAGGGAGATCAATCACATTTTCAAGTAACCTTATGCTGCGAATTTCATCTCTCAACAAATTGCTTTCCACTTGCATTTTGGACTTGTAGGTGAGATCCACATGAAATTTGAAGGTGAAAGAAGAACAGTGGAGCCACATGAAGGAGATATCTGCGTCGGTTTGCTTTGATTTCATTTTCTTTGAATATCTTGTCTTTATGTCTTTGTTGATTGGGTTAGGATTGGTTTCATAGTAGCTTTAGGTTTTGTGGTTGTCCTAATTTCTATTATTTTGATGATTTTCAATTTCCTGATCTACATTTTTGGTGAACTCAACTTGAACTAACCCCTTAACCATGTTTTGAGTGCTTTTGAGTTGTTTGTAGGTGAAAAACTCAAGAAACAGGGTGACTCGGAGCTTTCTGGACACTTCTGCACCTGTGTTTGAGTTTTTTGCGCCTGTGTTTGAGTTTTCTGCACCTGTGTTGAAGTTTTTTGCGCATGTGTTGAAGTTTTATGCACCTATGTTGAAGTTTTCTGCACCTATGTTGAGGCATTCTGCGCCTGTGCAAGGCCAGAAACAGAGGTGAAATCAGTTGTTTTTACTTGCAAATTTGTTTTTTTCATTCTGTTTCTTGCATTCTGGTTTTTGTTTGGTACTAATTCTTTGTGCAACATCTTGGCATTACGTGTGACGAAGACTAAAAATGCAACTACTAACGAATCTTATGCAGGACGCAGTCAAAGACTCTTATTAAAACATCTTGCTTGTGATTTTTAAAGTAGTTGCAAATTTCATTTCTTAAATGTTAATGAACACCATGCATTCTTTGTCTATTTTTAATTTGATTGCATGTTTTAACCCTTAGAACTAGGCCTGCCTCCTGATTTGCCAGGCACTTCACACAGGCATTGGTGAGAGGGAACGACCCAAAGTGGTGATGGGCTAAAGCCGAGCTCTTCCGAACCACTCTAAATAACTGTGGATGCAACAAAAGTTGTAGACAACGGGTGTTGGAATGGTATTGCGATGATTTATTCACTGGATCAATACCCACCCAAACAGATGCCCTTACTAGAATCTCTTGTTTTTAGATGCCAAAATCCTTCTATCTATTGGCTCAGGCATTGTGATACGTGCATGCCGAAGACACCTCTCATGTACTCCTCAGTTAGAGATAGCAAGTTCTTGGGAAGTGATGCCCCTTGAACTCGAAGCTTGGTATGCCCGAGAACTGAGTGCACTGTAAGGGGGAGCCAGTGCTACCAAGCATCTAGCTATCCGACTGAGTGTTGTATTATATGGTTAGAGGAATCAACAAATATTGCCCTTGCCAGCCATAGGATTTGTTGTGAATGTGCTTGATTGTCTTGAGTCAAAGTCAAACAAACATTTTGTCTTCCATGATTGTCAAAAGTTAAATCAAATACAAACTTTCAAAAGTGCTCATAATCAACTTGGGTTTTTAAACTCAACAACCTTCAATTCAAAACAAAATCCAAACAAAAGTCCAAATTTGTCCAAGTATTCATCCAACATTTGAACATGGCTTGTCAAAACATTGAATGTCTTTGTTTCAAAATTCATGTCACTTTAGGCTAGGTTTTGCATAGTCCAACTTAGGTGCTAGGACATATTGTCATCTCCCTTCATTTTAGTCCTTTTCATTGCAAGCATCCTCATTTTGCACTTAGGTTCAAAATCATTTCCCTAATTTTTCATTTCATTGTCATATCCAAGCTAGATTTCCATTTAGGTGACATTCGTGCATTATCCTTGTCATGCTAAAATTAGGTCTTGCCTAGGTTGCATTTTGCATATTCCAAGTCATTGGTCTTCGCATATCCTTATCATTGTATTGTCATCTTGTCCTGGTTTCATCTTGTCATATCATATCCTTAGATCCTTTTCATGTCATATCCTAAGTCATTGTCATAATCATTTTTCTTGCATTTAGTCTCAAAAATTTGGTTTGCCAAACTTAAAAAATCAAAACTTTGGATGATACCCTAAGTTGTTGTTAAGGAGTCTTGACCTTGTCTAAAATTTGTCCTTTCATTAATATCATTTTTGTCAAACCTAGCTTAGTATCCAAGCATATAGGTGAGACATTGTCAATTTGTCCTATTGTCATTTGGTCCTTTGTCCTTTAAGGTCTTGGCTTCATTTCAAATTCCCAAGGATGAGTCTTTAGGTTTGCATTCCAAAAAGTTTGTCCAAACCTTGAAAAACAACAAAAATATAGGTTGCATTCTTGTCATAGATTACATTTTCATCTATTTAGGTTTCATTTAGTTGCATATCATACATCATCCTTTTAAAATGAAAAAAATCCCAAAGATATTGCATTTGCATAGTGACATGCCGATTGAAACAAGGTCAAAATCTAAGAAGATGGGCGAACCAACATATCAACCCATTGACAATGTATCAAACTCACAGTTTCAACCTAGTCAAACATTACAAATTGAAGGTTCATCAAACACATAATTACCACAATATGGAATGGTTCAACTTGGACCACCTCCATTATATGAGCCAGTGTTTGTACCCATGAAACCGAGATATGGGAGTGTTCCACCAATGCCAAGGGAAAATGCACCTTTTGACTGGAATCAACTGAACCTGCAACATAAAATTAAAACTCAAACATTACATGAGGAACAAACTCTTTCACAATTATATCCAACCCAGCAACAAGGCAATATTGGTCAAACTTTTTATGATGAAACAAGTCTCCAAATACAAAAACTAGAGGAGAAACTAGCTTGAGAAACAAAGATCATTGAACAAAAGGTGAAAAACAGTGAGCAGATTAGATTCCAAATGTTCAAAACATTTAAAAAATTTCAAGGTCCAAACCCAAACTTTGAGCCAATTGATGTAAGATCTCTTATTGAACAATCAAACATACTAGCTCTCCTCTCACAAATAGAGACAATGAAACAATTTCAAGAAAAGAGACAACAACATTATGTGCCTCCACAACAAGAACAAGAAGGTGTTTACTATCAATCACATTTTCAACCATCACAACCAGTTGTTCAATAGTTCCAACATTTCCAATAGACACAACCAATGGTCCAGCATATACAACCAACACAACCAATGGTCCAATTTCAACAATATGTCCAACCAACTATTAATTATCGACAACAAACTCAGTATCAACAACTACAATCACAAATTCAAAAACAAAACTTGCAACATGCACCAAGCCAAATTTTGAACATGTCAAACCAATTTGATCAACATCTAGTTTGAAATCAAAACATGACATCAGACCAGAACCAACTCCTTTCCAAACAAGTTCAAATTCCAAATACAACTATGTCAAAACCTCAAAAGAAAGGTGGCCTTATTGCAAGGATCTTAAGGAAATTACCAAGTGAGTTCTTTGAGGAAGATCAAGATAATACACTTATGTCTAGCAATGCCAAGATATCCTAGTCCATCCAATCCCAAATGATCCCCTTCCATTTCATGAAAAAAATGTCCTTTCAAATCCCATTGGCATTCCACTTCCTAAGAAAGATCAAGATATCCTTTCCATCCTTTATGACGATCCCATTAAAAGTCAAGAGCAAAGCACCTTTAAAGAGGATTCCAATGATCTTCCTCCTTGTCAAGATTAAATTATTCCTTTAAATCCTCCACAAGATCCTTTTGTTCCTCCATCTCCTTGTCTTAAAGCTCCATATACACTCCAAGATCTCATTTCTTTTTATGATCCCATTATTTCTCCCATTCCATCTCTTAAAGAGCCTGTCATTGAACCATGTCCACTACACAATCCTAGTCCCCCTCATGATCCTAATCCCCCTCATGATTCTAATGTGTTAGTGCAAGATGTTCATGAACCCCTGACATTAACAATGGGTTTTTCCTCTTTGGTGCAATCCGATCCACTTCAAGATCTCATTATTTCTCTCATATCATATCCACCTCATAATGGACTCGCGTCTTCTTCCCAAAGAAAAGAGTATCCTACAAGTCAATATATTCATAAAGCCAAAGGAGTAGATCTCCACAAGCAAGAATCCCTTCATGATAAAGAAAATATTAAGGGTCATGGTCTCAGTGAAATTCCTCAAGACGTGGGTACCCCTACTAAGTCCAACATCCCTTCAAAATCCAAACATATCCCTTCCCCTCTATCCCTTCCATCCATCTTAGGTCCTTATAATATCCCTATGTCCTGTATGCAAGGTCAACAAAGGAACACATATTGAGTAACTTTTATCCATGCAAAAGACCTCCACTTCCTTCCTATCCATCCATGCATTCATTTCCCCCTCCAAGCAATTTGGATGCCAAGCATAAAAGTCATAAGTCTAAAAATCCACATGTATTCAAGGATCAACATGTCCAATATAATCAACATGTCAAAACAAAGAAAAATTTGATCTATAAAGAAAAGGAAAAATCCAAAAGGTCACAAAGGCCCATTGCTCAAAAACAAAAGTCAAAATATATATGGGTTCCTAAATCCCTTGTGCAAGCAATGCACTCCAATGAACCACAAAAGCATGAAAAATCAAAAACCATGTGGATCCCTAAGCAACTCCTTGAAGCACAAAAGCCTAAAGAAGCATCAAAATTGGCATCTAAAATTGCTATCCCTCCATCCAAACCTTTCAAATCTATTCCTCCATCACCTTCATCATCTATTTTGGGTCTTTATGTCCCAGAATCACTATCCTTTCCTCCATCCAAATTTCACAATCTGAGATCCATTTTTCCTCCATCAATCCACCACCCCTCAAGGTGTGTTCCAATGGTGATCTTGCCAACATTTCCGTCCACTGAAGCCCAATTCTTCCAATACTATATCCATTATCCAATGCATATTTTTCATCCTTTGATCCCTTTGATCCAATCCTTGCCTTAATTTCATCTCTTTTTCCATGTCCTTATCCTACCAACATCTTTGAGCATACTTTTAAAGGTCACGGTCCATTTTTTTCAAGGCTACTATCCAAACAAAAATATGTTTGATTCCTTCTTCCATCCCCTATCATGTGTCCATTTTCAACTAAAATGTCAAAATCCAAAAAAAAAAGAGGGAGAAAAAAAAAAGAAAAAGAAAAAGAAAAGTAAAGCAAAAATAATTCGTCCACTAGTGAAAACCTGGCAAACAGGTGCCTTGGGCAAGTACCATGATGAAAACCTGGCAAATAGGTGTCATGCATAATCTATGAACTTCTTGCATACCATACTTGGGGACAGGTTTTATCCTATCATATCCTTTTGTCCTTCATTGTTCCATAATCCTATCGAACCCCTATCATTACCCTTCATATCATATTGTCCCTCATGTCCAGTTTCCCTTTCCACCTTTGATCTTGACAAGGCTGAGGATCGTCATGAGCATCATGCATCTTGTTTGCAGATTTTTGTCCATCATAGCTTTTGGTCTTTATCCATTTTCTTATTATAACCTTTCATCCATATTCCCTATCTTATTGCAACTTTTTGCCACTATCCCTTAGCCAATCCCGACCTTCAGTCCATGTCCCTTATCCATTCTTGGTCTTGCTTATCCTATCCATATCTTATCTCTATCCATACACTCTTTTTTTTTGTTCCCTGATCTTGATCTGACATAAGGACGCAAACTTTAAACATAGTTTCAAAAACCTCTTAACATGTCCCTCATGCCATGTTCCTGCTTTACATTGTCATATCCAGTCTCTTGTCCCATAACGCAATAGCCCTTGAAAATTGCATCTGTGTTGTCTCCATAATAAAAGGCCTTTATCTTCCTTCTATCCACCAACATTTTAGAAATATTGTTTATCCATTTGTCATATTCCTCGCCTTGCTAGACACTGGGGGCAAAATCATAAAAATTGAAAAATGTCTTGAAATAAAAAAAAAAAATCATATAATGTCCTAAAAAAATCCCTAAAAAAATCAAATAATGTTCTTAAAAATCCCTAAAAAAATCATAAAATGTCCTGAAAAAATCCCTAAAAATCAAATAATGTCCTGAAAAAAATCCCGAAAAAGTCAAATAAAGTCTTGAAAAAAACGAACAAAAAAAATTGTAAAAAACTCGAAATTCCTACAAAGTGAAAAACATCAAAATCCAAAAACAATTTCTTTGGCATTTTGCATTTTGTCAATAAATGGTCCCCTTTGTGCATAGACAGATCGCTAAGCATACATCCAATGACACTCAATCAAACATTGTGCTTTAATGAAATCACGCATTAACAGATGAACTGTTCGACCAAGCAACCATTCAACCTGATCACAGTTGTCTCATCAATCAAAATAGCATCAACATTACCATTAGTCCTTGTCAACATTATCATGGGTCTTATACAGGTTGTGGTATAATCGAAACCAAACTGTGTCTTGTCTTCGACGGGGTACCGCATTCCCTGAAACCAAACAGCGTGATCATGCTTGTTTTCCACTTTTGACAATGATGATTAGACTATTTGTTTGACTTGGTTGAATTTGTGTGTCTTATCTTTTTTATTGATTTATCTATGGCTTCGATCATGTTCCTATGTTGCTTGATGATGTCATTGAGTGATTTAGAGTGACCGGGATGGTTCATGGTCCCTTTCCTTTTTTGTTGTGTTTTCTATTTGTCGAATGTTTGTCACAACCTGGGGCAACTATATCATTGGGTGTCTGTGATAAGTACGTTCGCTTTGTGAATGCCGCACATACCTCGACCCTTGATGTATGCACCCTAGGATGGTTCTGTCTTTTGTAAAAGGGATTGTGTTCTAGCTTTGGCCTTCAATGCCATGATGCTCTGCATCTGCTTTGCTACAATAAATAAAGGTTCTCACCTACTAATGTGCATTTGTGAAAGCAAGTTTTCCTTCATCTCTAACTATCCTCTATCTAATTTCTTCTTACTAACATTTCTTCTGTCAGTCTTGGCAGTCCATTCGGTCTAGTTCTCTGATCTCTAAAAAAAAATTAAAAATAAAAATAAGCTGCATCCTATTGGGATTGATTAAAATTGAATCAAGTTTGTAGGCCTATTTCAAATTTTTGCTCTGTATGTCAGAAAGGCACCCAAATAAGTCAGTTTGAATGGCCTAGTTAGCAAGGGGGTAAAATGGAGGCAGTTGATTTTCAGAGGGTAAGGCTCGGGATTCATGTCCCACACCTTTCATTTGGCCTATTTAGTGTGTTGCAACTTTCAGAATTCAGTTTGGAGAAGTTTATCAAGTACCCGTTTTGAGGGGTGAGCTGAAAGTGCATTCCAGGCACAAGGGCAAATTTTATTAAGTAGCCTACTTTGAGAAATTATATCTTTTTCCCTATTGATCATCATGGAGAAATTCAAAATGGATTCAATTGTATGTATTAATGTGAGTCAGCCTACAAAATTTCAGGTCTTTACGAATCCATTTGCTCAGTTTTTGAAGCCAAATCCATTTGTAGTTTGTGATGTTTGCACAAGTGTAAAAATGTCCTAGTGAGCGTCATGTCAGAATGTTTGTTCTGGGCTAATGTTGGTATAAATGGTGAGCTACATTTCAAATTTCAAGGCTCTACCAATCCGTTTGATCGGTTTTCAAAAGAGCTCATTTTGCCATCAAATTCAGTTATCTGCACTTCCACTGTTAGATCAGTTAATGTAGTCGTTTAGGTGAGCGCGCCGTTTGCATCCTGTTAGTCAGGTGATCGAACTGAGAATTCAAAGATTTAATATGCACTTAAAGGTACCTATGTTCCAAATTTGAGAGCCTACGGAGGTCGTTTGATATTTTTGAGAAAGGCATCATGTGTTACCAGAACATTGACTTCATCAGGTCCGCAGTGTCGACAAAGCCAGTTGGGCATTTTCAGAAATTAATATCTCTTAGCTCGGGACTTGCCTTGAGAAACCGTTTGGTAGAAGTCATCCTTGTATATCAGAGTACATGTCTGTCAGATGGCGAGCTCTAGAAAGGTGTTTTGACAGGTTTGAAAATTACGTCTTCGCGATTAAATGCTAAAATTGTGGCGTAATTGCCTGAAGGATGTAAAATGCGGATTAATGATCCGAAAGTGATGCCGAGCATTTCCAGAGGTGTGTTTGAGGTTCCTGAAGCATTCTGAAGGTCAGTTGCACGAAAACGAAAAAAATTTTAGTCGGACCCACTTTGGGGCCCAACTTGGCTCATGCCCACGGATTGATTTTATTGGTGACTTTGTTTATTAAAAGATTTTCAGAATATGCCAATAAATGGAGTATTGCAAGGAGAAAACGAAGATAGCCATGTAAGAAGGTAGAGGCCTCCTAACAATCTAGTCACAAAATCAATAATGGATATAATCCAATTAAAGACAATAAGAGCAACAAAGATAGATTCAAAGAGACTATGACAGTTTGATAAAGGAAAGAGCAGCTACAACAATACAAAGGCTGAGGTAGAAGACAATGGATAAAGTTTCAAACATAATATATATAGTCCTTGTTTCAGAAGTTAAAACACACACACACACATATCACTTATGAATAGCATGGTGGCCAAAGGGAAGTGTTGAAGCCAAACAACAAATGCTAACAACAAACCATTAAAAGTTCTGAAGCTAATTTCTTCCTGTGTGTTAAGTGTGGTATTTGAAAGGCTATATAAATTCTTAGCAGCTACAACAGCTCAATTAAATCTTTAGAAACCAAAAGCAAATATGTTGGCTGGTGTAAAGCCATCCTCCCCTCACAAGGGCATGTTTGGAGATGCATAAACTTTGAAAATAAATGCAAAACAAAACACCAGTTGTATGAAAGGCAAAGGGGGATTTGAAAATTAAAATAAAATGCAAATTGAAAAGATTAAGCGAGCAACCTCCTTGCTGTAGTTTTTGAAAGAGTTGCAGAAGCATGGAGCAAATGCCATGGCATGTCATGAATGGTGGAGAAGCAGCAGTATGAATTTATTCATACAATTTCAATGAGGGCAAGGTTAAAAGAAACCAGTCAATGCAAACACTAATTCAGCCTCCTCCTGCGTGGGTTTTCAAAGGGGCATACAATTTCTTAAGAAGTAAATACCATTGTCAATTTAAATGGCAAACTCCCCTCTCATGTGGCCTGCAACACCATATGAAATTATGACCAAGTGCATTGGCATTATTCTAGTTTTCAGCGTGGCTGTTGCTTTGGAAGAAGTTTTTTTTTTAAAAAAGGGCAACCTTCAGCAAATGCAATTAGCAGTCTCCCTACATGGTAGAAGACAAGGCAAAATCTCCATTGGTAAATGATTTTAGCAACAAGCTCCTTCCTGCCACGTGATGGCTGGAGTTGAAGAACTGCAATTTTCAAACAAGATGGAGATCTCCTTCCCTGTTGTGTGTGGTATGGGTAAGGGTAAAGGTTTAAAAATTTTCAAATCAAGCAAATGTAAACACCAATGTTGATCCCTATGCATCGTGGAGGAGAATCAGCATTAAAACCAAAGCAAAGGGAATTATAAATTCCAACAAATCCATTGACAGCCATTAAAACCCAGGAGAAAAGCTTCAAAAACACAGTCCCAGGCAAATAGCTTTATCCCACATTGGCTGGGAAGTGCACTATTTTGATGTTTATAAGCAAGAACGCACATTAATATAATGTCTAAGCCATTAAGGCTTTTGACAGATGGTGCCTATGGGAACCCAAGGTGGGCCCACACGTGAGAACGGATCTCGAGCATGCTTCCCGAGGCAGACAGACGAAATTTTGCAGAGGAAGGTCGGGTTAACGAGTGAGCAGGTTCGAGAGAAATCAACGACTCGCGCTATTTCGCGAAGGGAAGATGCACGTCGTTTAAACCCCGTGAAATAGCGAAAGTGAACGAGAGTCATCCACGTGTCGTGATAGGTGGCAGTCTAGCAGGCGGGTCCCGGTGAGGTGGCACACAGTGGGTGCACAGGTGGCAGTCCAATGGCGATGATGTGGTGGCCAAGTGGCAGTGATGAAGCAAATGATGTGGCGGTGATGAGGTGTCATCCCAGGTGGCATCCGGTCAACTCCATCGACCAATAAGAGGCCGCCACATGGCAAGGCGTCAGGACCAAATGGAGGCAAAAATCAAAATTAAAATGAATAAATGATATAGTTGAAACTATATTAAATAATTCAAAAATTTAAATGATGTGCATGTTGAGGATTAATTCGCCTAGGGTCTCAATTTTGGCCAGAATATAAAGTGTTATATGTTTTCGGAAAGCTCTCGGAGTGAGGAATCTGATTATGAGGTTAATTTTGACAAATGTAGGATATTTTGGAAGCAGTATCCATGGGAACAAAATTTAGTTAGAGGGGAGATACTTGGCAATTTTCAGTTGTAGATTTGATTCTCTTCCCTCTCCTTCTTATTCCTGATTCTTCTCAGTTGTAAGGGTTCCAGAAATTTGGAAAATGCTCCAGATTTGATGGCTTCCACTTTCTGAATATCATGACCTAGATTTGTGAATGCTTCTATTTGGTTTTAGGGTACAGAGATTGTAGTGCATTGTTGTAAATGTGATTTTAGTTGCAGGTCTTGCTTGTGTTAGGCATGAGTAAATTCCTCATAGTATTGTCTCTAAGTATGCATTTCATTATCATAAATTGAATCCTCAAGGAGGATGAATATTTGTCAATTTTAAGGAAATTGTATGACTATTTATAGGTATCCTTCAAGGAAGGTTTTAAATTCTATAGTCAGTCATGAATGATGAAATGTGTATCCAGATCTGATAAATTTGTGAATGAATCAAATAGTGCATTAATATAAGGTATTGGTGCATGAATATTTTGTTTAAGGAAAATAAGCTTGCATCTATGATTCATATTTGCAGTTCTATCTATGGCTCTGTTGCCCAATGAACAAGGCACTGGTCTTGCAAGTTTGGGGATGTTTTCAGATACATATTTTAAAAGACAAATCTATTTCTCTTTATGTTTAGGGGTGTGTGTTCCATTCTTTCCAAGCTCTGTTTCATCCTATTGTTTGTACAAATCTAGCTAATTTATAATGTTTCCTAACCTGTTGAGCTTGTGAAATGATCTATCTGCTTAATGTTGATGCAGTTATGTGTCTGTAATTGTTGTATTTAGTGCATCAAAAGGGTGTCCCCCCTAGGTCTAGCAGAACCTGAAGTGCAGGAGGATCAATTAGGGTCCTATGTTATGTTGTCCAAGCCCTGATGTGTTTTGTAGACTGAAATTGGCCATTTCATAGAAAGATTTGCAGGTGTTCTTGGGTTATCACTTTTGGTGAACAACAAAAATGGCTACTCTGCTGGGGAATAAATGGATATAAATTCTTGATTGATATGGTTAGAGGTTGAATGTGTTCCTAGTCCTGTCAATTTCATATCTAGCCAGTCTGTCCATGGTGTATGCACAAAGTGTAAATTGGTTTCATGGTGAAGAAAATGCTCCTTGTTTTGGATCTGCAAAATGATATTTGTTTCATATCATACTTTATGAAGGAGTAACAGTGAATGCATGGTTGAAAGTTGTGAGAAGTTCTTTTAGCTGTATGTGAAATTTTCCCAATTCCTTAGTTGGGTGGCGACTTTGTGGTTCATACCAGTATTGAAAAACCTGGAAGAGTGTTTGTTGCAGCGAGATCGAAGGAGTAAAGAGAATTAAATTTGTGATTGAATGGTTCTACTGTTCAAAATATCCTCTGTGCAAGAGGTGGCGACTCTGATGTAGAAGACCATGCTAAAGGTGAAGTAAATCTCCAGATCTACAAGAGTTTATAGCTGCAAATCTCTAGGTATTTTCAGAGGTTTTAAATGCAAAGATATTTGTTCTAAAAATTAGAATGTGTAATGTCGTTTTCCCATTTAGTGAACAACACTAGTCTAGAGGGAAAGAAGAATTTCAAGATTAATTTGCATATCTATGCTACTGCAATATCTAGTGTTTATGATCTTCAGTAGTATGCAAATTTGGAAAATTAGTGACTGCAAGGTTTTAAATTTTTTTTTTTAAAATAGTAAGATGCATGACAATGGTTCAGTGAATGCTATAAACCTGATGGATCCAGATGTAGTTCCTAGATCCGAGAATCCTTTGTCAAATTTGAAAGAGATCAATATAGAAATTGAAAAATGTCTTCAAATGATCCAAGAGAGATTTGTTTGGTTGTTAAAAGGGAAAGTAGGGCTAAGAAGTAAAGGAGAATCATCATATGTCTTCTATGAAAGATTTTTAGCTGCATTGAATGAGCTTTCAACTGATAATAGACCCCCTGAGTCTATTTTAATTGAGATATTCTTAGAGCTTTATGAGCCTAACTCAGTTAATTGGTCTACTGCCTTCAGAGAAGAATGTGTTGAATCTTTTAAAAAATGGATAGATATGATTGAAAGTGACCAATCTGAAAATATACACAAGATTAAAAAAAATGAAGGAGATGAGCCCCTGAGTGGATGTACCTCCTATGATGTTGAATGTGATTATTCTCAGCATGAAAGTTCAGATGTGTATTCAGAGCGAGAAGAAATTTGTGAGAACAATGATTGTTCAACTGATCATGAGCCCATTGAGATTTCAGATCTTAATGGTATGGATCACCTTGTTGTTAATTTCAATCCACAATATGTTTGCAACCCCAGTTATGAAACTATGTTGCAACATATAGCAACACATTATGAGCAGCATGATAAAGGATATGATGCAGATGCAAGTTGTTGTGATGATGAAACAAATGTGCATAGAGACGTGAGCACTATAGATCCAATACCCTTATCAGATTGGGACAATGTTTACAGCTTAGAGGATGAAGCCAAGGAAAATGAAAATGAAGAAGGAGGTTCACTAAGTAGTGAGCAAATTTCAGAACTCTTAGCTGCTGATTTTCAGAGACATGGATTCAAAAATGTGCCCAATCTTTCATACCCACTCAGTATATGTTTTGATTCTGATGAGGTTTTTGAGGGTGTAAAAAATGATACATATGATGTTGATTCTTCTCCTATGTTTGATAGACAAAATGATAATGCATATATGGTTGATAGGTATGATAATGAAGGTTCATATGTTGATATGAATTCTAGCTTTGATATGCATTATGAGGATCTACCTTTTAGAAGACATGATAGATCTGGGGTGTTTTTCTCAGATTTGCAAGGAGGAAATGAACCATTGGCAAGTAAAAATCATGTACTTTCATGTGTGCAAAATGCTGATAGTTTTTGTGATCAGCAAGTTGAAGTGCAATCATGTTATGAGGAAGTTTTCCTCTCTAGTTTGTAGGATATTATTGTGAAAGAGTGTTTATTATTTCAGCAAGCTAGCAATAAGGATTTGTCTGATATTCCCAACTGTCAGAATGAGTTAGACTACTTTTCATTTCAGCTGGGAAAGAATGGTAAAGAGTATGGCACTCTTTGGTCACCTAGTGACCAATCCTTTCAGCATGTGTTTGATTTTCAGAGATATCATGATTATGAACATGTTTTATGTGATCAGCTGACTGGAAATGGAAGTGTTTTTGATCAGGCAGATTGGAATGATGATCTCAACTTACCTCCAGTTTGTGGAAATGAAAATCATGTGTTTGACAGAGGTAAGAATTGATTTCAGTTTTGATGGCCCGGGGCCATTTATGAGTTGTATATTTTGTATAGTCGCTTTGCTTTCTGTTGTGTGGTTTTCAATAAAGTGCCCTACTGTTTGGGTAGAATAAGGAAGCCTTGTTTTGAGAAGAGAAGAATTGAGAGAAGAATGATTCGTTTTTGGGTGGTCTGCTTAACCAAAGATATCTAGATTATTGTGTTGATCTTGAAATCAACCATCCCTAGTCAGAGCCACTGTTGGGACTGATTAAAATTGAATCAAGTTTGCAGGCCTATTTCAAATTTTTGCTCTATATGTTAGAAAGACACCCAAATAAGTCAGTTTGAATGGCCTAGTTAGCAAGGGGTAAAATGGAGCCGGTTGATTTTCAGAGGGTAAGGCTCGGGATTCATGTCCCACACCTTTCATTTGGCCTATTTAGTGTGTTTCAACTTTCAAAATTCAGTTTGGAGAAGTTTGTCAAGTACCCGTTTTGAGGGGTGAGCTGAAAGTGCATTCTAGGCACAAGTGCAAATTTTATTAAGTAGCCTACTTTGAGTGATTATATCTTTTTCCCTATTGATCATCATGGAGAAATTCAAAATAGATTCAATTGTATGCATTAATGTGAGTCAGCCTACAAAATTTCAGGTCTTTACGAATCCATTTGCTCAGTTTTTGAAGCCAAATCCATTTGTAGTTTGTGATGTTTGCACAAGTGTAAAAATGTCCTGGTGAGCATCATGTTAGAATGTTTGTTCTGGGCTAATGTTGGTATAAATGGTGAGCTACATTTCAAATTTCAAGGCTCTACCAATCCGTTTGATTGGTTTTCAAAAGAGCTCATTTTGCCATCAAATTCAGTTATCCGCACTTCCACTGTTAGATCAGTTAATGTAGCCGTTTTGGTGAGCGCGCCATTTGCATCCTGTCAGTCGGGTGATCGAACTGAGAATTCAAAGATTAAATATGTACTTAAAGGTAACTATGTTCCGAATTTGAGAGCCTACGGAGGTCGTTTGATATTTTTGAGAAAGGCATCATGTGTTGCCAGAACATTGACTTCATCAGGTCCGCAGTGTCGACAAAGCCAGTTGGGCATTTTCGAAAATTAATATCTCTTAGCTCGGGACTTGCCTTGAGAAACCGTTTGGTAGAAGTCATCCTTGTATATCAAAGTACATGTCTGTCAGATGGCGAGCTCTAGAAAGGCATTTCGACAGGTTTGAAAATTACGTCTTCGCGATTAAATGCAAAAATTGTGGCGTAATTGCCTGGAGGATGTAAAATGCGGATTAATGATCCGAAAGTGATGCCGATCATTTTGAGAGGTGTGTTTGAGGTTCCTGAAGCATTCCGAAGGTCAGTTGCACAAAAACGAAATTTTTTTTAGTCAGACCCACTTTGGGGCCCAACTTGGCTCATGCCCACAGATTGATTTTATTGGTGACTTTGTTTATTAAAAGATTTTCAGAATATGCCAATAAATGGACTATTGCAAGGAGAAAAGGAAGATAGCCATGTAAGAAGGTAGAGGCCTCCTAACAATCTAGTCACAAAATCAATAATGGATATAATCCAATTAAAGACAATAAGAGCAACAAAGATAGATTCAAAGAGACTATGACAGTTTGATAAAGGAAAGAGCAGCTACAGCAATACAAAGGCTGAGGTAGAAGATAGTGGATAAAGTTTCAAACATAATATAGATAGTCCCTATTTCAGAAGTTAAAACACACACACACATATCACTTATGAATAACATGGTGGCCAAAGGGAAGTGTTGAAGCCAAACAACAAATACTAACAACAAACCATTAAAAGTTCTGAAGCTAATTTCTTCCCGTGTGTTAAGTGTGGTATTTGAAAGGCTGTATAAATTCTCAGCAACTACAACAACTCAATTAAATCTTTAGAAACCAAAAGCAAATATGTTGGCTGGTGTAAAGCCATCCTCCCCTCACAAGGGCATGTTTGGAGATGCATAAACTTTGAAAATAAATGCAAAACAAAACACTAGTTGTATGAAAGGCAAAGGGGGATTTGAAAATTAAAATAAAATGCAAATTGAAAAGATTAAGCGAGCAACCTCCTTGTTGTAGTTTTTGAAAGAGTTGCAGAAGCATGGAGAAAATGCCATGGCATGTCATGAATGGTGGAGAAGCAGCAGTATGAATTTATTCATACAATTTCAATGAGGGCAAGGTTAAAAGAAACCAGTCAATGCAAACACTAATTCAGCCTCCTCCTGCGTGGGTTTTCAAAGGGGCATACAATTTCTTAAGAAGTAAATGCCATTGTCAATTTAAATGGCAAACTCCCCTCTCATGTGGCATGCAACACCATATGAAATTATGACCAAGTGCATTGGCATTATTCCAGTTTTCAGCGTGGCTATTGCTTTGGAAGAAGTTTTTTTTTTAAAAAAGGGCAACCTTCAGCAAATGCAATCAGCAGTCTCCCTACGTGGTAGAAGACAAGGCAAAATCTCCATTGGTAAATGATTTTAGCAGCAAGCTCCTTCCTGCCACGTGATGGCTAGAGTTGAAGAACTGCAATTTTCAAACAAGATGGAGATCTCCTTCCCTGTTGTGTGTGGTATGGATAAGGGTAAAGGTTTAAAAATTTTCAAATCAAGCAAATGTAAACACCAATGTTAATCCCTATGCGTCGTGGAGGAGAATCAACATTAAAACCAAAGCAAAGGGCATTATAAATTCCAACAAATCCATTGACAGCCATTAAAACCCAAGAGAAAAGCTTCAAAAACGCAGTCCCAGGCAAATAGCTTTATCCCACATTGGCTGGGAAGTGCACTATTTTGATGTTTATAAGCAAGAACGCATAGTAATATAATGTCTAAGCCATAAAGGCTTTTGACAGATGGTGCCTATGGGTGTCCAAGGTGGGCCCATGCGTGAGCACGGATCCCGAGGCAATGGAGGAGTTGACTGGATGGCAACCAAGTGGACCCCACATGGGAACGCTTCCCGAGGTAGACAGGCAAAATTTTGCAGAGGAAGGCCGAGTTAACGAGTGAGCAGGTTCGAGAGAGATCAACGGCTCGTGCTATTTCGCGAAGGGAAGATGCACGTCGTTTAAACCCCACGAAATAGAGAAAGTGAACGAGAGTCATCCACGTGTCATGATAGGTGTCAGTCCAGCAGGCGGGTCCTGGTGAGGTGGCACATAGTTGGTGCACACGTGGCAGTCCAGTGGCGATGACGTGGTGGCCAAGTGGCAGTGACGAAGCAAATGATGTGGTAGTGATGAGGTGTCATCCCAGGTGGCGTCCGGTCAACTCCATCGACCAATAAGAGGCCGTCACATGGCAAGGCGTTAGGACCAAATGGAGGCAAAAATCAAAATTAAAATGAATAAATGATATAGTTTAAACTATATTAAATAATTCAAAAATTTAAATCATGTGCATGTTGAGGATTAATTCGCCCAGGGTCTCAATTTTGGCCAAAATATAAAGTGTTATATGTTTTCGGAAAGCTCTTGGAGTGAGGAATTTGATTATGAGGTTAATTTTGACAAATGTGGGATATTTTGGAAGCAGTATCCATGGGAACAAAATTCAGATAGAGGGGAGACACTTGGCAATTTTCAGTTGTAGATTTGAATCTCTTCCCTCTCCTTCTTATTCCCGATTCTTCTCAGTTGTAAGGGTTCCAGAAATTTGGAAAATGCTCCATATTTGATGGCTTCCACTTTCTGAATATCATGACCTAGATTTGTGAATGCTTCTGTTTGGTTTCAGGGTACAGAGATTGTAGTGCATTGTTGTAAATGTGATTTTAGTTGCAGGTCTTGCTTGTGTCAGGCATGAGTAAATTCTTCACAGTATTGTCTCTAAGTATGCATTTCATTATCATAAATTGAATCCTCAAGGAGGATGAATATTTGTCAATTTTAAGGAAATTATATGACTGTTTATAGGTATCCTTCAAGGAAGGTTTTAAATTATGTAGTCAGTCATGAATGATGAAATGTGTATCCAGATTTGATAAATTTGTGAATGAATCAAATAGTGCATTAATATAACGTATTGGTCCATGAATATTTTGTTTAAGGAAAATAAGCTTGCATCTATGATTCATATTTGTAGTTCTATCTGTGACTCTGTTGCCCAATGAACAAGGCACTGGTCTTGCAAGTTTGGGGATGTTTTCAGATATATATTTTAAAAGACAAATCTATTTCCCTTTATGTTTAGGGGTGTGTGTTCCATTCTTTCCAAGCTTTGTTTCATCCTATTGTTTGTACAAATCTAGCCAATTTATAATGTTTCCTAACCTATTGAGCTTGTGAAATGATCTATCTGCTTAATGTTGATGCAGTTATGTGTCTGTAATTGTTGTATTTAGTGCATCAAAAGGGTGTCCCCCCTAGGTCTAGTAGAACCTAAAGTGCAGGAGGATCAATTAGGGTCCTATGTTATGTTGTCCAAGCCCTGATGTGTTTTGTAGACTAAAATTGGCCATTTCATAGAAATTGTAAAGCGGAAAAATCGCGATCGAACCCTAGTTGCTCTCCCCTCTTCCGACTCCGAGGAGAGAGAAAGGAGGTTCGCTAGGATTCGATGGTTTTTCACTTAGGGGAGAGACTTTACATTCAAAAGAGGGGTTGAAACTCATAAGATCCAATCCCACACAATGTAATATTGGATGCTAAATGAATTTCAAGGGTTAGGAAAGCAAGGCTACCCTCTTTTGTAAAGAATGTTGTTAAGGAAATTAAGCTAAGCATGCATAGAAAGTCATAAAGATTCGCTTATAAACTGAGTTCGGGTTATAGGATGAAGCTGCGGACCTGGAATTAGCAGTAAAATGTCGATACGGCACTGTCCTGCAAATTTGAGCAAAAGTTGTCAGGACGATGGCGCCCGGCGCCACGGTCCTCCGAAAAATCTGCGAAACGAAGGGGGATCTGTTCGTCTCTGCATAAGGATTCCAGATCTTCAATCTCAGCCGCGTACCTGCAACCTACACACAGAAAAGTGAAGACGATTTGGGGGGTTAGGGATTAGGGGTTTGCCTTTAGGTCAAACCCCAGTTTTGGAATTAACCAAGAAATGAGCAAGAGCTGTAAATGTAAATGACTGTAAAACAAGTACTAATACCTTGTTCTAAGGATGTTTGTATCCTTATGTGCGAAGGTTTAGATGTTGTATGTTGTATGTTGTAGTAGTATGTTGTATGTAGCATGTAGTATGTGATCTCTTCTTCAATGGTTGAATCCTTGTCTTGAATGCAACACTTAGCCTTGAATGGAGACTTAGAAGGAATGCTTGAATGCTTGAATGCTTGAGTATAGTTTCCACGCCTTTTTCATCATGTATTTGTTATGTCCCATCTCCAAATGAGAGAGAAAAATGTAGTTTATATACTTGTCATTTAGGGCTGATAGACTGATTTTCCCGACCTTAGGCCGACCAGGAAATTTAATTTCCAAATTGCAAACAAAAAAACCCGAGACCCCTTAGGAGACCGGGCCCAAAATAGGACCCAGGGACCAGGGCGCTGGGCGCTCTGGTCCCACCTCCCGGGATAGCAGGGTGCAAGGAGGTTCAGGCCAGGGTGCTTGAAAAATGCAGTTTTCAGTGTCGTGAGCAAGTTTCAGGGTCTCCATTCAGGTTGCGTGTTGCGTCGCCATCGTGAAGACCAGAATGCAGTCGAAATTGCAAGTGTCGCAATTTTAGGACGCTACATTTAGCCCCCACTTTAGCGGGAGTATGTATGCTCATACTTTCGGTAAAGTACAAGGAAACAACATTGAAAGACTTTCACTACGTCAAGGAGGCAAGATACACCAAGCCCCCAGTGGACTAAGGATCTTACAACTTCGATTGACAAAGTAAAGGGGAAGATCGCGAGGAAGAACCATGACTGTCAGTAGTAAGGCTCCCTCACTATGAGTCATGCAAGAAAGATATCAAAAATTTTCAAGGCAAAGCTAAATTTGTCAAGAAATTTTCAAGTATCTTGAAAAGATATGAACGGGATGTATGCCCCCCTACGTTAAAGCTATCGCACACGCCTCACCGAGGGTGATTGCTTTAAGGTAGTGATACATATAAGAAATGAGAAAGGAAAGGAGCACGTTATCGCAAGGATTTAGCCCCCAAGTGTGAGATAAGCCCAAGGATAATAGACACAAAACACAAAGCACAAGGTGACTTCGCTTTCCTCGGGGTCAGTATGCTGTATGATAATTCATGTTATATATATCATATGTATGTATGCATAATTGTTCTTCATTCCCCAATCAAGGAAGGTCACCTAGAAGAAGGGAACACATGTGTCTTTTGAGTCAACATGAGAGAGATCGAGAGATCTCAATGCTTTGCATCGTCCTCAAGTAGACAACACCAAGGACAACAAATAGAAGAATGAAAATAACATTTAGAAGAAGTAACAAAAGAGAGGAGGAGAGAATCTGCTATGCTAATGTAACTAGTCTAGCATGTCATCTACCCCCCGATCTTGCTGATCAATGTTTCGGGAAGGCAGGGAACACGCTAGAGGAGGAACATCCAACACAGCAGATGGAGCTATCACAAGATCCAAACAAGGGCTATGTTCATGTTCCGAGCCACATTGTTCTTGTCTAGGAGCTAGGATAAGTGCTTTAGAAAATTCATTAGATAAATGGTTATCGATATCAACAAGTTCATATTCACTATCAGAAGCAAGAGGAGTAACATTTTCATCATGAATAACATTTTCATCTATATCATCATCAAGATTTATAAAAATAGGATCTTTAACTCGCACCGGATCAAGACCATCATGCATCTTATGTTTAGGAGATTTAGGCTCAATGTCCGGCTGAGGAGAAAATGGAATAATGCTTGTTGAAGGTGTTTTTGGAGATTGTAAAGTTTGAGAAGCAGCTGTTTGAGCTCTAAGATGATGCTTTCGTCGGCGTTCACGTGCAGAATGATTTCGTCTAGTCTTAGTAGGAAGTGGAGAAGACTGAGGAGGAGGAATGTTCTCATCCTTAGCACTTGGGTGTTTAGGTTGTGGTCTCGTAGGCTGGATAATAGGAGAAGAAGAAAGTCTCTTCTCTCTATAAAAGGAAGGAGGAGGAACTGCTCCATATAAAGGAGGAATTTTTGGTTTAGGGAGAAGACCAAGTCCATCATGACGAGGAGGTATAGGTCTACTCTTAGGAAGTTTATTAGGTATAGACATAGTCACATCCATAGGGATGGGTTGAGAATCTTCTTGAGGAAAGACATTAGTTTTATCTTTCAAAGCAAGAACTTCCTTCTCAAGAATGATAGGAACATCAAGTTTAGGTGCTCTAGGTTCACTTAGAGATAGGATCATATCTGTTTTCCACTTTTGATAAGATTTGAAAAGATGATCACTTCATGGAGGAAGAGATTGGAATTGTTTAGGCCAAAAGTAATCAATAGGAACACTAGAGGTTCTTTCAGCTGGTTTAAAGAGACTATGATTGACAGTAACAACTTCACCATTATGGGGAAATTTCAAACACTTATGAATAGGAGAAGCAATAGCTTTCATGGAAGATAGCCAAGGATAGCCAAGCTTCACACGAAATTGTTCGGAAGATGGAATAATAGCAAAGTTCACATCAAGAGATTTGTTATGGACCTCAATAGGCAATGTAATAGAACCAATTGCAGGAGAAGAAAATGCATCAAATAATTTCACAATCACATCTGTTTTGTCATATATCACTTGATTCATTTGCAAAGTAAAAAGAAATTCTTCAGTAATAACATTAATCATGCACGAAGGATCAATAAGCACTCCATGGCAAGGTGTATTCTTAACTTTTGCAACTATGTATAAAGGGCCATCAGGTGCCCTAATGGTTTCACTGGAATCAAATGTGATGGAAGGTTCTTTAGGGATTTCTTGCTGCTCTACAAAGTTAATCACATTCGGAGTCATAGACACAAGACCATCAGATGAAAGAGAGGAATCATTAGCCTCAATTGCATTAGAGGTATGAGAAGGCAATGGATCAGTGAAAATTTGAAGATTTTGATTAGGAGGAGCTACAGATGTATTGCCTTTATCATTCACTCCAGAAACAGAAATAGTATTATTATCAATCAAATCTTGAATTTTACCCTTTAAAGAAAAACATTTTTCAGTATCATGCCCAGGCTGACGGTGAAATTGACAAAAAGCTTTGTTATAAAAATAAGGTGAAGTAATCTTTGTAGGATCAATTTGTCTTATAGGAGGAAGAGTAAGCACATTTTGTTCCAATAACTTATTCATAATACTATGCAATGATTCATTCAGAGGAGTATACTTTCTTTCTTTCTTGAAAAATTTAGAAATAGGAGGCACACCTGATGCTGCATTCACATTGTTGTTGATGATGTTTTCATTGAATTTGATGGAATCTCTATTCGGTTTAAACTTCCCAAATGGTTGTTGACTGCTATCACCCTTATCACTCGGAGCCATAGGATGTGATTGTTCCATTTGACTCACAGTCAGTTGATAATTGTGAAGAGTGGCGCACAACTGTTGGAAAGAAGTAAACTCAGAAAACAGAAGTTTGTCTCGAATATCTTTTTGTAAATTAGAAATAAAGATTCTTTGAATATCATTGTCAGGCACTGGAAAAGAAATTTGAGCATACAAATGCTTATATCTACCAATGAAATCAATCACTTTTTCTTTAACACCTTGTTTACAATGCATTAAATCAATCAAAGTAACTTTAGGACTTATATTGTTTTGAAATTGTTGAATGAAAGCATTTGCAAGTTGTTCGAAAGAAGTAATAGAATAAGAAGGCAATGAGCAATACCATTGTAGGGCTTTGTCTCTTAATGTTCTAGTAACCAATTTTGCCAGCAACCTTTGGTTATAAGCAAAATCGGTGCAAATTGTTTGAAAAGTCTTAACATGTGTTAGAGGATCTCCTTTACCATTATAAAGCTCCAAATGCGGAATTTCAACATGTTTAGGAGGGATAGCTTGAACAATGTCAAGAGAAAGTGGGCTCGCAACATCAAATGTGGGCACACTAAACTTAGATTGATTCATAGAGGCAATTTGTTGCTGTAAAGAAGAGACAGTTTGTGCAAGATTGTTAATGGTCGCTTCAGTCAAAGAATTCATATTAGATGTGTTAGATTGAGATGGAGGTGTTATGTTATTGAAAGAAGGTAAAGAGTAAGGTGGTGGGACTCTATGATAGTCAATCATAGGGGATGATTGGACAAGAGGAACACTACAAGGAGGAATGGAATGGTTAAATGCATTGCCCCCTTGCATCATGTTCATTTGTGAAGATGTAATAGGAACACTCATTGAAGGAATGAATGAAGAAGTCGGATTAAATGAAGGAAGAGGATTGATTGAAGAAGAAGGATTGCCCCCATGGCTGGTGATCACAGGAGGAATGTCTTGTGTAGAAGTAGCCATTATGTTTGATGTAAAGGTAGGTATGCTAGCAATAGGAGTTGTCAAAGGAATAGAATGATTGACTTGTGTAGGAGGTTGTGTATAACCTAAATTTTCAGCACAACTCTTCATAGGCATCACATTCGAATTCACAATGTGTGAAATACCATGCAAAATATCAATTCCATTCTTATCACTTTGAAGCATACGTTTTAGACCCTCAATTAAAGGAAGAGCTTGACTATCAGGGTATTCTTGAGACATCCATTGTCGAAAATCGTCAAATTGGTTATCCAATTTCGAAAGTTGTTCTTCAGAAACCTCATGGAGAGCTTCTTCATCATTAGGAGGATTAGAGGAATTACCCATGTCCTTGTTAAAAAGGCTATTCAAATTAGGTTCCATCTCCTCAATAGTTAAACCTCGGAAAGACTTAATTCTATGGCTTCATCTAACGGGAATAGTGTAAGTAGGGCTTATTGTTGTAAAACTCATGCACTAGAGAAGGAGAGAAAATTTTGTTTTTAGAGGTAGCAATTTTCAGTAAAATCAGCCAATCTTCTGGATTTAAGCTGTTAAATGCAATCACAACAGTCTCCCGAAATTTCGGAAAAAATGCCCGGGACCATGGCGCCCGGAGTGCAACACGGTCCTTGCAACGTTTTTCGAAATTTGCAGGGATGAAAGGTATGATGATTTTAGAGCTAATCTGAAAAAATTGAGTGATTTTACGATCTGTAGATAGGCCAAATTAAAGTTGTAATCTCAAAATTGAACCCTACCAAGATTATCGAAAAATGCAAAATTTGAATTTTGAAAAAGAGAGGGAAACTTGAAATTTTGAATTTTATGATTTTAGAGGGAATGTCAAGAGCAATGCAAATTTTGAATTTTGAAAATTGACTCAATTTCACGCAAAATTCAATTTTGAAAGTGGAAATTAAAGTTGTTGTAATTAAGCACTTAATTTCAAAAGTCACAAAATGCAAGAATTTGAATAAAGCATTGAAATTTTTAATGAATGATAACACACTTTTCAGATTTAGGACAGTAAGAACACAATTTTGACACAAAATTTCAATTTCAATGATTTTTAAATGTTTAGAAGCCTTAATCCAAGCAATCACAAGACCAACTTTGACTGTTATTTTGAAGGTGTTAAAATTGATAAAATCAGCCAAAATTCTGGATTTTAGCAGGAAAATACAGTAAGATCTCGCTCCCGAAATTTCGGAAAAAATGTCGGGGACGATGGCACTCGGCGCCACGGTCCTCGCAACTTTTTTCCAAATTTTCAGGGATGAAAGATATTGTGATTTTATTGCGGAATCCAAAGTTACAGCTGATTTGGAGATGTTTTGATCAGTGAAATTGTCGGACAAAGGTTGAATCAAGAGGGTTTCAAAAATTAGGGTTTTGACACTTAACCACTTAATTTTCAGAATTAAAGCACAAATATGAATTGAAAATTTGTAATAGAAGGGCAGATCTGAAACAGGCATTAACATTTAGACATTTCGCAGGTTCAATTACCAAAAAGAAAATCTAGGGTTTTTATGCAATCACCTCTAAAATTTTGCAAAAGATCAAACATGGAAATGTAATCAAATTTTTTTTTTCAGATCTAAGCATGAAAAATCAGAAAGGATGTTCACGTCGGGTTCACCAAAATATAAAGCGGAAAAATCGCGATCGAACCCTATTTGTTCTCCCCTCTTCCGACTCCGAGGAGAGAGAAAGGAGGTTCACTAGGATTCGATGGTTTTTCACTTAGGGGAGAGACTTTACATTCAAAAGAGGGGTTGAAACTCATAAGATCCAATCCCACACAATGTAAGATTGGATGCTAAATGAATTTCAAGGGTTAGGAAAGCAAGGCTACCCTCTTTTGTAAAGAATGTTGTTAAGGAAATTAAGCTAAGCATGCATAGAAAGTCATAAAGATTCGCTTATAAACTGAGTTCGGGTTATAGGATGAAGCTGCGGACCTGGAATTAGCAGTAAAATGTCGATACGGTGCTGTCCTACAAATTTGAGCAAAAGTTGTTGGGACGATGGCGCCCGGCGCCACGGTCCTCCGAAAAATCCGCGAAACGAAGAGGGATCTGTTCGTCTCTGCACAAGGATTCCAGATCTTCAATCTTAGCCGCGTACCTGCAACCTACACATAGAAAAGTGAAGACAATTTGGGGGGTTAGGGATTAGGGGTTTGCCTTTAGGTCAAACCCCAGTTTTGGAATTAACCAAGAAATGAGCAAGAGCTGTAAATGTAAATGACTGTAAAACAAGTACTAATACCTTGTTCTAAGGATGTTTGTATCCTTATGTGCGAAGGTTTAGATGTTGTATGTTGTATGTTGTAGTAGTATGTTGTATGTAGCATGTAGTATGTGATCTCCTCTTCAATGGTTGAATCCTTGTCTTGAATGCAACACTTAGCCTTGAATGGAGACTTAGAAGGAATGCTTGAATGCTTGAATGCTTGAGTATAGTTTCCATGCCTTTTTCATCATGTATTTGTTATGTCCCATCTCCAAATGAGAGAGAAAATTGTAGTTTATATACTTGTCATTTAGGGCTGATAGACTGATTTTCCCGACCTTAGGCCGACCAGGAAATGTAATTTCCAAATTGCAAACAAAAAAACCCGAGACCCCTTAGGAGACCGGGCCCAAAATAGGACCCAGGGACCAGGGCACTAGGCGCCATGGTCCTGGGGACCAGGGCGCTGGGCACCCTGGTCCTGAAGGACCAGAGCGCTCCCACCTCCCAGGACAGCAGGGTGCAAGGAGGTTCAGGCCAGGGTGCTTGAAAAATGCAGTTTTTAGTGTCGTGAGCAAGTTTCAGGGTCTCCATTCAGGTTGCGTGTTGCGTCGCCATCGTGAAGACCGAAATGCAGTCGAAATTGCAAGTGTCACAATTTTAGGACGCTACAGAAATATTTGTAGGTGTTCTTGGGTTATCACTTTTGGTGAACAACACATCCTACATTCATTGGTTAGTACATTTGCATTATATCAAGCCCATACAAAGAATTTAATCCATTTCATCTTATAAATGCATCAAAAACATAAACAACATTCATACATGTTACAAAGATAGTACATAGATGGTGCATAAGACATCCATACATGGAAAGTAAACATAAGCCATAACACATTGCATCCCATCAGATAGCTGCATATGATATCATATATCCTAAAAAAAAATAAAAAAATATTGGAGTACAAAATTGGACTGTCTATCCTACGTATGGCCCACAAGCTAAGTACATAATGTCAAACTATATATGTCTCCATCATATGGAGCACGCACCTCTGTCACTGGGTGCTCCCTCTGTCCTCCTCATCCCTGCCATGTCTCAAGGATGAAGCCCCTCCTATCCCTGGTCCTAGTTGTGGTGGTCTCATGGGTCCACTCACTCCCATGCTGCTCACTGACCTCCGAGAGCATGGCCTACTCTCTGTCCTTGATCGTGATCGATATGACATTGCTCTCTGCTATGGTGGAACTGCACTCTCATATAGAGTCCTCAAATGGTGCATCTCATCTCCTGCCTCTAATAAAATCTGTGCCATCTCATGCGCACTAGCATCCCTAATCGACCCAACATACTTGGTCACTCTCTTCTCTGCTTGCTGTGCTTGGGCTATCATTGTATTTCAAGCCACTGTCAGCTTGGTTATCTCTGCTCTGAATGTATCCCTCTCAGTTGACCACTGCTCCTACTCTACTCTCCACTGATCCTGCTCTGTCGTCAAGATAGCATTATGTCTGTCCAATGTAGCAATGTAATCATGCTGACTCGCTATGGCAGCCCTACTTAAATGCATCTCCTCTATGCTAACTGTCTCCAGCCCTATAGGTATATCCTATAATGACTCATGATCTACTGGATCTGGCTCATCTCTCTGCATGCACCTAGGACTCTCCTCTTCCTCATCATCTCCCTCCTCATCCTCCTCGTCCTCATCCCCCTCACCCTCATCATCTTCCTCCTCATCATCTCCCTCCTCCTCTCCCTCATCATCATCCTCCTCCTCTCCAGCAAGTGGGAAGTCCTCTTGTCTCCTAGGTACCCAAATATCAGGATCTGTCAATGGCACTGGCCGCTGTCATGCAAACCATCACTCATACCCCTCTGTCATCCCGACATCTACAACATTTGATCTCCAATCCCACTATCTTCGCTGTAGCTATATGAAGTCAGCATATACTATGTGTGGCTGAATCATCCTCCCCCACTGACTCGTCTCTCTATGGGATTGGGCAAAGTGTGCAGTCCCTATTGGTACATCCTGCCTCTCTCCATATTGTCGTCTGACTCTCTCTGGCAAATACATCTCAATCACTCTCTGGTGATTCACTGGTTTCCCAATCAGGTATCTCTCCTATCTGCAATACGGTAGCTCATCGCCATCATCTGACCATCCAGGGCAATCATGATATGGCCTCCATGTGAAATCTCTCGACCTATCTAGCCGCCAATACAATATGTATCTGAATGGACCTTATCTCAGTTCTCCCCCATAAAAGTACACATATGGTTGATGTGGTACTACCTATCTCTCTGCAATCGGTCGACATATGGCTATGTGCTCAAATGCCCATACCTGTAAAAGTGTGACCCCACAGCTCAAAGTCTGTACCCTCTGATATGCTATCTGATGCAATGGAAAATATAGCATGGCAAGCACACATGGTTCCCATGCGTATACAGTCCCCTCTATTTCCATCCCCTCTAGCACTCTTCCCCATCCAATAGGGAATCCATGTCCTTGTTTGTCACTTGCTAATAGGCATGCCATAACCACTGCTATCACCACATATCGCTGATCATACTCTTCTGCCATGGTCTCCAAATGGATCTCCCTCTCTATGATATCAAGGTCATCTGTATCACACTTGAATAATCTGCACAAAGAGTCTCTCCCTATCGCTGGGTCATACACCACCATCTCCCCATGAATCGGAATGCAGAGGATACGCCACATGTCCTCTAGTGTCACAGTCGCCTCTCTAGTCAGAAGATGGAAAGAGGAAGTCTGTAAACGCCATCGCTCAACCAATGCAGTGAGAAGTCTTGTGTTTGCCCTAATCTTAGGCATGTACGTAATGTAGTATAATCCAAGTCCTGCTAATGTGTCTTTGTCAGTACTCCTGAGTCTATATCGCAACATGAAGCAGTCGGGTTTGTTCTCCTACGTGATCAATGGATACTGTTGACTCTGCATCACAATTGGGGCATAATTTGTCAGTTTTAGGGTTTTCTCCTAAGGGTTGCATTTCCTCATTTCATGCACCAATCAGGGTTTTCTTATCTATTTTTGACCTATCCTACCCTTATCCCTCTTTTCAGGATCATCTGCGCACTGCTTTTGGTCAAACTAGAGTCATAAGTGCACAATTGTGCTTGTGCACACTGTCTTGCGCTTGTGCACCATCAAGCTATGCCTATGTACCTTACACAGGTGTAGAAAATCTCTACATAGGCATAGAATGCATCCACACAGGCACAGATCTGTATTTTTCCCTCCCCTATGGGCCCCGCAATGTCCCGCAATCAAGAAAAATTCATGAAATTGAACATATGGGTTTTTGAGCTACATACCACTACTCCTGCATCGTCCGGTCATCTGTAGATGTGTACACATTCCCTAAGGTGATCTGCCATTGGAATGTTCGTCATCTCTCTACAAGGGTCCTTTTTCCTGAGCAACAACTCCTCCACTTTGGCCAGTGCAAATGAACTCTTTTCCTTCTCCTCATCTCCTATATAGATCTTTGTCAGTACCTAGATGAACGTGCATGCTCTCCATCTTATATGGTCGCAATCTTTTGCGCCTTCCACTGCTTGTCCTTTGTGCATCTGACCTTCCATTTTTGATCCGTTCAAACCTATCATCTTCTGTCATTCTTATCGACCACTTGGCCTCTTTTCTGGATTTTTCCGGCCAATTCCTTAAGGGGGCATGCATATGTCATTGTTATTGTCTAGGGCATTTTCATTATTGTTCTTTGAAACAATGCTTATAATTGCATTGTCTCAAAGAGGGGAAAAATGTAGACATCTAAAAATGGTCAACGCTTGTGGAGTCATACTTTAACATTTGCGCATTGCCTTATTTTAGAGTTCTTGCGTCGCATTAACATTTCTTCTATGTTGCGCACTTGGTCTTTATCATTTGTGAGCATTGAGTCCTTCTTCTGCATTCCTCATTTTTCTCACTTTCGAATTAGGTCTTGTCAATAGCAATCTTTAGTCATGATTTTGGTCAATCTTGTCCTGTCACATCATGGTGCGTGCTCATTTATCATCATTTTGGACATTGTCAATCCTAATCGATGATAGAATTAGGGTTTTGTCCTCTTGTCAATCTTTCAATCATCTTTAGCTTGTTAGTAATCATTTGCGATTATCAACTTGCCAATCTTGTCATTTTGCGATCGATTCATCATCGATCCTTGTCCTTGTCAATCTTGTCATTTTGCGATCGATTCGTCATCGATCCTTGTCCTTGTCAATCTTGTCATTTTGTGATCGATTCATCATCGATCCTTGTCCTTTTCAATCATGTCAATTTGGATTGATTAGTCATTGTTCCTCGTCAATTGGCACCTATCAATTTGATCTCCTTGTCAATGTTGGTCAATTTGTCATTGATTTTTGTCAATCAATCTCAATCATTTATCAACATTGGTCCTTTGTCAATTAGAATCATGATCGAACCTACATTAATTTCTTGTTGTCTTGATCTAATTCCTTGTCCTCTTATTTCTAGGGTTTTATGATTTGTTCATTTAATCCTTTTCTTCTTCTTTGTGGGTTAAATAAATCTATTTATTTAGTCCTAGGTCTCTTTCATGAATTAATTAATGCATGAAAACCTATTAATTAATTCACCTAATTTCTATTTCATCTTTTTCCTCAATTTTCTAATTTGGCAATTTCTCCTAATTCCTAATTTCTATTTCTCCTATTTTCTTTAATTTTTCTAATTTTTCCCCTAATTTCATTCCCTCATTTTCTCCTATGTTTATGCTTCCATTTGTTGCAATCATGGAGGCTATTTTCTCTCTTCCCTTTTATCATGGGAATGGCATTTCAATCTTGTCATAATTTGTCATACATCTTGCATAGAAATTGTCATACATTTGTCATAATTTTTCCATTCTTGATCTGAATTTCCTTTCAAATCTCTTCATGCTAATCTTGTCCTCTCTCCAATTTGTCTATAAATTGGATGATTTTCTTCAATGAAAAAGGGAGATCAATCACATTTTCGAGTAACCTTATGCTGCGAATTTCATCTCTCAACAACTTGCTTTCCACTTGCATTTTGCACTTGTAGGTGAGATCCACATCAAATTTGATGGTGAAAGAAGAACAATGGAGCCACATGAAGGAGATATCTGCGTCGGTTTGCTTCGATTTCATTTGCTTTGAATATCTTGTCTTTATGTCTTCATTGATTGGGTTAGGATTACTTTCATAGCAGCTTTAGGTTTTGTGGTTGTCCTAATTGCTATTGTTTTGACAATTTTCAATTTCCTGATCTACATTCTAGTGTCAAAATTTTATGACACTACATTTAGCCCCCACTTTAGTGCGAGTATAAGCATACACCAATATTGTCGGTAAATTACAAGGAAACAAGATTGAAAGACTTTTACGTTGTCAAGGAGGTAAGATGTGCCAAGCCCCCAGTGGACTTAGGATCTTACTTTGATTGAAAAATTAAAACGGAAGATCGAGAAGGGGCGAACCATGACTACAAGTAGAAAAGTTCCCTTCACTATGAGTCATGAAAGAAAGAATACTAAATATTACAAAGCAAAACAAAGTTCACTAATTAATTCTAACTATGAAGAAGGAAAATATGAGTAGAGTGTATGCCCCCACGTTAAAGAGATCATGTGCACCTTATTGGGAGTGATTGCTTTATGTTGGGATATACCCAATAGAGAGAGAACAAAGGGAGCATTTTATTGCAAGGATTTAGCCCCCAATCGAGGAATAAATCCAATGATAATGAACACAAAACAAGAGGTAGTGTCTCTTTCCTTAGGGTCAGTATGTTGTATGATAACTCATGTATATCATGTATGTATATGTGCATATAATAATTTGTCATTCCCCAAAGAAGGACACTACCTTAGAAGAAAGGGAAGAGAGGATATCTTTTGAGTCAACATGAAAGAGACCAAGAAAAAATCTGAATTCTTTGCATCGTCATCAAGTATACATTAAGGGAACAATAGAAAAACATGGATACACATAGAATAATGGTCACAAAAGAGAAAGAAAGGATAGAGAGAAAGATATGCAGTGCTAATATTTCTAATCTAGCACGACATCCACCTCCTGATCTTGCTGATCACTATTTGAGGAAGGTGAGCAATATGCCATAGGAGCGACATCAAGCACAACAGATGGAACTATCACAAGATCCAAACAAGGACTATGCTCATGTTGTAAGTCACTTTGTTTGATTCTAGGAGCTAGGATTAGGGTTTGTGAAAATTCATCTAATAAATGCTTGTCCACATCAACATACTCATACTCACTATCAGAAGCATTAGGAGTTGTATTGCCATTTTGAATAACATTTTCACCCATTTCTTCATCAAAATTTAGACAAAGAGAAGAAAGAACATGAATAGGAGTATAACCATCACATTTTTTGTTCAACTTATGATTTGGAGATGTTGGTTGAACATATTTCTTAGGAGAAAAGGGAACCATGTCAACTATCAGATTCTGAGGAGATTGAGTATTTTGATGGATATCTTCATGAGCTCAAACATTTTGTCTTCATTGGCATTCTTAAGAACAATGATTTTGTCAAGTCTTAGTGGAAGGGTGAGAAGGAGGAGGAACACTTGAGAAAGTAGGAATTTTTTCGCTCCTTGGTAGTGGAAGATTTAGGTTGAGGTCCTTTAGGGTTGAAAAAGTGGAGTACGCCTCTTCTCTTGATAAGAGGAAGGAGGTCGAACTGCACCATAGAAAGGAGGAATATTAGGTGTAGGAAGGAGAC
Organism: Cryptomeria japonica; assembly: GCF_030272615.1. Lineage (NCBI taxonomy): Eukaryota > Viridiplantae > Streptophyta > Pinopsida > Cupressales > Cupressaceae > Cryptomeria > Cryptomeria japonica. The sequence goes on from NC_081413.1 coordinate 690,880,279, forward strand.
TAGGTCCATCATGAGTAGGAGGTATAGGTATAACCTTAGGAAGAATATTGCTTTTCTCCTTAAGAGAAGGTAAAGTCACATCCATAGTGATGTAGTCAAGGCAAGGAGATCCAATGAAGGACAACCCAACCTTGTAGCTTAACACATAAACCACGCAACACATACCGGTAACTGGTAGCAACATGCCAGAAACAATAGGAAGAACAACTTGTAACAAGACATAACACATAACCGGTAAACAATATGAATGGATCTTATTACAATCTAAAGAATTATACATGCCACATGCTGGATCATAGTCCAGGATACAAACAATGCTTACAATGTAATTAAAAGATTAGCAGATCATCAAATTAGCTTCTAGTAACAGTCTATCAGTTCTATCCTAATCCAAACCTTGGCCTTCTAGCCTCAGTCCTACTGGATAAGAATCTTGTCAATTCTACATCTTCGCTCTATCTCAATGCTTTTCCTTCAATCCTCTAACTTCTTTGATAGGACTTCTCTGATGTGACTTCCATCTCCAAATGATTCACAAACCACCATATATATATACCACCCACAAATAATTACAACCTAATCAAGTCATCCCAAGAGACCAACTGGTTAATCAAACGTGCAATGGTAACATGTCCACTCAAACACTAAGAACAATCTCCGAATGATGCATAGACCTTTGGGAATACCAACCAAGGCCCAAAACAATATCATAAATGATTTGCATGTCATGGAGATCAACCGTAACCTGAGATCATCTTCGTTCAATACATAACTAGGCTTAACGATAAGAACACATCAATCGAGACAATACCAAAATCCACACCTTACCAGCAACAAAGCCAAAATATATCAAAATCAAACACAACAATGACAAAGAACATAAGGGCATAAACCCAAAACCACAATGCTAAACACTCAAACATGAAGAAATGTCATGCTCACAAACAATTCCACTGAAAATACTCAACCTGTAAGAACTAGACTGGTGCTCCTGCATCAGGCTCTCAGGGTTAATTGAAAAGTGAATCCCATCACTTTCTCTAGTTTGGTGATCTGTCAGTAGGTACTTGCAACTACCTCAAGGGGTTCGGCTATCTGACAATAGCTTTCAATTGCCTCTCCATAATGATCTACCAATCCAAACTATAGCCTGCCTCAATTGGTGATCTATTCAACTCTCCACCCACTAACTGCCTTAAGCTCAAGCTATAGGATTGGTAGTCTACCTATAAACCTTCCTCTACCTCACATTTGACTATCTGAAAATAGCTTCTGATTGCTTCTCCATGATGATCTACCGGTCCAACCTACAGCCTGCCTCAATCGGTGATCTGTTCAACTCTCCACCCACTAACTGCCTCAAGCTCAAGCTCTAGGATTGGCAGTCTACCTACAAACCTTCCTCTACCTCACATTCGGCGATCTGAACAAGTCCACAAGTTGCCTCAATATTCTCTCCAACCAACCGGTGCACAAACAACACTTTCTCCAACAATAGGTTCACGAACCAGCTCTGATACCATTTGACGTAGTCAATGCAAGGAGATCCAATGAAGGACAGCCCAACCTTGTAGCTTAACACATAAACCATGCAAAGTATACTGGTAGCAAGGTGCTAGAAATAGCAAGAAGAACAACCGGTAACAAGACATAACACATATCAGGTAAACAATACGAATGAATCTTATTACAATCTAAAAAATGATGCATGTCACATGCTGGATTGCTGTCCATTTTACAAACAATGCTTATAATACAATTACAAGATCCGTAGATCATCCTCATATCAAATCGGCTTCTGGTAACAGTCTATCGATTCTATCCTAATCTGTACCTCAACCTTCTAGCCTCAATCCTACCGGATCAGAATCCTATTGGTTCTACATCTTCTCTCTATCGCAATGATGTATCTTCACTCTTCTAACTTCTTTGATCTGACTTCTATGTTCAAATGATTCACAAGCTTTAATATATATACCGCCCACTAATAATTACAACTCATTCAATAGCCCATAGACCAACCAGTTCAAAAAACATACAATGGTAACATGTCAGCTCAAATCACTAAGAACAATCTCGAAAACACAAAATAATGCATAGACCTCTAGGAATAATGGCCAAGGCCCAAAGAAACACCTCAAATGATCTACAAGTCACAGAGATCAACCAGAACCTAAAATCATCTTTTCTCAACACACAGCCAGGCTAACCAGTAAGAACACACAAACTGATACAATACCAAATTTGACAACTTACCAAAAACAAAGCCAAAAGATATGAAACTCAAACACAACAACGACCAAGAATACAAGGGCATAAAACCAAAACCACAATGTTAAACACTCAAACATGAAGAAATGCCATGCTCTCAAATAATTCCACTAGAAACTACTCAACTAGTAAGAACTAGACTGGTGCTCCTGCATCTGACTCTTGGGGTTAATGAAAAGGTGAGTCCCATCACTTGATTAGGTTCGATGATCGATTACTAATTACTTGCAACTGCCTTAGATGATTTAGTGATCTAACCACAACTTTTGGTTGTCTCTCCAGGGCAATCTATTGGTACAAACTGTAGCCTGCATCAATCAACAATCTGTTCAAGTCTCCACCCACTAACTACCTCAAGCTCAAGCTCTAGCATTTGTGTTCTACCTGTAACACTTGCTTTGCCTCACATTCGGCGATCTGAACAAGTCTACAAGTTGCCTCAATCTTCTCTCCAACCAATCGATGCACAAACCACACTTTGTCCAACAACAGGTACACGAGCCAGCTTTGATACCATTTGACGCAGTCAAGGAAGGGAGATCTAATGAAGGACAACCCAACCTTACAACTTAACACATAAACCATGCAAAGCATACTAGTAACTGGTAGAAAAGTTCCATAAATAGTAGGAAGAACAACTGGTAACAAGACATAACACATAACTGGTAAACAATATGAATGGATCTAATTAGAATTTGATGAATTATATATGCCACATGTTGGATTGCAGTACATTATACAAAAAATGATTATAATGCAATTACAATATCCACAAATCATCAAATCAGTTTCTAGTAATAGTTTGTCAGTTCTATCCTAATCCAGACCTCGACCTTTCGGCCTCAGTCCTAGCGGGCCAAAATCTTGTTGGTTCTACATCTTCCCTCTATCTCAATGCTCTTCCTTCAATCCTCTAACTTCTCTGATAGGAATTATGTGATATGACTTCCATCTCCAAATGATTCACAAACAACCATATATATACCGCCCGCAAATAATTACAACTTAATCAAGTCGGCCTAAGAGACCAACTAGTTCATCAGACATGCAACAATAACATGTCGGCTCAATCACTAAGAACAATCTCCAAATGATGCACATACCTTTGGGAATACTGGCCGAGGTCCAAAACAACATCATAAATGATCCGCAAGTCATGAAGATCAACTATAACCCGAGATCATATTTTCTCAACAAACAACTAGGCTAATCGGTAAGAACACATCAACCGGGACAATACCAGAATCCACACCTTACCGAAAACAAAGCCAAAAGATATGAAACTCGAACTCAACAATGACCAAGAACACAAGGGCATAAACCCAAAACCACAATTCTAAACACTCAAACATGAAGAAATTCCATGCTCTCAAACAATTCGACTGAAAACTGCTCAACCGGTAAGAACTAGACTGGTGCTCCTGCATCACATATGTATATTTTGATGATCTTTCTTAGCAGGGAGATTAGTTCTATCTAAGAGGGGATGAACCACATCTTGAAGAATAATAGGAATGTCAAGTGTTGGGGATCGAGGTTGACTTAAGGATAAGATCATATCGTTCTTCCATTTTTGATAAGATTGTAAAAGAGAATCACTCCTTGATGGAAGAAATTGAAATTGTTTAGGCCAAAAGGGATCAATAGGAACATGAGGGCTTCTTTCAGATGGACTAAATAAGCTATGGTTGATAGTTATGATTTCACCATTGTGAGGAAATTTCAAACACTTGTGGATTGGAGAAGCAATATCCTTCATGGAAGATAGCCAAGGATAGCCCAACTTCACATAGAATTGCTCAGAAGAAGGTATGATAACAAAGTCAATGTCCAAGGATTTAGTATGAACCTCAATAGGAAGGGTGATAGAACCAATGGTAGGGAAAGAGAAGCCATCAAATAACTTCATAACCATATTAGAAGTAACATATATTGGTTTATGCAATCATAAAGTGAAAAGATACTCTTCAGTTATGACATTAACCATGCAAGAGGGATCAATCAGGGCACCATGGCAAGGGATAATCCTAACCTTTGCAACTATGTATAAAGGGCCATCAGGTGCTCTAATGGTCTCACTAGGGTTCAATGAAAATACAAGGATTCTTAGGCGTATCTTGTGTTTCTACCATAATAACCAAGTTTGGAGCCATATAAGTGAATTGTTTAGAATAGAGAGAATTAGGAACAATCTCAATAATGTTAGAGGTATAATAAGGCAAGGGATTAGTGAAAATATTAAGATTTTGATCAGGAGGAGCTACTGATTTATTCCCTTTATAATTCACACCTACCATAGATATAGTATTATTATCAAGCAGGTCTTGAATCTTATTCTTCAATGCAAAACATTTCCCAGTATCATGACCTGGTTGATGATGAAATTTACAAAAGGAATTGTTATCAAAATAAGGGGATGCCATTTTAGAAGGTGTTGGTCTCAATTTCTAACTACTTTGTTTTCTCTTCATAAATTATGCCTCTATTTACACAAGAAGATAAAAACATGAATAGGAAACAAGACAACAATAATGAGGTTTACAAGAAAAAAACCTCCTACACTTCAAGCTTTACAAAGCTTAAGTAGGTGAACGTAACTCTGACTACTTTCTCACAACCTAGTAGATGGTTTACAGAAAACCAGTGCAAATTTCTACAAACTCCTTCAATTTAGTGCAACCAAACATGAATAAAACATTTGTTTTGATTGCATAGGACCACAAAGATGTCACAAACACTAGCAATTTAGACTAGTCCCTTATCTTGGCATTAGAGTCATCAAAAACCAGACTGAAATCTGACAATAGAATTCATATACATACCACTATTTTTGATCTATTAAATCTGTGTATGCCTGACATACACAGACTTCCAATCTATACTAGACCTAGTCATCAAATTCATGTGAATATATTGATATCTGTGAAGATGAATTAAGTATATTTAATTTTCCTCCTTGAGAAAAAGACTTAAAACATTCCCATTAATTGCCTTGCAAATCATTTAGTTAAACAATCCTTGATTATCTAATTAAAAATGAAAACCATCATGCAAACATAAAGACAACACAAATCTGAGCTCAAAATATTTTGATTGTATATTGTTATTCCTTCATCAAAGATTAAAAAGATATAAGAATGATTCCAAATGCCAAAAACAAAGTCTGCATATATTTCACCAGAGCTTCACTACAAAATTTTTGTGATGACTTTCTAGGTAGTCCTAGTATCCTTTTATAGAATTTTGGATGCAACAAGCTTTGGACTTCCCTAGAAGAGTATTCCTATCCTACCAACTATTCCCTCCAAAAGTTACACTGATTACAAGACTTCACTTGAGGGAGAAGCATAGCTACTTTTGGAATGTGTACTTCTATAACTGATTGGTCATCCAGCTGGAAAACGGCTAAAAGGGTAGGTTCATGATACATGGCACCTTTGTCTTAAGATATTTTGAACTCTTCGAGGTTCCAATTATCCAAAATCTATTACAAAAAGATAATTGCTTCAGGATGCCAACGAACTATCACATGGTGGAGTAACAGTGGGACCTTCTTGTTCTCCTGTCTCTTTCAAAATGTACTTGCTTCCCCATACTTTTAACACCTCATCATTGGGCCAAGGAAAGTTGATAATTTTAAGCTTTTGTTTATTCAAACTTTTTCATTTCATCCTTAATTGTTTAATTGCATTTTCTAAAAAGCCAAAATATGATTTTGCCTTATCAATTTCCTTAATAGTTTGAATAAACACAAAGGTTTTATCCATACTTATGATATTATTTATCCTTTGAGATAGCCTATGACTTAGCTCCTCAGTCCACACTTCCTTGTCTTTCATCTTGTTGGCACCTAAGAAACCTCTAGGAAACAATGCGGACTTTTCCTTGGCATATTCTTGTCGAAATAAACTTGCCTTTCTTTCAATATCTACTCTTTCAGCTACAAACCTCGACAAGTCTTTAACTAACTCATAAGTAGACTTAATTACATCATCTACATCTACTTCTTCCTAAGACAATTAAAATATTGACTCTAAGTCTAATTCTCTTGCAAACCATTTGTCTAAGATTGGCTCCAAAGTAGCCTTTTCCTCCTTCAAAGAATCCAAGAGATTCATTATTCTTTTCATGTTCAAATATACAATTGCTACTTGAATAGTATCAACAAATTTCAGAATAGTGTCTCTGACTTTTTCTTCATACTTCTTTGCTAATATTGACTGAGCCTGCTTTAACTTTTCAATTTCATCTTGAGCACTCTCTATTGACTGTAAGCCAAAAGTCATGGGGGAAGGAGGAAATTCAATGATAGGACTAGAAGGAGGGGGCCTTGAAGGAGAAGAGGAAAACATCAATTGAGAGGACTCACCTTTTTGTTGTTGTCCTCCCAATCTACCTTTCAATTCTGCAATTGTTTTATCCCTAGAAGTGATTTCAAGATTTGCATCATTGTAAGCCTTGAGAACTACTTCTAACTTTGTGTGAAGATCAACTTTCTACTTTTCCTCCTTCTTGGCCACTGCCATACTAAACCTAGTAGACTCTAAAGTCATGCCAGGAGCTTCTCTTACACTTGTACCTTTAACCCTCTTCACTATCATCCCTCCTGAGTAATCAGACCTTGAAAATTCACCCCCTTTTTTGTTCTCTTCTCTTTTTAATGAGTAAATTACAAGAGTTGAATAGTCATTACTATAGGTGATCCCCTCTAGGGGCTTAGTTTCTTTTCTTACTACATCAAAAACCACAACATCTGCTATATCCCACTCTGGGAGAATTAGCACTCCAACACTTTCAATTAATTTCCTCCCCTCCTCTGGGGTAATCAACTCAAATTATTTTAGCATTTCCTATTTGATTTCTACTTCAATAGCAGATGGATCTTTATTTGGTTTCTCAACTTTTCTTTTTTCACATCTCTCCTTAAATTGATCCATATTCTTTCTCCAAACAAATTGCAAAAAGGCTCCTGACTGCACAAAATTGTCATTGGCCAAAAACTCATCACATGCCTATTTTATAACAAGATCCAATTCTCTCCCAACAAATTACTCAACACTTAGATCCATTTTAGCACATGTTGGCTCCTTTGGCACTCCCTCCTACAATTCTCCATAGGTAAAAGAAATTTGTCCCAAGCTTCCTAACTACATTAGTTGTTCAGCTATGACCTACTCATCATGTATAGGTAATGGGGATTAGGAAGTTGAATACATAGCTTCAGTTGGTTGTGCCTCTTCCTCCAATCTTTGCCTCTTTGGGGAAGTCTAAGACTCAGGAGCATCCCCCATTGGCCTTTTTCCTTTTGATGTAGAAGGATCATCCTTCCTAGGCATCACCACATTATAGCCTTATTTCTTATACATTACATATTCACCAGGAGGAATGATCTTAGCAAAAATAGGTTTGTCCAGGATGAGTTTGGCCTTTTTAGGGTCTTCCTTTATCATTGCATATTTCTTCTCATTTAGTGTTTGCATGGTGTCCTCAAAATACTCTATTAAAAAATTTACCTTTTCCCCAAATGGATGGAAGCTCTTCAGTGGATCATAACTTTTACCAAAATACTAGACAAAGTCAAGAGTTTTCTTATATACCAACCATTTTTCTTTCTTCACCTCTTGGTCTGCCAAATTAAACTCATTTCTTATTAAATCCTTAGGGAAGTGGAATTTATGAACTTTTGCACCACACCTGACCTTATTTCTGAACATACTGTTGAAAAAATATTTTGGGTCAGCAAATCTTACAACTGCTATTGCCAATCTGTAGGGCTTGAAGAACTCATCAAAATTCATATAGCCCCCTTTAGCAATCCCAAATTGGTGTGCCATGGTAATGGTTGGAAAAATTATTCCTCTACCCTTATTTGTGAATTCTGCTTCCTACAGACCCCCAATCTGCCTTATGATCTCAGCAATACCTATTTTCAAGGGGACCTGATAAGAGAGAAAATATGGAGTTCCCCTAAAGCTATACACTCTAAAAATAGTAGAATGAAGATACAAAGCTATATCACCTCAATTATGCACAATTTTGATATCATCTACAAATTCCTTGGGTCTGATAAATTCAAGAAGAACTTTTGGGATCCTGGGGTTCTCTTGAGACAAGAGAATTCTTAACCTTGATGCAAAACATCTATCAAACTTTAAGTAGTTGGCATCTTCTCTATCTCAAGATAGATATGCACTCCATAACTACACTGACATGTCTTCACCATCTTTGACTTTCAGTAAGTCCATACCCTTTGCAAAATAGTCTACACCCTTGAACAAGAACATATGCATTAACAAAGAATACTAGCCAAAAGGTCTATCCACCTTGGCATTATTAATCCCAATCAAACCCTCATGGATAACATTTGCTAGATAAGGTGAAAAGTCATAAGCTACTGCTATAGATGGATTGATAATTTGTGCCATCATGAGCATATAATGAGTTGGCATAGCATTTTATGCATCCTCTCCAAAAATCTGACATAGAGACCAATATATTCCTTTACCCCTGAAAGTGAAAAAATTCATAGGGAAAGGTTCAACTGTACTAGGCCCTACCAATGTTAGCCCTCCTATTTTTGCAAATAATTCCCTCATTGGTCCACCCCTAAGATGATATTTTTGAGTATCATAGACCTTCGTTAACATTTCAAAATCAATCGGTTATAGATAATTTGAAGATTCATTTGGCCAAAAAACCTTTCTAATCTCATCAACTATAACCTCAATCAAAGGGCTTCCACTTACATTCCTTACAATTCTAGTAACAGAGTCATAATTCTTTGCAATTTGGGTCAACAAGTCAACATCCATAAAAACTCCAAGGACCACCAATTTCCCGACATCTAACTGCCATATGTTGTTTGTAGGAGCAGATGCATTTCACTGAGTAAACCCCACCCTGAATAGACCTAGACCAGACATGCCTATCTGGGGATCTCTTAACCAATATCCTTTGTCAAACAAACCATCGCCAATTTTTAAGTGAGGATATTTGGGCACAAGCTCTTTCTGCTTGGCAGAACTATTCGTAGACTGAACCAACTATTTAAAAAAATCATCACAGATAGTGTTGGAATTCTACACTCTTATGACAATAGTTGATGTTGTCATTGATGGAAACCATCTGGAAACCAACTGGAAAGTCATCGGCAATTGGTTTCTACATGCCCGACATCACAAAATTCATACACCGGTAGCCACCGACACCTACAAGCACCTCATAGGCATTCAGGTTACATTGGCAACAAAGCATACTGGCACTCCAGCTGACATGGTATAAAGTTTTTGTTTATATGAATTATTTTATAATGTAATTATCTTTTGTAAGATGACATGGTATATTTTAAAAGAGTCATATATGTATGAGATCTTATAGGTCATTTTGATATGAGTTGACAACGAAGGTTTTGGTTATTGACTGAGATTAAACTGATACTGACCCTGACATTATAGATGCTATTTTCAGAAGTACATTGTATTGGATTTGATAATCCACTTTTGTAGTCAGTGTGACTCTTTATTGAGCAGTGAGCTCTAGGTTGTTGGCCTCCCTGCATGTGCAAGCCCCTCATTGTAAGTAGTATTTATCCATTGGCCAGTGAGTAAATATTTTGGGTCACAAATACCATCGAGGTTTTTCCCACACTAGGTTTCCTTGTTAAATATCTTGTGTTATGGTGTGTTTCTATGTTGTCTCTATTATTTTTGTTTACTACATTAATTCTTATTTATTGGTACACTATTTTGGGATGCAAAGTTATAAATAAGTTTAAATATTCTGCTAACTGGTTAGACATTGATTCACCCCCCCCTCTCATTGTCTTTGGGACTGTCATTGAATCTAACAAATAGTATCAGAGCTTGATCCTCTATTTACAAAAGCCTAACAGATTGAAGAGATTCTGACACTGGTATAGATGGAGAACTTAAGAAAATAATTGGAAGGAGCTCTTGAAGATTTTGATGCTAAAAAATTGAAGAATATCAAACTTGAAGATGATTTGAGGACTCCTAAGGAATTCATTAAAGGACTTCAAGAAAACCTGGTTATAGCACAAAATAAAAAAAGGGAACTTCATGGGAAGATGCAGAATGATGATGATGATGAAAAGGGGACTCTTAGAGACATTGGAAATAAGTTAAGATAAGAAAATAGTATTATGAAGTATGAAATGCAATATTTGACTATGAGGTTATGTAAGGATATTGAAGACAGAAAGAAGACTGAAGAAGACTTAACTAGGAGACTTAATGATGCTAGAAATGAAAATCTTAGACTTGGTCATGAAAATGATATACTAAAGATAAATCTGATTCACATACAACATGATAAAGCTGAGCTTGCAAGACAAGTTGGAATTTTGGAAAATGAGTTCGTTACTGCAAATAAACACAATGACAAATTCAAGAAAAGTTCAGAAGAACTTGATGACATGCTTAAAAAACATAAACCTGATGGAGATACAAATGGAATTGGATTTAAACATGGAGAAAGTTCTGGCACTGCAAATAATCAAGATCAGAACAAACTGGTAAGACAACCTAATGCTTATAAATTTAATGGGAAATGTTTTAACTGCAACAAGTATGGTCACAGAGAAAATTAGTGTATATTTAGGAATAATTAGAAATTAAACTCACCCACTGGTTTGCAACAAAGTTGGTCATAATTCAAAAAATTGCAGAATGAATGTGAAATGCTATGTTTGTGGAAGATTTGGGCATTTTATCTAATCAATGCAAATCACAAACCAGTCAAGGATATGGATGTTAGGGATCCCACAGATACTGAGAGGGGGGGGTGAATCAGTATCTAACTGGTAATTAGTTTTTCTTGACTTAAAACATGTAGAACATAATATAACAATGTACCGGTATGCAAGAAATAATGCAATAAACAGAATCAAGAACATCCACATGAAAAGCACACCATAACACAAGATTTTAACAAGGAAACCCGGTGTGGGAAAAACCTTGGTGGGATTTGTGACCCACAATATTCACTCACTGACCAATAAGAGAATATTACTTACAATAGGGGCCTACACATGCAGGAAGGCCAACTTCTTAGAGCTCACTGCTCAATGGGAAGTCTCAATGACTTACAATAAGGATTATACAAATCCAATATCTTGTACTGCTTTACAATAGAATCTTCAATGCCTGATTTAGTACCGATTCCTGCTGTATTCTTTACATATACCCCTTGACCTATATTTCACACATTAGGTCTACCTAATATTTTCCTTAATGCTTCTACTCATTCCTTACAAATGTCTACAATGATCTCATTTATAGATAAGAATCATTTTACAATTTTCCAAGTCGGCTTACAATAATAAACAAAATATAATATAACAAAAATCTTGTCAGCCTCTGTGCCGGTATACTTCCTTTCTTCTATGCCGGTGTCGGTGTCCTGAGTGCTAGTGTAGACTATGATCTACTGATGCCGGTATAATTCTTTTGCTGGTGCCATAGGAATGCAAGGTTGCCATCAATGACAAAAACTTCAAGCACATACAATGTCTCATTGGAGTGTGCATATGCCAACAATCTCCCCCTTTGGCATTGATGGCAACACTCATGAGAAATTTCAAAAAGTATCCAAATATGTGTGTGCTCCCCCTGAGCATATGATTCCTATCTGTGATTTGAATTTTCTCATCCCACTACTCCCCCTTTGGCATCAATGACAAAGGTTGTCAAGATGTCAGTAGAGTTTGTGGTTTCAACCTTGTAGCTAGGTAATTATAATTTGAAAAAGATCTCCCAAAATCAAGTTTATACTATCCATAAACTTCTTTCTATCCTTTATTGTTGTCTCTGTTCTCTTCACTTTATCGGTGAGATGCTACAAATGCTCTGCCGATGTTTTGCTTCCCTGTATTAGGGCCCCAAAAATTTCCTTTTGCAGAGATGCTAGATAGTCCAATCTTGGACTTAGTTTTGATCTCAAATGTTTTGCCTTAATTATTATTCTTTCTTTCTCTCTTTCCAATTTGAGTAGTTCTTCCTCAAAATTTGCTATCTTCTCCTCAAAAACTGATATTGTATCACGTGAGTTGACAAAATTATATGCAAGTTTATTGATCTCATCTTGTACCTTGCTCATTTTACAAGTATCTTTGTACAAATTTTTGTACTCTTTCAATAAATTACATAATTCCGGTAGAAGTGTGTAAAAATCTCTGTTACACTTCTTTATTTGCTCATCAAAGAATTTATGTTTTTCAACTTCTACTTTATCCTTCACTGACTCTTCCTTTATTTTCTCAATGTTTTCTTTGATATATTTACACAGTGTATCCAATTGTCCTAAAGAATCTTTGTTATCTATATTACAATTAGGAGCAATTACCTTCAGAATTGGTATGGTATCATCAATTGCTTTGTAGGCCTGTGAGCTATAGTCGGTTATTTTCTTGATAGAATCTAGTAATACCTCAATCACATTTGTTGATTTGTATCCTTATGATGACCCAACAATCTGAGTACTGGTGGAAGTAACCAAGCTTGTATTGACCTCAGGTAGGTCAGTTTGTGTCTGCATTTCTTTAAGCACTGGTTTTCCTACTTCACTAGTTGTCGGTGGCACTGTTTCCTTATGTACCTGTTCTGATTGTTGTTGTTCAGAAGCCTTTAGCTCTATTTGTTTCTTAGTATGTTGCATTGCCTCAGTCTGTGACTCAGTCTCTACCTTTTGTTCTTTATATTCTATCGGTTTATCAGTATCTTTGTCTACTACTATGTTGATCTTCTGAGTATCAACATCCATAGTATATAGGACTTCAGAATTAGGATTATTATCCTCTACATCCATACTATCAGTTGTCGGTTGATCTTCAGTAGTTGTTGATTTTACCGGTGGAGTATTTAAAGAAGGTGGGGGTAAGTTGTCTCTAACCTTGATACTTGGTGGTCCACCAACTTTTCCTTTCCCCTTGTCTCTATCTTTCTGATATACCTTTATAGGCTTGGGGTTCCTGTATTCTTCTTGTTTTTCTTTCTCAACCAGGAATATATCCCATCTATCTTTTGTTTCCTCTGTCACCTCATTAACTCTTCCTACCATTAAAGCAACATGCCACTGTGCAGTAGAAAACACTGTCTGGTTGGCCTAAGCAATTAGGTCATCAATTTCTCAAGGAGAGTTTATCGGATATATAGCAAGTAACTTTTCAATTTTTATTTTCTTATCCAATTCTATCACTGCTTGTCTTCTTGCCTTTAGTCTTCTGAATAGTTTATCTGGAACTTCATTGACTACTTCCATTAAAAGCTTATTATACATATCCATATGTAATATAACACTATTTTCAACTTGCTCTTTTTCATCAGCTATTAGAGTGTCATATATTTTCTCTATGTTCTTCAATTTACCTTCCTCTATGATTTCATTTAGTAGTATATCAAGAGGGGCCAAGTCTTTGTTTGTCCTTTTCTTCTTCTTGGGTGTCAATTTCTTCTTTGGTGTGGCCTTTCTTACTGGAGATCTCACTGCTTTCTGCTTTTGCCTTGTCCTCCTGGGTGAAGGTGTGGTTGTCGGTGAGGGATCTCTTTTTCTTACAACTCTTTTGAAAGTTGCAGGCATGTCACTTCCTGAAGAAGTACCTACCAGTGATAGGTGAGTTTTAGGCTATGGAGCTGCTAACTTATCCTCTGTTATGCCAGTTTTCTTCAATACATCTTCTTTGATGGCTTTTGCTTGTCTGGACCCTTTCCTTACAACTGCCTCAACCTTTTTCACCCGTTTCTTTGATTGAATTTGTCTTTCAATATTCTTAGCACTACCAAATAGTTCTTCCTTGGGTTCTCTGGGGGCTTCCAGAAGTGCTTTAGCATATGTTTCAACTATGTGATCATCTATTTCATAGCCCATCATGGTTACCCAGACTATGCTTGGGATGACTGCTTCCATCCAGATTTCATCTTTCTTGATGACAAAGCATATATCATCTTTGTATTTGTCTACAATCTTCTCTGATAACCTTACTCTTTTCTTCATTTTGGATTTTAATGCTTGAAAGAAGTCATTAATATTTTTTTCCTTGTTCTCACCCATGTTATTGAATAGTTCAGTGAATTGTTTGCCTACCAGTATGTCATATTCAAGTTCTTTGTAACCTATACCGGGAACCTATTTTGTTATGTGTAGCATTAGACATACTAACAGATTTCAAAATTTGAAAGTTCCTTTCTTGTCCTTTTTGATCTTTCCAAGGTTGTCAATTAATTCATCCTTTAACTACTCACATATGTCAATTTTTGCATTATCTGTGACCATGTCATAAGCACTCTTAATGCATAAACTTGAAACTGAATTAAGTCTATTAGCATGAGTAGATTTATACCCTAATATCATACTGATGAATCTCACATTGATATCTTTTACATCATTAACACTTAGAGACCTCTTGTTGAATGTTGCACCAGTTAGGTTTATAACTAGGTCATTGGAAACTTTCTTGGTTTTATCTGGTCTTTTACCGGTGGTCGATAACCTTGTGACAACTTTCACAACTTCCTTGGTGATTTTGTGGATTGCATCTAACCAGAAAAACTCTCCATGTACCCTACTTAAGACTATCCTAATCACATCCTTGGGAAATTCAAGAATGATAAGGATCTCTGTAAATCCTAGGGTCTCAATGATCTTGTGTTCATCCTTTACATTTCCAATATTATCACATATCATGGTTTTATACATGGTTTTAATTTCCTCATCTCCTAAATCTTCAATGTTGCAGTGGATGTACATTCTGTGGTCTTCAGCATAAACAACTCCCTTAGGAATTTGAGAAAAAGCACCTAAGGTATCATCCTTCTTTGCTATCTCGGGAACTAACTGAAATATGGGTCTAGGTCTTTTTATTACTTCAACAATAGTAGGGTTTGCTATATATTCAATTTCAGAGGTGGATGCCATGATTAAATACCTTTTACTACCTTGGATGGGTGATTGCTTGGAGTGTTCTTGCTTCTTGCTTGAAATGCCTTAGCTTGGAGTCTCCACACTCTTTGAAAATTTGAAATCTCGGTGAAATGAAATGGAGCCAAAATCTAAACTTTATAGGGCCTTTTTGCCATCTACCATATTAATTGCATGCCAGTTAAGTATTCACTTAACATTTTTTGCCGATAATAAGTAATTTTCAACTTTTCATCTCTAACCGAGGGAATAATAGCACATGTATCAATATATTGCCAAACCCTCAAGGAAACTTTCATCAATTAGATGAATAACTTCCTACCAGTGGAGCACTACTCTGTCCTTTCGGTGAAGCATCACTCTATTTTGCCGGTGAAGCACTGGTTTGTTCTACCGGTGAAGGAGTATTCCCAATATTTAGATCACCTTTTCTAATCCATTGTTTTGAGAATTCTTGCTTAACCTCTTCAACTTTTTCTTTACCTTTCAAGCTAGAACTTTTGTTGTCTACTAGTGTTCCTTTACTTCTACAAAATTTAACAATATGCCCAATCTTGTTACATGCATAACAAGTTACATTATTCTTCTGAATAGCTTTCCCATAACCTATGCCTATTTGTGTTCTGCATTGATTAGATAAATGTCCAAATCTTCCACAAACATAACATCTCACATTCATTCTACAGTTTTCAGAGTTGTGACTAGCTTTGTTGCATTAAGAACATTGACCAGTGGGTGTGTTGATATTCTGATAATTTCTAGATCTACATTCATTTTCTCTATGACCATACTTATTACAGTTAAAGCATTTACCATTGAATTTATAAGCATTAGGTTGTCTTACCGGTTTGCTGTGATCCCAAGTATTTGTAGTACCGGAGCTTTCACCAACTTCAAAGCCAATTCCAGAAGTGTCATGTTTAGGTTTTTTATTTTTCAGCAAGGTGCCAAGTTCCTCTGAGCTTTTCTTGAATTTTTCTTTGT